>NC_137928.1:20135264-20145264 GCF_963457725.1 Sprattus sprattus | reverse complement strand
CAAATGTATCTCTTTACGTGTATGAAGGCTCCACAGTGTACCACAGCACCCCCTTTGTATCTGGGTCTCTGTCTCACCTCTTTTGAAGTCGAGCAGGAACCAGCGGTAGCAGAAGTAGAAGTGGGTGTAGTCTCCATTCTGGTGCATGTGCTCAAACATCTCAGAGTCCAGGATCTGAAACAAAGAAGCAAAGATGAGGGGTTCATCACAGGTCTCTACAGAAGCTGTGAGACACACACACACACACACACACACACACACACACACACACACAGACATGCACACACACACACACACACACACGATCATCTGCACACTCTTCTAACAAAGACGACTCAGTGAGGAGTGTTTGGAGGGAACAGTCACCTGGATCAAGGACCTCATGTTGGCAAAGTTTGTGTCCATTGCTCTGCCGCCGTTTGGGAAATTCTTATTCATCCTCTTCATTAGCTGGGTGAAGCAGCTGTAAGCCAGGCACTCTGGCAGAGAGGGAGAGAGAAAAAGAGAGGGAGATGGAGAGACAGAAATGGAGAGAGTGATAGAGGAAGAGAGAGAGAGATGGAGAGTGGGAGAAGGAGAAAGAGAAAGAGTGAATAAGAATAAACAACAGATTCCACTCTGGATCTAAAGGATCTGTGCTCTTAAGAAGAATCATAAGGTGATAATGACTATTCTGCACCAGTGAACGCTGAGACGCATCAAAAGCCGGAACACAGTGTCTAGTAGTGGATTTGACAGGACAGTGTCTACTGGACTTGATAGGACAGTGCCAACTGGACTACTGATTTCCAGACATTCAATTTTGCAATATATACATGCTAAAATAACTGTGATGTCATTCAAATTTGCATCATTGTGAAGTTAGTATGAATTTATTCATGTGTAAATAAAAAAAGGGTTCATGCCGTGACTAAAAACCCTCAGAGTCCTACATATGCACAAATTTAACTTTTGAGAACCAGCTCATTATTTTAGAGAATATATTATAACACAGAAGTAGCATTTCTGGTTTGGGTTGTAATATACTTTTAACTCCATTGAAAAATCAGGATTTTGTCGTCAGTGATATTCAGTACAAGGCCGATTCATTTGACTGATAATTAACTGCCACAAAACTTCACTGCTAAGGCTAGGCTTACATAAGAGGCTCAGTAGCTACAAGAAGATTTTCACTTACCATCATCTAAGATGACCATTAAAGGAGCCAGCAGGTCACACATGCCTTGGACATACCCCATCTCCAGATGCTCCCATACATAACTGCCAACCAGAAAACATCAGCAATAAAGTAATTTTAGATGAGGTTCTAGAGAAAAAAGGTTCTCAAGATAAGGTACTAGGAACTTGACCAGATCCAGACCTGCACATGATGTTGCGTAATTTCTCCAGATTGCCAGTAGTGAAGTAGTGGTAGTTGCGGTCACAGCGCTGGACATCTTTGTCAATCCTGTGAAGGTTCAGTGCCACTGTGTCCAGCACCTCAATCTGCATATTAGGCATAACATTGGTGTCTGTGTTAGTGACATGTATTATACAGGAATGTGTGTATATATACATACATATACACAAACATATATATATATAAATATATATATATTTAGGTCGCAAGTCCTTGAATGTCATGAATGAACTCATCAGTGTGTTAAATTTGAAAGTAGAAAACACCCGAAAGCACTTGAAAAGACAACGGTTTCTTTACATTATGTGTATTTTATGTGAAAAGTCTTCTTGGTTGTTTTTTTTCAACTGATTTTTTTAAATACCTCCCAGCCCTACAAACTGTCTCACCCTCTCGTAAAGGAAACATGGATGCTGGATATTGTCATTTCCAATGCAGGCCTATTTCACTTGGTCGTACCGTGTAAGAGGACCAAGATGGCGAGATCCCGGTGGCTGTCCCTGGTTTGTCTATCAGAGTGCCGAGCCGCTCCTCCATCAACGAGTCCCGCCGGCTGGGGACGTCCTGGGACGCCTGGGACTGGGACTCCTCGCTGGGATCGTCCTCCATGCTCTGGCCGTCCTCAATGCTGGACAGGATCTGCGAGTGACCCGAGGCCACAGAGTAGTTCCTGGAGGACGGGAGGCCCGAGTCTGGGGAGTCAAACTCCACCAGAGGCCTCTCGTCCAGGGCCAGGGCAGCAGGGGTGACCACCGTGGTCAGGGTCGGTGGGCTGTCACTCCCACCAGGAGTGTCCTGGCTGCCTGCATATGGGTCATCTACAGACATGAACACCTGGGACACGGACAAACATAGAGAATGAGGAATGGATGTATATAAGGAGAGTGAGAAAGGGAAGGAGTGAAATAAAAAACTGAGAATTGGAGGGAAAAGAAAATAAGAAACTGAAACAGACTGTTTTATCACAATGTCTAAAAGGCTGTATTCATACAATGTCAGACAAATACATGAAGACGGATGCTAAAGTAGCTAAAATGCAAATGTCTGGTCAGGAAGTGTTGCCTAGGGTTACATATTACCTCGTTACTGAGGGTCGAGTCTCGGTGCACCAGGCGCAGGACGTGACTGTCGATGCTGCTCCCTGAGGAGAGTTTAGCAAAGATGGCCGACTGCATCTCCTTCTCCCTCTGCTTGACAATGACCTCACAGGCCTTCCACTCGCGCATCACCTGCTGATACCTGGCTGTGATCTTCTCATCAATCTGTAAGGGGAGACAGAGAGCCAGCTCACGCACAGATAACTCTTTACCAGGAAAGAAAAAAGAATAATAACTTTGAGGGTACAAAGTAGGCCTGCTTGTTTTATAATCAATATTTTTGACTTCTTGCCTTGACTGGTAGGTCTAGTTGACCTTCTGTCATTAAGTGCTTTTTCTGTCGTAATTCCGTGATTTAGGCCACGGCTCTCCTTACCTGTGCCATGTCCTTCTTCCCCATCCCAAACTTATAGTGACCGAGCAGGAAGGGCCACACCTCCTTCCTGATCTCATGCTCCACCCCTCCATAGTAGACCAGACGCAAGAGCTCAAGCTCTTTATAGTTCTGCACAGACAGACGCACAGACAGACAGACAGACAGACAGACAGAATATAAACAGAGAATGAGAGAGAGAGAGACAGAGAGAAAAACAAATAGAAATACAGACATGATGACAGAAATGCCTAAACAGAGTTAGGTCAATTGGAGTGTTGACGAGAGAAAAAAAAGAGTATAAGAGAAGAGTGGCTGTGTTTTTGTATAAACAGGTCTAATCCCCAGGCTACCTGGCTCCATGCCAGGCTCTCTGACCTTGCAGTCTTTCTGGTACTTGCTCCAGACGTCTTTACTGAGGCCTCCCGAAGCCTCACAGGGTTTGTCCGGGGTCACCATGTTGTGGTTGACCAGCGCTGACAGGTGTGTCCGCACCGTGGACAGGTGACGACAGTAGGCCAGCCCTGAGGGAAAGAGGGAGAGAGAGTGAAAGAGGGAGAGAAAAAGAGAGGGAAAGAAAGTAAAAGAAGGGAGGGGGAAGAGAGAGAAAAATGGGAGGGGGTGTAGACCAGTAGAGAGGTTAGACAGGAGGACAGAATCCTCAGTCACTGCGCGCGTTAGATCAGAGGAGCGCACCGCTTTGGATATATCACACCTCACAAACACTGACGAGGAGGGAGGCAGTACTCAGCACAACACGTCCCAAGTGTCAAGTGAGTCATAAAAAATGGTCTGTGTCGTCAGCACTTTTCCTAAAATAGGCAACAGCTTTTCACCATGTCAGTGAAGCTCTGTGACGATGCAATTTAGCTGAGACACTTTCTCCTGCTTGATTCATAAAAATATGTTGCAGGAATATAAAAGATTTTGTATTAACCACAAGCTGATTTAAACTTTGAATAATCACTTACATCCATAAAAGGCTCGCGACACAATCTGCCTCTTCATGTTCTGACAGAGCATCTTCAACGGGATTCTACAGCAAGGGAAAATGACACAGTTAGCGTGGCAATCAGTTCAGCCCGTCTCTTCCCCAAATCCTTTCCCCCATCTGAAAGAAGTGATGTGCTGTGGTGTGGTGTGATGTGGCGTGTCCCTCACCGATCGTGCATGCAGGTGCAGCCAGGTGGAAACTCGAAAGACGCATTACTGCCCCCGGTGGAGCAGGAGAGGCAGGACGACATGTGACTAGTGCTCTCTCCCTGATGCCAGGACAGGGGACTGCCCCCCAAACCTGGTATCTCCGCCATGTCCCCATGGTCTGCAGGAGCCAGAGTGGAGGTTGTGTGTGTGTTTGTGTGTTTAAGAGAGGGAGAGACGGGGACAAAAGAGACATAGAGAAGTGGGGGAAGGGGGGGAACAAAATGGCATGAGCTCACCCTAGAGTTAATTTTCTCCTCACATAATCCATTTCCAAAATACTTCGAATTCACTATAAATATCCAACCATTATGATATCCCACATAGCTAAATAGCCTTTAAAGTTGCCCATTTGAGCTAGAAATAAATCTGTAACATATATGTATAGGCTATTAACCGTATCCTTACTGAGAAATATGACAAAAGCAATTCAATTAACCCAATTAAGGTATAGTGTTTGACTTGTATTGAAACGTGTATTTCTGGAGCTTTATATTAAAGTCCTTTCGCATTAAGAGGCACAGTCAATCTTTGTTCTCTTAATTCAGACATTGTTTAAAAAAAATCCAAACACACATACGCATACACACACACACTCTCTCTCCCTCTCCCTCTCCCTCTCCCTCTCTCTCTTTCTCTCTCTCACACTCACACACACACACACACACACACACACACACACACACACACACACACACACACACACACACACACACTATAACACAAACCAAACTGGGAGCTTTATCATCTGAAGCGCATGCTGTCATGGTAAAAACAAACAAACCAAAACAGTAAGACCAGTAAGACTCAAAAGCAACAGAAGAGGCGAGGTCTGTCAAGCAGAGAGGCATGCTATTAGCTCCCAGGCCATAGACAGAATCAAACCACATACACACACACATACACACACACACACGCACACAGACACACACAGACACACACAGACACACACACACACACACACACACACACACACACACACACACACACACTCACTTGAAGCTTAGGAGAGCACAGGAGGGAACAACAGGGGAACAGCTCAGGCCATGCTGGATGCAACAGACCGCAACATGACAGAGAAACAAACAAAACAAAACAAACAAAAAAAAAGAAGTCAACTAAAAGAAAACAAAAGAAACAAGTAACGAAAGAAGGAAAAAAAATGACACCAACAACTTCTGGAATATTATTTAGTGCTGTGTACTGTTTTGAGTCTGAAATGAATCAATAAGACACTGACATTGAGTAAATGCTCTTCACCTTAATTCTTCAGGTTGGAGCTGAAGACCTGTTATGAATAATCACTTCTCTTTAAGTCAAATACAAAAATGAAAAAAATAAAAGTGGAAGGAGGTCTGAAATTTGTGTCCTTTTTTTCTTTTTTGACTATGTGACTGAGAGGTTAGACTATGGTCGTATGTGCGACGCATTCACAGAACGATCCATGTCTCTACTGCGCAAGAACCCCACAGGACCTCACTGTCGTAATGAAAGGTGGCTGAAGTTAGTGAAGAATTACAGTGAACAGCATTGCAGAAGGAATAAACTGGCTCAACACAGAGGAGGAAAAAAACCCAATGAAATCAAAAACATAAAACAAAATTAAATAAAAGGAACAGGGAAGCAAGTCGGAGAGAGAACAGATTCCCGACAAATAAGCAAATGCACATTCTGCGAGGAAGTCTTCAAAGCAAACAAACGAAAAAACGAACGAAAAGAAGATACTGGTGCAAAAAATCTCACATGCAATATCGTCAAGCATGTTGCAGTGAAAACTAAAACAAGGGGGGAACCCAAACGGAAAGAAGAAGAAAAAAGAAAAAATGGAGTTCGAACCGAGGAGTGCAAAAGGAAAACAGCAAATTATCAAAGCATTCCTTCGAGCACTGGCAGCCAGACCCAACAGTGCAGTGGGAGGTTGGGGAGCTCGGTCACACGCCCTGCGAATGAGCTGCTGTTCGCCCTCTTCTGCCTACAATGCCATATCTGACTACACCAACATTCCTCCAGCTTCCCCACCTCTCCAATTCTGTGACCCACTCCGCACCTCGCCTCAAAGGGAATATTTCATCCTAGGAACTCAACACATCTGTAAACACTACCTTACAGACCATTAAATACTGATTACAGATTATCTCTAGACTCTGTGCATTTGAAACAATGCTATGTTATGCACATCCTTAGCAGCAGAGGGCAGCAGTGTGCCCAGCAGAGAAAGCTCTCTGAAGTGGAGCGTCATTGTGTCACGAACAGTCGCCTGGGTGTCCAGAGGTGCAGGCGGAAACAGCAACAACAGAGTTGAGGCCGTTTGAGGACAGACGTGGAGGGGGTGAGATAGGAGGGATGAGGAGAAGGGGGGGGGGGGGGCTTTGCTTGTCTGCGTGGCAGTGAGGAGAAGATGTGGCAAGGGCTGCCTGAGGGGGAAGAGAGGGAGGGGTTTGTTTGAGTGGCCGACTCATCACTGCTGTCACTGGGAGACGTGGAGTGGTGAGAAAGAGGGAGAGAGAGAGAGAAAGAGAGAGAGAGAGAGAAAGAGAGAGAGAGAGAGAGAGTGACGACAGACAGGAACTGAATCATACGGAGGAGGTCAGGCCAGCATCAAAGTGGGTCAGCAGCTCTAACATGCTTAACTGGAGGACTCATCCTCTGGGGCATGAGTAAGATTTGACAAGCACAGGGACGAGCAGGGGAAGCGTCCTCGTGCCTCATCAGCGTCCCTCTTTGACAGACCACTGAGCGCGTGTGTGTGCGCACCAGCTACAAATCAGGTTAGAACGCACCGTCGCACTGACACACTGAACAAATTTAACTTCCGCCACAGACGTGGGCACAAGGGAAACCTTCTGGCTGCTGTGACAGCATGCTATGTAATTGAGCTCTGGCACAGTCTTAGTCCCTACCTTCCTCTCTCTGTCTCTCCCCTTCATTCATTCATTCCTTCTCTCTCCCTCGCTCTCTCTCTCTCTCTCTCTCTCTCTCTCTGTGGTGCCTCAGCTCTTGAAAGTCTTACGGCAGCTCACACACAGGGACATGTCACTTGACCAAGCTTTTTTTTCTTTTCTTGGCACAGCCCGTTGCCATGGAAACATGTAGACACGGGCAACCCCCGGCCAATGACAAGTGGCCATGGTTTGGCAAGAGTCTCAGATAGGCAATGCCTTTTGAAGTGGACGGCACTAATGAGCACTGTAGTTGATCATATAAATATCCATCCCCAAATCTGACAATCCCGTTACCCCTCTCCCATCCATGCCAAGGGGCCTGCACTGTTGAGCTGGGGTGCGTGAGGGAGGAAGTGGAGAAGGGTAGAGGAGAGGAGGAGAAGAAAGAAGGGGAGAGGAAAGGACAGGTTAGGGATGGCAGGAGGGAGGGAGGAAGGACAAGGGAGGAGAGAGGGAGGAGGGGTGGGAACGGAAGGCAAGTAGGTGTGCTTGTCATAAAAACCTTTCATGACATTAGGGTCTGTGAGGTTCCGCGAGCAGATCATTGAGATCATTGCGTGAAGTCTATCCTCCTCCTCCTCATCGTCGTCCAGTGAGGGCGCGCGACTGCCCGTGGTGTGGTGGTAGTTAATAGTGACTGCTCGGGCAATAAGAGAACACAGTTTATCACCCTCCACAGAGAAAACCACTGCTAATGCACCAACACACACGCAAACACAGACAAATACAAACACATTTGCACACTCACACAGAAGCATCCACCGGAAAGGATTTAAAGAGCACCTAAAAACAAGACTTTACCTGCAGGGACCAATCAATATAATGATATAATATTATTAAATACTGTATCTGTATCTACGTAAGAAGTTGAGGACACGCAGAAGTCGCAAAGCCAGTGCAGGCAGATATAGCATCAGGGCCAGTGTGTAACCAGCTGTACAGTGCTGCTGCTCTCACGCTCCCATCCACAGCCACAGCTCAGTTTAAGGGCCAGCGGAGTGTGAAGGGGAGGGCTGGCAGAGGGCACATGGTGCAGGCTACAGGGAAGGACTGGGACTAGCGACAGGACGCAGCCAAGCATTACAGTTACATTACATTTACTCAGCACAGATATACAGAGCCGTCATCCCTAGGGATCTTGGTGCTGTTTTACCATCAGGGCAGCCAGCTTGTTTGCAGGGGCAAGGGAACAGGCAGAGGCAAGAGAACAGGCAGGGGGACAAAATAACTGGGAGGGGGGGGGGGGGGTCAAGAAAATGGGCAGGGGTAGGAGAACATGCAGCAGGGGCAAGAGAACAGGCAGGGGCAAAAGAACAGGCAGGGGCAGGAGAACAGGAGGGGACAGTACTCACTGGAGTCGTGGCGATGCCCGGGGTAGACGATACGGAACACGTAGTCAGCAGCCACCTCCTCATCTCCATCACCATCGCCCTCCAGCAGCCGGGCTGTGCTGTTCCTCTTCCTCAACTTAGGGAAGACTTTACCCTGTGTGCAGACAAGACACACATACAAATGTGTGCATAAACACACATGCACAAGACCCCGCACACAAACACACATCCACAAGAACACACACCAGCACATACACACCCACACACACACAAACACAGAACCTGTGCTTTTAATTGTATTCCCCTAGTCAATCTTTTGGCATTAGTCGACTAATTGACAAAAAATGACACTGGGGATTGGAGAATATTAGTGTTTTTTTCTCTAAAAACTCCACTTGCCTGCAGCTAAATAAGCAGCTGTGACAGTGGGTTTTTGTCTCTTTTCTGTTGATTTGGACAGCTGAAAGGGTGTCTAGACATGGGTCAGCAAGGGCTGTTCAGACTGAGGACACAACACCTGTTTTTTCAGACTATTCTCCACATCCTCGTTTTGGATTAAGGGAGATAGCTATTTGCCTTACACAAAGTATGAGGCGTTAATCTTATACAGATAGTACATTCAACAGGTACTATTTTCATACCCATTTGAACTTGCAATTAGTATGTTATCTACTGGTGATCTAATTTGAGTCTTAAATAAACCTTAATGGGTTATTGTTACAAACCTTCCCTTTTTTAGTTATTTTATATTAAGTTTGGCCCACCCTGGTGGTGATTTAATATTGTTTCAGTTTTGTACCTTGCTTGTCACGCCTTTTTCCATTTAGTTAATTAAGGTCGTCATTGGCCGACACCTGATCGTCCCCGGTTCCAAAAGGCTTCTTCATTGCCTCACAGACAGAACACGCCTAGAAGACCTGTATTTCGCTAGACGCTACCGTTGATTGATAAGATTTTCGTGAACATACGGGACTTTGGCAAACTTGACTCTGCTGGATCGGCGCGCAGCCTACGCGTGCTGCCTGGCCCCAACTTTTGTGGACTAGTAGGTCCTTTGTTACAACTTGTGTCTGCCTTGCCGGCATTTGCTTGTCCGCCTGGCTTTTGTGTTACCCCTGTGGTCTCTTTAGACCCTTTTTAATTATGAAACATTAAAAAACTAACCAGCTGTCTCTGCGTGCTCTATCAATCTCTGCAGCTGACTTGTCCATAACAGTTATATAAACTGACCTTCTTGGACAACATGTGGTGTGATGAGACATGTGGTCTAGAAAGACCCTTGGAGGTTTTTATATTTGTTGCGATTTGACTGACCCTTTTATCCTGTGGCTGACCGCACAGGACCTGCTCCAGACTCACATAAGGCAACTACACATGTGACAAATCACAAGTACTCAGGTGTTCCCTGAGCGGAGAGCCCTAAGCCGACGAGTGGATGGACACTCACCTTGCCCCTCTGGGACCAGAGAGGAGGCTCCAGCTGTCCCCTGGGCAAGAGGCCGTTCTCCAGGCACGACAGGAAGGCCAGCAGGTGACCCCCGGGGGGGAAGTGCAGGGGGGGGCGCTGGATGCCGTCCTGACTCACCAGCACCAGAGTACCACCGCAGTCCGCTGAGGGTGGGGAGAGAGTGCAGGAGGGCTGACTCAAACACAAGCAA
>NC_137928.1:20070264-20130264 GCF_963457725.1 Sprattus sprattus | reverse complement strand
GCAATGCATTATTCATAGTCGAGGGGAAGTCATGAAAACAGAACTTATTCCGGCCAGTCGGCAGCTAGTGTTTAAGAGGTAAATGGAAGCAATTACGGTACACAGAGGAACAGAATTCCTTATATTTCTTATTATCACTGCTAAAGGAAGCAATCAGGAAGCTTTATGTATTGAGCTTTGGTCAGTGTCCAACTGCCAAAACCCAGCTTGACAGAAGAGAGCGTGAGGTTTGTGCACTGACTGCTGCTGCTGCTGCTATTGCTGCTGCTGCGCCCTCAGACTGTGCTCCCTCTGCAGGGAGGTGTTTCCACCCATCTGCACATGCGGATACAGGCCTGCGACTCAGCCCGGGGGGGACAGTGGGAAGGTGGTGGTGATGGGGCACAGCGGATATGATGTTGCTGTCAGTGCTGGGCGACAGAGCCGGAGGGGAGGGGGGGTCGATAGGTCGGACGCCCAAGCCAATAAGCACTGCAGCTCCATCCATCTGGACCCATCCTGCCACCGCCAGTGCTTGCTATAACCCCTGGCTGCCCACAGAAGCAGGAAGCCCAGGATTGTCATCTCCACAAATCTACATTAGCATTGATCCTGTGTCACCATCTGCCCAGCAGGGGCACGGCCAGAGCGATGGGATCTGTGAGTGTCTTTGTGTGTGTGTGTGTGTGTGTGTGTGTGCTTGGGTGTGTTTGTGTGTTTGAGTTTGTGTGTGTGCGTGTATGTGTCTGTTTGTGTGTGTTCGTGTGGGTGTGTGTGTGTGTGTGTGTGTGTGTGAGTGTGACTGTTTGTGTGTGTGTGTGTGTGCGTGCGTGCGTTATGTCTGTTTGTGCGTGTTTCTGCGTGCGTGCGTGTGTGTGTGTCTGTGTATATCTCCTTGTGTGCATCTGTGTGACTGTGCTTGTGTGTGTGTCGGTAGGGTTGCTGTTATTGGTAAACAAACAAATAAATCCCCATCATGGCGGAGATGACGTTGGAGCTGTGCAAATGTTTTATAGAGCTTAATTTCTCTTTAAATGACACTCCCAACGATGTATGGCCACGACCCCGGGACCTCGTCTGAACGTCTGATCGATTCAGACTTTCAAATTACAGCCCTGTGAGTTTGCTCCAGCCAAAGCGGTTTCATAGTGCTAAATAATCACCAGCCACACTATTCTCTTAAGTTCTGCTCATTCGGACTGCAGGTCTTTCTTTCATATTCGTAATTGGTGGTCCAATGACAGTGTCTAATAAACAACCAATTAGGACAAGTATCTGCTTGGCTAATTCACAACACTTTGATCTCCTAATTTGAAGAGGGTGGGAAACAACACAGCTAGTCTTTCTTTATTTGGACAGTTTGAGCCAAATTTGAGCGTAACAGCATGAGACAGGGATCCGAGAGCCAGGAATCTTGTGCTGTCAGCTGGCTGCTACGACACAAACGAGCGTGGCCCGATGATGAGAAATGACATTGGCTCTGTTGGTCCCTGCGGTAAGAGTGGAGCACATACTCAACATTACCACGAAGTTTACATAATTCAACTTGACCACTCGACAAAAAAAACTCCTAGTTTGGAGGTGAAAATGGATATAAAATCATAATTAAAAAAACGGGGCAGTGCGAAAATAAATGTAGGCTATTAACTGTACTGTCCGCCATCTTTACAGATTCCCTTGTGGAACATAGCAATTTGAAGGCGCAAACACCAATGAACAAGCTCCATCATTACCATGTTCTGAGGTGTTCTCTAGGGTTCTCTGTAAAGTAAAATTACTTCTGACTTTCTCTCTGTCTCTCTTTCATTTTCTCTCTCTCTCCTGCCCTACGAATGCATTTCTGTCACTGAGAAGCACCGCAGGTTGAGTGAACAATCGGTAATTGTGAGGGAACAACTGAGCTCTGATCTGTCACGACGGCAATCACGTTGGAGTGCACGCCAGAGCAATTGTGCACAGTTCCTTTTCATGCAGTCGGCAATATCACTTGCAATAGTCTTTCATTTTGGAATCAATTTGTGCCCTTCAACGCCGGGACTCAGTTTTTTTCTTTTTTTCAATAAGCACCCAGGCAGGCAGCTCCTGCGATGGCGACACGATGATGGAACCATGGCAACGGGAGAAACCAAGCAAGAGGGACCCTCGCCAAAGCCGGAGGAGTAGAAAGGGAGGGTGTGTGTGCAGGGAAAACACACACAGACACACATGACTCCAAAGACGCACTTTTGATTCATCAGGCTTGGACTGTGGGGTGGTTGTGTAGACAATGAGAGACACAAACAGAAAGAGAAAGTGAAAAAAAAGAAAGAGGGAGAATTGTAGTCTGCAGTCATTTTCCCAGGGGTGGATTAGCAGTGGTCATGTAGATGATTGCAGTAAGAGGTGCACGTGACAAACAGGAAGAACAACTCCTACTCCATCCTCATCCTCGCCCACAGATGCAGAGTGCTGCCCATTAAAGGCCAGCTCTCCAGCTCCAGAATCAACTTTTGGCCATGTGCTCCCCGCTAATGGAGAATTAACGGCCAAACAAACAATCCACTGGGGCCCGGGAGCTCTCTACCGAAGGGATGCTCTCGGTTTACACCGAAGAGACCACCGTCTTCCAAAGAGAAGCAGAGAAAGACGGTAAACAAAGTGATTACACTGTCTGTAACTGTAAATACAAGACATGGCTTTCATGAAACATGCTGCATCTCATTCTCTGGTTTTGGATCCTTGGAGTACTGCTTAAGCTAAGGGCCAAGCTTAGGAGACATCAGAGGGAGAGAGAGAGAGAGAGAGAGAGAGAGAGAGAGAGAGAGAGAGAGAGAGAGAAAGAGAGAGAGGAGTGACAGAGTGACAGGAAAAACATTACTGACAGAGAACAAAGAGACAAAGTGAGGGGGAGGAGAAAGAAAGCTGGACAGTTAGAGAGAAAAGATCGAACCAGAGCGAGAAAGAGAGAAAAAAGGCGGTTAAGATCTAGACAGGGATGCTGTATCTGTGTGCCACCCCGCTCTGAATGAACACTGGGCATCAGCGTCTGAGGCCTCGGCCTGGCACAGCTGTGTGTTGTGGCCTGGTGCTCTGACCTGGTGATTTCGGCCTGCTGCTGCAGCTGCTCCTGCACCTTGCGGCACACCTCGGCAGTCGTGGCGTTCACCTTGCCGATCTTGGTGAATAGGGCGGCGATCTTGTCGCTCCGCAGGAAGCCGGCCGCCCGCCGCTTCAACAGGTGGGTCAGGCATGCTTCAATAGTACCTGGGCAGAGAGACAGACAGAAATAAAAAGAAGAAAAAGAAGAAGATAGAGATAAAGTAAGAAAGAAAGAAAGAAAGAAAGAAAGAAAGAAGGAAATTAAATACTCATATCAAAGCAATACAGCCACTCTTCAAAGCAAACAAAGCAACAACAAGTCGGGATTCCACCCCCGGTGTGGTCTCATGGGGGCTTTGCTTTTTAATGAACTCAGATGAGGGGCATATCTTATTGTGTATAATTGCATTGGGCTGCGTTCTGCGGGTGAGATTTTGTGGGGGCTCACAGAGGCAGCTTTCAGAAGGCTGGGAACCCAGACGGAGGAGGTGGAGGCTTCCGACGCAATTACCATCTGCAACTAGATTTACTCGCTGGTGCCGGCGCACTTTTAAATATTTCAGCAGGGGACAGGGACAAGACAAATAACGTGTTAGCAGGGAAAGTTTTTGGTGTTTTTAGTGTGTGTGTATGTGTGTGTGTGTGTGTCAGTGGGCATGAGCTGGCTCTGAGCCGCTACAGGTTCATTTTTAATGAGCACTAACACCACAAAAAAAATTCTCCATGGAAAGTGTTTAAGCTCTGCTTTATGATACTTTCCATGAGCTGGAACTGCACAGGCTCGAGAAATGTACACCAGATATGGTCAAATGACCATCCTCGGTGATGTACTTTTTCAGGGAGATAAGTAGGGGGCCGATCTCTGTCGGGCAAAGATAAAGAATATATTTACATTATTGAACAGGGTGCGAAAGGCCTCGAGGTTCGAGATTTACATCAGTCACCGGCACCCCGCTAAACACTCCCGTATGCACAACGTCGGACCGGCATGACAAATGTGACCAATATCTCACCAGAATCACCGGTGAGCTGATATACATAATCAATGATGGCTCAAACAGCGACCTCAGCTGTGGTGGTAACAGCAGTTATACTGCTGCGTTTGCATGGTCCCAGGTGATGCTAAAATACACTGCGACACATCAAGGCTACAGCATCTCACTTCATCACTATGTCTTTAGATAAGCTGTACTTAATAGTACAATGTTATAGTATGGCGTAGAGCATGACATGGCAAGATTAGGTGTGGGCACATGGGTGTGGGCTTGTTAATAGGAAGAATGACCCTTTAGTGGC
This sequence comes from Sprattus sprattus, assembly GCF_963457725.1. Lineage (NCBI taxonomy): Eukaryota > Metazoa > Chordata > Actinopteri > Clupeiformes > Clupeidae > Sprattus > Sprattus sprattus. The sequence goes on along the minus strand of NC_137928.1, from coordinate 20,125,911 downwards.
ACAGGTTGCATGGCCAAGAAATGGCAGAGGTGAAGACATTGAAAGACAAAGGGGATACAAACGGATGAAGAGGTTTTGATGGCCTTCTTTTGATGGACTGGGTTAGTGGATTAGTCTGAAGATTAAAGTCAGTATTGTGTTGTTATAAATGCATTTAAATGTCAAGTGCAAATACTAATTACTTCATAAAGCACATTGTAATAAGGACACTTGATGAGAACTGGAACCCCCCCCCCACCCTCCACCCCCCCGAGAGCCCTTTCCCATAGATAAGCTTGAGTTAAAGGTCTGAGTAAAGCACACAGACCCCCTACACATCCTAGCAGTCTGGCGCAGGGTTAATTGAACACAGGTGGAGGGGACGGTGGGCTGACAGTGCCTGGAGAGACAGGTGAGATCTCCTGAGCCGATCTGAGCCTGCAGCCCCAAGGCGACACACACACACACACACACACACACTCTCCCTCTATCTCCCTCTTTCTCTCTCTCTCTCTCCCTCTGTTTCTCCCTCCCTCCCTGCCGGTTTAACATGTGCAGGTGTCGGAGCTCTGGAGCTTTCTGTGTACAGATCTGATGAATCATCTAAGTGCTGGCTAAGTGCTTTCCCTGGAGAAAGCAGCATGGTAACTTTCACAGCAAAAGAGAGAGAGAGACAGAGAAATAGAAATAGATAGATAGATATTCGGAGAAATAAAAAGAGAGGGGGTGTTTTTAGAGAGAAAGCCCCCATCTAGGCAACAGGCTTGGCTATGGACACCCTGGTAGTTTCTTCACCTCCAGATACGACACAAAAGGAGAAGGGTGGGGGGAGCAGAGCAGAAAAATAAAGACACAGTCTTTCAGTGCGTGATGCTCCACACAGGCCTTCCTGCACATGGTAGAGACAATGCAGAACATTCACTTCACTGCATTTACATAATCCCTGTGTGCCTGGCGGTTTGCCTGCATGTATCCATACGCCCACACACTCTATCGTCTGCACCCCGCTCCCTTTCTTTCTCTCTCTCTCTCTTGTTCTCCTTCATCCTCTCTTGCCACACACACCGGAGCCAAACACATGCAACACAGGACACCCAAACGGACACTTGCTACTGTATGTCCGTTTAACCCTCGACATACACCTCATGGGAATTCCTCTTTTTATAAAGACGACATGTTGCATAGAGTGGCTCACCCTCCCCCATTGCTGTATAGTGCAGAGTTGTCGCATGGTATGGCTGAGCACAGAACAACACACGGCACATCTCGGCTAATAGACTCTGACCACACGCATTCTTTGTTCACAATAATTACTACCCACTCCAAAATTATTTCATAATGATTTCAAAAGAGCTGACATTGAAAACAATGCAGTCAAAGATAGAGAAGTCCAAGCCAAGACTGAGAAGAAGTGACATAATCATGGAATAGCTCCAACGACACAGACAAAAAACTGCCTCAGACGTCTGCCTTACTGAGTGAGGTCCGTTGAGTGAAGGTTTACGTGTTTTTCCTTTCTCTCCCTCTCTTCCTCTTTTTCTCTCCATCTCACTTTCTCTGTCTCTGTCAGGCAGTCTCCAGTGAGCTCATTAACAGGTCTTAACAGGACAGAGATGCAATTAATGGTGGCCTGGCGTTGTGCGAAAGGTAGCCATGACCGCCAGACAGATTGACTGGCCATTTTTCTGCCTTCTCTGAACATTTGGTGCCGCCGGTTTAGGACTTCAATTGATGCGGGTTGGGCATGAAATGACACGGGTCCACATAACTGGCCTGGACTTCATCTTGTTTGCGCTGTGTACAGTTGCCTTTTTCTGGTGATCGATGGGTGTAATCAGTGTCACTGAAGTGGTGCTGAGAGGGTTAGATACGAGGAGAGGAGAGGAGAGGAGAGGAGAGGAGAGGAGAGGAGAGGAGAGGAGAAAAGAGGGAAGCAGAGAGGGGAGGGCAAGAGAGGAGAAGAGAAGAGAGGTGAGGGAAGCAGAGAGGGGAGGGCAAGAGAGGAGAAGAGAGGAGAGGTGAGGGAAGCAGAGAGGGGAGGGCAAGAGAGGAGAAGAGAAGAGAGGTGAGGGAAGCAGAGAGGGGAGGGCAAGAGAGGAGAAGAGAGGAGAGGTGAGGGAAGCAGAGAGGGTAGGGCAAGAGAGAAGGGAGAGGAGAGACAGAGGGTGGAAAGGATAGGAGAGAAGCAAAGAGGAAGAAGAGGAGAAAAGAGTGAAGGAGAATAGAGATAACAGATGAGAAGAGAAGGGGAGGCTGCTGTGTGGGGGAGAGGGGTCTGCTTGTGGCCCAGCTCAATGGTAGTGGCAGAGTGGGGGCTAGGGAGGGGGAGGGGGGCACCTGTGACTGTGTGCAGCCTAGCTGTGAGTCACAATAATTGACAGTAATGAACTGCATTACAGAGGGACCAGCAGCTGTGGAATGGCGTGGGAGGGAGGAGAGGAGAGGAGAGGAGAGGAGAGGAGAGGAGAGGAGAGGAGGACTGGGCTGGGTGTGGGGGAAGAGAGGGAGAGAATAGCAGAGAAAAGAGAGAAACACAAAGAGATGATGGATAGAGAGAGAGCAGAAGAGCGGGTAGGAAGGGAAGGAAGGCTCAGAGAGATAATAGAGGTAGGTGTGGGAGAGGGACAGGGAGAGGGGGAGCGAGGGAGCGTGAGAGAAAGGGGGGCAAGACAGACAGAGGACGGAGAATGAGGATCGTTAGTGAAGGAAGTGTAAATGTCGTGAAGATTTTACAGAGTTTTGGCTTTTAACTTACAGTCACTTGGAACACCCAGTCAAAGAGTAAGTGCGAGGAAGGAAGAGACAAAGAGAAAAAAACTGAAAGCGAGAGAGAGAGAGAGAGAGAAAGAAAGGGAGGGAGGGAGGCAATATTGCCCAGAGCAGTTAGAATTGCTTTACATTTCACTGTGTCTCTTCGCTTTCTCTTGCTCAAGTCGCACCCAAAACGGATGAGTTGGCCTTTTAGGGCGACTGCAGTCCAGTCCCAGACCGTGCTGAATATATCAGACAGTGGAGAGACTCACTGAAGCAGAAATGGCTGTTACAGTCCTGCCGGTCAGCACAGAGTGGAGATGACAATTTCATGCTTCTCCGGTGGAAGAGTACGACTGCAAATATCTTTTATTTCAAAATAGATGCAATGTGTGTGTGTGTGTGTGTGTCTGTGTGTGTGAAAGAGAGAGAGAGAGTGAGAAAAGACAGTTCTCTCCCATCACGGCTGTTCTCACACAATTCAGCAACAAACACATCACACCCACCCTCCCTGCTTCTCCCTCGTGTTTGTTTTGTGTTTGGATCATTTCGGCTACAAGTGCAGCCGCATTTGGCGCTGACGACAGCTCTGCAAGCAGACGGGAGGTCTTAAAATAGTGGCGTGTGCGGTCAGAGAGAGAAAAAGAGAGAGAGAGTGAGTGAGTGAGTGAGTGAGCAGGCGTGGCATATGGTGTGACCACTGCCATCGGGGCTGCAACACCTCCAGCACGGTGTAGCCGGGGTGACTTGAGCCCGACACGTCGCTAGAGAGCCTCACACATGACTGCACTGGAGAGATGAGCTGGTTTAGGCTGATAGCACGCTGCAGTGGATATCGCCAACTGCACTTATATTACCCTCTCTCACCTCCTGAACCTCACAGTAATCTTTTCCACTTTCTCCTCCTGTCACTCACCGCTCCCTTCCCCTTCTTACACTCTGACTTGACAAGATAATACACAAATGTGAGGAAAGACAGTGATCTCTCATTAGGCCTACAGTGCCACTAGGATCTACCGGTATTCATTTAATCAACTGTTCCACTCCAGTATGAGACAGTACAAATATTCAGGGTATATTTGATCTACATTTTTTTTTTTTTTACTACTGACACATATGAATACACACAACATTCCACCTACAAAGTGCTATTATACCCATACATTATTTAGCTAGTGTCCATTTCAGGCACAATTCAACCTCCAATAAGATTGAAACCCCTATCACAGAGAGTCTAGGGAGCGGTCCACAGAGACGAGGCACTTAACGCTCCACTCTCGCCATCTCTTTCCCTCCCCACTCATTTCCCAGACCCCGGCAGGGCTGGGGGATCACGCCAGGTGATTAAATATTGATTCAGTCCAACTGCCCATCTAAAGCGCAGAAGAAGAAAAAAAAAGATAGAGAAAATTCAAGCCGGAGTTTTATCTCGTCTCACCGTTTGGACTCTGGCTGGGTGGACAGAGACAGTTACAATGGAAATCAATGGCTGCGATTCCTCGCCCTGGGGCTTCTGGTGGGAAAACATGGCCTCCCAAGTAAGTCTCTTAAGCTCTGTTTCCTGTCCACAGGACTCTCTCAATCGTAGAATATTTGCATTTATTTATTCGGTCTGGCACTTCAGACAGGCACTTTTTTGCCAAAATGATTTTCAAGGGACGCTGTATACAACTCAATTTCAGTGGATACTGGCAGGGTTGACAAGCGTACACCACTCTCACAGATCAATGTGTTAAGTCTGAGACAGATGGACAAATGGCCTTAGACAGATTGAATGGGACTGCTGTTTCAATAAGATACAGCACAGTATTTAATGAAAACCCTTACTCAATTGGACTTACCCCACCCCCCCATAATTACAATGTATGTGCTTGTAAGAATGAACAACTGAACTGGCAACAGTGATGTGATCTAATAAATTACAGGTATTAAATCAAATAAATTACAGGTGTTGATAACTACTATTTTCAGTCAATGGGCCAATACAAAATAGGCAGCATGCCAGCCAAGGCTGAATAAGACAGCCAGACAGCAACTCATTTCGTGCACATGTTCTCCCCATTTACAATAGTAATGATGAAAGCACAAGAATATGTAGAAAATAAAGAATGAGAGAGATAAAAAACGAGAGAGAGAATGAGCCCATCCTCCCCACACACAAAAATCAAGGACTCTCAAAAGGGATATAGACCCCACAACTCAATCCAAATAAAGTTCATCAGTTCATCTCCGTTTCTGTTTCTGAGAGACAGAAATACAGAAATACAGAGAGAGAGAGAGAGAGAGAGAGAGAGAGAGATAGCAAAAGAGGGATTAAGATATTACTATTGAGCCCAGGGAGTCCCCACCTGCGGGGAGTAAATGAGTGCGTAAAGGATGCAGGCTTCTCAGAAGCAATCGCCTCTCTTATCATGCTCTGCACCACATGCATCTCCGCGGCTTGCCTTCGCATCCTCGTGAAATTACTGAGCCTGCATTTGATTGCTTTTGATTGCTTCTGGGTAACTCACAAGAGGCATTTCCATGTATGGTGTTTGTGATTATATATCAGTGTTACATGTGTATGTGTGTGTGTGTGTGTTTTACATTTAGTCATGACCCAGCAGGTGTCTATCCATCTCTTCCCAGAAGTATAACAGGTCCAGATCCAGTTTGGTGTCAGTCTGCAGCTTCCTTTGTGATTGGCCACCACCTAACAATCTGACAGGGATCTGCGTGAGGACACCATGCTAGATCTGACACATCTGCCTCTCAGTGCACTTTGACTTCTCTGGTCACAGCTGGTTACAGACTGGAAGCTGTTAAGGTCTCTCTCTCTCTCTCTCTCTCTCTCTCTCACACACTCTCACACACACACACACACACACACACACACACACACACACACACACACACACACACACACACACACACACACACACACACACACACACACACACACACACACACACACACACACAAACACACAAACACACAAACACACACACACACACGCGGAGACAGAGGGCGGAAGACCAGCATTTCCTGTCTAATCGTACTGATTGCCAAGCTTTTAGATATTCGTTATGAAGCAGGGATCAGGGCGCTAGTGTCGGGACATTTTGGTCAAAAGCGGAGCGCAAACGCAGATGTGTTCAGGGGGAACCTCCATCAGGCACCTCCCAAAGTGCATGCCCAGAACAAAGACAGAAAGAAACACCCCAAAGACAGCAGTAGATGTGACACACACACACAAATAGAGCCTTAAAACCATAGCCCCTCTCCACTCTTACAGCCTTGTTTCAGCTGCAAGTCAGAGGCATCGCAACATGTCGTCAGAAATAACCCTCAAATGCGACCACCAACAGGGGCAAGGTTATATAATTGTGTGGGTGAGTGTCAGGATTTGTGTGTGAAAGCATGTGTGTGTATCTGTGTGTGCCGGTAATACCTTTGGACAAGGCAAACGTCTGCAGCAGGCAGTAGCAGGTTGTCATGGTGATGCGCGCTGTAATCATTGGAATACCTTCCAGAGTTCCAGCTCAGCGATGACTGCGAGAGCTTGTCTCTCTAAATTAGAGATTACTAGACCACAGGAGAACAAATGTGGCCCCTGCCAATACAGGAAGAACCAGCACAGGTAATTAGACACCATTTCTAATCTGCCTATGAGTCTGATTGCTTGACAGAGCCATATCGGCTTTCAGCCCCTTTCACTGACGATTCGAAGCCCATGTTCGGAGCGTGACACCTCTGTTGCGTCACGATGGCCTCACATCCATTGATAAAACAGGTTACAGTGTTTCCTGGAAACGAGAATGATCAGACTTTGTTATCTGAGCTCACAAAGACAGAATGTGTGCTGCCAATCATGACAAACCGAGGCTTGCCAAAATGACAGGCAAGGCAAACACAATTCACAATTCAGTGCAAGATGAATCTCAGCTGTTGCGGAGTCCTTGACTGCAACTTAATCTCTAGAGCGTGCAGGCCTGGTTGAACGATATGTCAAAGCAGAGGGGGGATTGGGTAAACACAGATGATTCATATCTCTATTTATTCAGTCATTAATGTATAATTAGTCTTCAGAGCTGCAGGTGTTCTTGAAGAAAGTAATCTGGAAAAGAGCAGATCGTAGCAGCTCATTCAAACGTTCAGGGGATTCAAACTGCAACTCTGACACATCAACAGGAATGGCTTGTCGACAGGATTACACAGTGGTCCGGATGAACTAGTGCTTGCTTTCCTTATCTCTTCTCTGCCTTGTATTCATTTCACAAAGCAGGAAATACCAGATGTCACATGTTGTGGCCAAGCCACTTCACCCTGCTTGTGAAGGTGCTCTCCGTGTGAGAGAGGCCTGAGTGCGTCTCTGACCTATCAGTTTTTCTGCAGTCCATGATAAAGGAACTAAGGGGAAGAGCAACAGTTCCACAATCAAATCAAACATAGCACAAAGAATGTTTCAATAAATTGTATGCATTGTGTCCCTTTTTATTTTTAATTTTTTGTATTATGTTGGTGGTGCCTTTTGGCTTGACAAATGCACCAACAGCTAATTCCTAGATTTCATTTGAATGAGCTACTTCAACTTAATGAAACTGATCTGAAGCAACTCCTGTCTTCAAGGTAAAAAATCTCGAGAACTGAATGTTGTTACAGCAAATCAAACATAGCACAAAGAATGTTTCCATAAATTGTATGCATTGTGTCCCTGTTTTTTTATTTTTTATTTTTTTTATTATGCTGGTGGTGCCTTTTGGCTTGACAAATGCACCAACAGCTAATTCCTAGATTTCATTTGAATGAGCTACTTCAACTTAATGAAACTGATCTGAAGCAACTGCTGTCTTCAAGGTAAAACATCTCGAGAATGTTGTTACAGCATAGCAAACAGATCTGAAGCCTGCATCTTCTCATAATCAGCAGCCTCTCGTTTTACCTAAAATGTCACTGTGCCTATCTGTCTGCCTGCCTTACACGGCTAGTTTTAACATCCTCGTGCCTCAGCTCTCTCTACATCTGTACAACTCTTAACTGACTCTGTGATTGGCAAATCCACTGAACTACTGGATGAAGGGCGCACATGCTTATAACAACACACAGGAGCTGGTGGGCAGCAATAAACTCATCCACCACAAAATTAGCCACTTCTAATTAGTCTGAGACTGGCAGTTCCACATAGAACTAAATGGTCAACTAATGAGGAGCTGGCTAGTTTACAGATGGTAAGCACAATTAAAAATCACTTCTACTCTCTTTTGGCTTACTCTTTGGGGGAAAAGCGTTGCTAAAGGCAGACAGCTCTTAGTTCTCTGACAGGCTCAAATCTCCACTCTCCAGGGTTTGGCTAATTACTTTATTACCTCCCTAAATGAGAGACCAAATTAAGAAGGCACAGATGTATATTCCCATCCCAATTGGAGGGCTTTGTTAATCTTCAAAATATTCAGAAAATATTCAAAGGCAGCCCACCTCCTTGTGCTCCTCTCCCACACTGCAGCTTTCGCTCGGAACTATGGCTTAATGTTTTCGCGAGGAAGCAATTTTCGCATCGATCCACACGTGGGCTACAGAACCAAGTGCTGGCTGACCCTCACCAAAGCCCCCGCAGCTTGTTAGCTTTGGAAATGAAGGAGTGTGGAGGAATATCTTACAGAAACTTCTTTTTCCATAACGATGGTAAAAGTTCACAAGAAGAACTTTTTTGAAAATAATGTGAACGCTGGGGGTGTGAACGCCAGATTTGGAGTTTATTTCTTTTCTCTTTTTTTTTTCTCTCTCTCTGCGTAGCAGCTTTATTTCAAGACAGAGTACTGACATCTGCTTCCACAAAAGCACAGCACTTACTTTCTCACTCACTCTCTCTCGCTCGGTGCTGCCTCTTTTAATAACCACAAAAGATCTGTGTAAGAGTTCATGATGTTTTCACATGGCACAATCCATTCACCCATCCTCCCACCCACCCACATACACACACACACACACACATACACACACACACACACACACACATACACACACATACACACACACACACACACACAGGCACACCAAACTAGGTGCACTTCACCCTCCTCAAATAAGTGCTCACAATCCCGGCAGCGGCACGACGACAGCTATTATCCAGCTCTGCCCTGACTAATGGGCCAACGTCAGAGCGGACATGGCAGTACAGTGTGTACTCTCCGTGCATGGAGAGAGAGGAAGGGGTCAGACACATGATCTCCACCCAGGACAGGAACCTGGCCAGCCACACACAAAAGAGACAGACCTTCAGTATGGCGGGGTTTTCGACACTCTCCAGCTCCTCCATGTTATGGCCGATGTGTGGTCTTGTGAGAGTTGTGAGGGTTTCTCAGGCTGTGCTAGGGGATGCCAATCATGCTAAAAGACACGGCAACAGATGCTGGCAGGCCAGTACAAGGAAGTGTTAGATAAGATTGGAGGGGGTGGCATAGAAAGTTCCTGTACCGTAACCCAGCGCTCTTGAGGAAAGCAACTTGCCTCCCTCACTCAGGAAGTTATGCAGTTCTCATGGTTAAGATATTTTCATTGCTACGTTCATTTGCTACACTGTCACAAATCTGAGGTTAAAGACATTATAGATGGCATTCATAAACACACGTGAGGGTGTGTGTCTGTGGGCATGTTTGTAAGTGGTAATCAGAAAGTTATCATGATCTGTAGATCTATTCAAAGCTCCCTTGAGTGGCTGACAGTGACAGTGCTGAGGCATTCTGTGCTGGCAGTACTTGGACAGAGTCCTTTGACGAGGACTGATGATGGGTGGGGAGAGAGGAGTGAGAGCATGTTTGAGGAGTGTGTGCAGCTGGCACTGAGGCAGGGAGTCCTGGGGTGAAGATGGAGGCTGGGGAGAGGAGAGGAGAGGAGAGGAGAGGAGAGCAGAGTGTGCCTCATCAGCGCCCCTTCAAAGGGTGTGAATGAAAGAGGAGGATTTTTTTTTTTTTGGCCTGCTCGAGTCGTGACAGCTGAGATGATACCCCATCGTGTGCTTGTACTCTGCATTCCCTTCCTCTTCATGCTGTTTCTGGTCACACCCTCCCTCCCTCTCTCTCCCTCTGTCTCTTTCTTTCTCCTCTAGCCTCTACACAAATAAAGCAAACACATACATATGCTGAGCTGAACTGAGGATCACTTGCACTGTGCTCATAACTAAAAGGCACCTTGACTGTTGTAGACACCTCTCCCATACTTGCCTTTGCACAGACACTCGCATAATCAGTGCTAATGAACTACTGCACTGAATGAGAATGTGATAATTACAGCTGCCCAAACACAGACCAAAATAAAATTTGCCATAATGAAACAACACTATTAATCCGAATTCATTAACAGATGTTTCACAATTAAAAGGCAGAAGAGCCACCCAAAGGCTCAACAGAGAGGCATGGGAGCACGGGCGATGAGTCAGAACTCCCAGGGGTCTGACATCACCGCCGCTCATTAGCATGTGACCTTTCACCCCGATCTGAAGGCTCTGGCCGGACCGACAAATGCAGTCACTGTCCGCTGCCATCTCCCAGACAGCCCCGCGTGCAAGACGAGAGCAGACGCTCGCGAAGCTGTTTTATTTATAAACAGCAGATCGGTCCGATCACGTGAATGCGAGGCACTTGAGTGATGGGGACGATGAGATGCTGAAATTGCACGTGCGGTCTGGGCTAACTCTAAGACTCTGCATGGCGTGCTAGTTGGCCTGATTCAGAGGGGGCTTTGCTACTGGCTGCCAGGAGACACAAACATATCGGGTGCAAACGGCACAAAGAAAAACTGTGATGTGTGAAACTGTCGTGGCTGTGTGGTCAGAAAAGCTAGGACTGACACAAGCTGGTGTTCCAGGAAGGTGCTCTGGCATAAACATCTTGAGTACATGGCTGTAGGTCATATATATTTGCAGAATTAAATATCTGAAAAGGAACTGAAATATTATGGTTGCCTGTAGAGCTGTAACACAATAAATGCACATGGGATAGGCTATTACAGCAGTGAAATCAGATAAAGAAAGTCAATACTAAATGCTCCTAGTTCTTCACCTTGACAAAAGTTAAACAGACCATTTAATTACAGCCTGTAACAACATATAAAACACTGCTGTTGGCCAAGCTGGGCTAGGATAGCCCACTGCTTTGTCTGCATTGCAGGGTAATGATATGGGAGCGTTCAAATATTAATGAAACAAGAACCTCAGAGACCATGTGGCCGAGTGCTTGTAATAACTGCTGTTCAAATGGCTAATTTTCCACCCATTGTAAGTAGTACTGCCACAGCCCAAATCACTTTAGAGACTATGTATTGTAAGAAGAAATGAATCTGAATATGAATAAGTAAAAGTTATTCAATAAATCAGGGCTCAGTCAATTCTGTGTTTACAGTCAAACAGACTTGCACAAGAGAGAATTTTTATTACTGATATAGTATGTTATGCAAACTTCATCTTAACTTTAACCTAGCTTGCCAAACCATAAACTAGAACAGGGTTGCCTTTACAACAAAATACAAAATGGTCAACTAGGCAGTCAGCGGGTATAATGCATCTCATTTCCTGTTCAGTAATGATGCAAAGTAATTACTCGACTTGTGATTTTCATTATGGTAATAATTGAGATGGGGGAAACAGAGGTGCCATCATATTTTATTTTAGCAGAAAGATGCTGAAACTTTCACTGCAGTAAAATCTTCTGCCTGCTTCCTTGAGTAAATGACTAAGCCTGTGTTTTTCCAATGCCGTGCCTTGCACAACAGGTCAATCAGGAAGTTAATTTTTGATTCTGGCAAAAAATACATAAATATTGGTTAACCTTTGAGTCAAGTGTTTGGATGTGTACCAAAATAAGAACTGCTGTTGCTCTTGGTTGAGGGAGGCCACCCCATCCCTGCTTTGACGTAATGCATACTACAGATGAGAGGCGGTTAATTGAATTCACCACAGACAGCCATGAGAAATCTATCCGGCATGGGTCTCAGCATACTCATTGCCCCGGGGTTGACGTAATGTAAAGAAATCCAGGCGTGTCTGAACCTGTCTGTACGTGTGCACCATTGGAGGGGGGGGGGGTCGGGTGAATCACAGTCACCGACATTGGCCACATCAACCTTTCCACTGGCAGACTGCCAGCTCTGGTGGCTCTCACGATTTTTCTCAATGAAGTCTTTTGAAATTGGCTTACCTATGCCAGCGTGCTTATAAAATCTGGCCCAAGCCCACAAACACAGGGGGGAACCAATGACGTCAAGAGGGGGTTATGGTGAGGCCATAGCATTTTGCAGTATGTGTGTGTGTGTGTTTGTTTGTGTCTGTGTGTCTGTGTGGGCGTTAGTGTGTGTGTGTCTGTGTATTTGTGTCTGTGTATGTGTTTGTGTGTGTGCGTGAGTGTGTGTGTGTGTGTGTGTGTGTGTGTGTATGTTTGTGTGCATGAGTGTGTGTGTGTGTGTGCATATCTGTGTGTGCGTGAGTGTGTGTGTGTGTGAGTATATGTGTCTGTGTATGTCTGTGTGTGCGTGAGTGTGTTCTTCAATGGGGTGAGAACGGAAAGAATGGAGGAGGGTGGTCTGAATGACGAGAAATGGAACCATTGAAACTACTCACTGCAAAGTGCTATGACGTGGCTGCTGTCCTCGTGCACAAATTTCTTTGTCACGGACTCCTCCATGATCTGCTTCACCTGCGGGAAAGACAGAGAGACACATCATTAGGATGGATGCCACAATAAGGTCACGCAATCATCCTTTCCGGAAACACGGACAGTTATAATGAACAGGAGAGTAATTAACTGAGCTGATGAACTTGATTAAGTAAGATGTGGCTTTAAGTTGACAAGTTTGCCAGGGTAGTGCACAGAGTAACACAGACTGGGTCTATATAATATTTGTCTCGCCTGAAATTAATCATCCTCTCGGTAATTAATTACTGTCCTCTTTCGCTCCCTTATCTTGTTGAGGTAATTGAGGTACATTAGATAATTGGGGTATATGGTGATATGGCAAACTTTGAAAGACTAGTGAATGTCGCACTGGCTGAAGTCACATTGTTGTTGACAGCTTGGGGTAGAGTGGTGTCTGGACTGTTGACTGCTAGCTCTCAAAAAAACACAAGGAGAGAGGTTGAGGATATAAAGAGAATATGAAGACTTGAAGAGGGGCCTTGGGACTTTGCACAGCCACATCAATCCACCGTGAGCGACTCAGCGGACTAACACAAGCTTATTTCTTAACCGGGGCTCGGTTTACAGGAACCGCTCTCCTGAAATGAGAGGCCATCTGGTCCATGGTGCGGAACAGATGTATGCGCAGAAGCCATGCAGTACACTCAAGATCAATAAAACTCTTTTGACTGGAGAGCTAATTTTTGGGACATGATGAATAATCAGTGCCGTTGCTGGCTTCACACGCTATTTGTTTGCATACAAAGCGAAAAACAAATGTCTCAGCAATTACTGACAATCAATAGATGGAGAATATCTGCTGATACGTCACGCTTGATTAATGGTCTTGGGATGGTAGTGACAGACCCTCAGACCCTTTCTCCAGTGGTTTACTGTCCCCCCCCCCCCCCCCCCCCCACTAGAAACTAGAAACCAATATACATGTACTTACACACCACATGGTCAGTATTGACTCATTAGATTCATTAAATCTAACCAACAGGCTCAGTATTGACTATTTTGACTGTAGGAATGCTAGGCCATCAGTGACAAGGATAAATGTGTATTTAGTGTGCTATTGTTAAATTCCCTCATCGTTTTTTATCGTTACAGCAGTGTCTTTCTCACTGCTTCATGAACACATGTACATATGCTAAGAATCCCTAAGAACAAGGTTGCTGCTTTTTTTGCTGCACTATCACTCAAATAAAATTTGGTTTGAAAAGTACATACAACAAGCTTGTCAAGTAGCTTGTAGGATAAAGCATGGATTACATGCCCATTGAACTTGTATGAATGATTTTACTGAAGATGGCACATTTCCATCTTCAGCCTCAGATGCTGCTTACACAACCATTATGATCATAGCCATTTGGGCCAAATGTCTGGCAGTATATTTACAAATCAAACACGGGTGCTGACATTCACAACTGACAATAATCAGATCGGAGTCAGCACGGCGACCTTCAAACCAATTAAAAGCACTGAAATTGGAAAATGTAGACACAAATGTAAGGCTAGAGACTGATGCAGATAGATAACTCCCCCCCCCCCTCACACACACACATACATCCTCACTCGGCAGTAAGGAATGATTCGCAGCCCCCGAGATCTTGGGAGAGGAGGCTCATCTTCGAGCCGTCACAGTGTAATGGTGTTAAATCCTACTTTCCTGCAGAGCTGACCGCGGTAACAATGACATTAATGAAGTCATTACTCATGGCTTATTAGAGCTGGGTGATAAGGGACTATCAGAGCTCTGTCAGTCTCTGTGCCCGGGGCAGACCAAGGGTTCAGAGATATCACGACGGCCCACATGGCCCACTCAAAGCACAGAGCATGGCAGTAAATTATATCCCACGCACACGACACCATAAAACTAATACACACTTGTTGCAGGCGCAGATGTAATGAAGATTTGGATTAGTGGGCATAAACTGTGTATTATGAAACACAGGGTTATTAAGATTAACCATTGATACTGTTGCCAAGGATACTTGTCTTTACGTCTGTTGTAGGCTACTAAATACTCTAGAGACCAGCAATAGATGCAGGGAATGCTTTCATGGAATGAGAGATGGAAAAGAGTACCCGGAAGCCAAAAGAAAATGTAATGCTGCACTGTGTAGCGATCCCCTCCATCACTCACACACAGACACACACACACACACATACACACACAAACACACTTCAGTTTTAACTGACAACTGTTAACTCTCTGTTCCCTCCTACTGGTCTACACCCAGTCCAGAAATGGAGCCAAATTTACAAATGGTGTTTAGCCTTAAGCACAGCTAAGCAGCGGTGATGAGTGCAATTTATGAACGATGACGATCACCTGTTAAGCTGTCCATGTCTAACTTGGCTTTTTGCATTATGATCAAGTGTACAACAATCAACTGCTGCATGTCCTCATTCTATGTTGTGTGAGTACAGGTTGAAGCATAGACTGCAGAAAAAACGTGATGAAAATTTAAATTTAGAAATTATATAATTTATACATGTTATAAAGTCCAGAAGCCAGCAAAACTATTATTTTGAAACCTTAATTACATTACGAAATTTATATCACTTAAGTCTTTGAGCTGATTGTCCCTATCGTATAATTTTCTGAATCCCCAGTGGTGATAATGTCCTTCTATCTCCTATCTCTATTTGCAATGCATCCATTTTGTCAACTGCCCAGACAACTGCATTAGACACCCATTAAAGTGTAAGAATACCCCCAACTCTGAGCCAAACGTCACCCACTGCATAACTTTGAAAAATGCTTTAAAAAAGAGCGGTGGTAGAGTGGGGCTGAGGAGGAATGATAAATCTCGATCAGCGACTGAAAATGAGGCTCATACTCACAGGCGGGGGCTTGAGGAGGTGGGCATTATGTAGATAAGTACTAAAATGGTGGACACCATGTCAGCATTGGCCTTGCAGGGTTCAAATGGTGTGCTGACGTGAGTGTCAACCTTGCCAGGAGTAGATGGTGTGTTGGGCCATTTGGGGGCAAGGCAGTGGATCACACCACCACAAAGGAAGTGGGGGGACAGAATTTTCTGACCCCTTATAATGCGTTAAAAAAAACACAGTGAACACTAACGGGAGCCCACCCAGGTGGTAGAGCTGAAGTGAGACAACCGCACAACAGCATGATGTCACTCAAATTCATCGTATCTGAAAGACAGGTGTTTGCCCATTGCCGTCTGAGCAGAAAGGCATAT
The DNA here is from genome assembly GCF_963457725.1 of Sprattus sprattus. Classification (NCBI taxonomy): domain Eukaryota; kingdom Metazoa; phylum Chordata; class Actinopteri; order Clupeiformes; family Clupeidae; genus Sprattus; species Sprattus sprattus. The sequence continues at coordinate 20,110,322 of NC_137928.1, read as the reverse complement.
TCTGAATCAAAAGGCCAATGATGGAAAATCAGTGCAGGGCCACACAGTTCTTCCCCTCAGAAAATCCCTCTATGACAGAGTTTGCTGGCAACAGCAGCATTATTCGTCAATTGATGCAATTTAACTTCTTAGGTGGCTGCTGATGCTTTCAGTTGCTAGGCAACGGGAAGGCGGCTGACTGAAGCTTAAAGAGACAGGGATCAAAAACCAAACACACAGAGATCCTACAGTGCAGGGCTGTGCATTCTGTGCCATTTAGTGTCTTCAGCGCAAAGCGTTTCATACACAAAAAGGTTTTTTCTTGATTAAATGTCAAACCAAGGCTATGAGTTACACACTGCCATCCCAAATGCTGTGCATTGTATATGTTTGCTAAAATGCACATGTGAAAGAGACATGTGCAATATAGCAACCAGCCAATATTGCCCTTTTAGGTGTGGCATGCACAACACATAGTTTAACTGATCCTTAACCAGTGGGGAATTCATTCTGAAAACATTATCTGCACATGGTCATGGGTGATCAGGACTGGGTCAGTTGGTGTGTCATACCTCATGATTTTCAGTCTATAATATCAGTCGTAAGGGAAAGTATTACCCAAGTATTACCCAAGACCAAGATACGTGATTGTGAAACCATCCACATGACTCACTTTAAAACTTTATAAACAGGAGACTAAATAGCATTAACGTTAATTTCTTAATTGCTCGGATAAACTTGTAGGATGTATGCAATGTTCCACTGGTCCAATGCTCCACATCTTCCATCAATTTTGGGATGATGTGATGACATAGATCTCTGCAGACATCCTGATTCCAAATTAGTTTCTCTATTTTCAGCTACAGATCATTCACTGTCTCAATTATTTATCGAGACCAGATTTAATGCCCAAGACAAGCCATACATCAGGCAAGCAAGGTGGCTGAAACCAGCTCTAATGAATCATGCCCTGCGCTTCTCCTTTCGTCTTAATGAATAAATGAAGAGGTCTGTTAGCAGTGTGAGGATTGGGGGGTTTTAAGCTTTTTCTAACGATTTAGCCTTATTTTAATGGAGATGTTAGCTGAATAGGAAAGTCAGTGTAACATTGTTGTCCAATACATAAACCCTGTCATTACAGGCTCAAGAAAGTAAATAGCTTGGTAGTAAGTTGGTGCACTACGATTAGAGTGTAGCAGGTTATGTGGCAGAAAATAATGCATAACCATATCAACATAAGGGTGGCTCTAATTACTTATGCAACAGACATTTTCCATATGAGCAGAAAATTAAAACAACATCATAACTTTGCTAATGGGCAGAAGAAAGACATAGTGATGGACATTTCAATTTTCTTTATCTCACCATAATAATTCAAAGACAAATTAGTTTATGTTTTGGTAAGTGGGCCAGAAATGTATCTTTTCTAATCCTCTAAATGTCTAATCCACAGCATACCATCATGGCTGATAATGTCATTGTAGCCTTTATGGGAGCTCTAATTCGTTTTATTAAACTAACCCGTACTGGACTACTCCCTACCCTTAAAAGCATTCTTGCTCTTTCAACCTCACCACATTGTACATTATATGTCAATGTTTGCTGTACTGTTTCTCAGCTGTATGTTTTGAAACTTTAACTTTTTCGTTATCAAAACTATATATTTATTTAGAGCGTTGTGTTCATATTGACAAGACAATACTTTCATGCTTTGTTTGCACAGATGTTACATTGTGGTTCAGTCCATATTGCCAAAGACCACAAGAGTCAAGACTGACTGAAATTATAGGCTGGAGCCTTACAGGGCTAAGTCTAAAACCCTGGTGTAAAAATGTTACCTTTCGCAGATGACACAACATGATTTCTGCCTTTGGTTTCATCATATCCCTGTCATTCCTGATATGCCTGTTAGTCTTTGTTTGATAATCTGACCTATGGCAAATGTGATACTGTGAAGTTTGTGACAGAAAGCAATCAAGATCAACCTGGCATAACACTAATAAGCTTACACCACTGCTGTACTAATATGTGCATAGAGCTTAAGTGGAAGTGGTGCCGAAAGGTGCACTTAAAGCAAGTATGCCACTTCAGTTTTATTTAAAAATGGGACACATTTGCACACTTACCATATGCTTAACACATAGGCTACATGTGCATTCTCAGGGCTCAATCACCCAAGTGGGGATCAAATGTGGACATCAAGATCTATTCTCTTACTCAAGGTCCATGATAAAGATCCTTTTAGTGTTAGTTGACTACTTAACTATGACAAGTGAAAGTCTCTCTGTGCATGCCTGTTATCTACCAAGTGTAATGGACTGTTTTTTTTTCCTTTCATTTCACTGGAAGTCGCAGTCACAAATTAATTAAACAACGATGTTCAGTGTCGTTGGTTTAGTTGCTTATGCTCAGCCTCCTGATACTATGTTCAATGATGGGGCTATGGTGCTTGGCCCCTTCAGTAGCCTACTGATTGTAGCCAGATATGTCATTCCTTTGATTTTTAAATACTGTGTAGCCTATAGGAAAATTCGTTTGATTTATTTTGGAGGTTTAGTTAAGACAGCTTGTCAGGAAGCAAACACGCTGATATAACAATAGACAACAGTGTTGTTTTTAAGATATTTCCCCTCCAAAAACACCGATTCGAAACTGTCACCGGCTATACCACATCCAGCAGGGCCTATCAAATATCTTTTTTTAATACTGGGATCCCCTTCGCCCTTGACTCCACAGGTATAACTCTTTCGACACGAGCATGCGTGAAACAAAACAATTCAAAAACAACTATTCACTGTAAACTGATGCCAGAGTGACTTACTTAGAAATATATATCGAACACCTAGGAATTACTAGTCTTAACATCAAGCTTACAGTAACAACAGTGATGCGCTCAACGTATAATTTTGCATTCGGCCCATATTCAATAGGCTATAGTATGGCTAAGGCTTTGTCAGGATCACTACGCTGCAGATTTCATATGCATGACGTCCTCCCTATTAGGAGTTTCGGAAATTATAATGGCTTTAAAATTTGAACTCACCTCTCTTTTCACATTCCATAGTAATTTTTCTTTGAATTCTTCATCTGTGGACGAACCCATGGTTGTTCGGTGTAAGTCTGCCGGAACACGCAATGCACGCTACTTAACAGCGACTGAGCGTATGTGTTCCTCTACTGTTTCAGTTTTCCTGCTTCCTTTTCACACAAATGTAGGTCTTGACAGATGAGCGTTGACGCATAGCCTACACACACCGCTGTAGAGCATCGCGGAGCCATCTTCGGCTTCTCCAGAATGACGCCACTACTGCGAGACCCGCCTCTGAGCCAGTGTTGATCAATGGGCTAAATCACTTCACGCACCTTACGCCACGAGCCGCTCACCATTGACAGGCGACTTATTTTTAGCTCACCTATTTCTGTAAAGACGAATGAATTTGGAAATACTGGCTTTTAGAGCTAAATAGTTCTTGCTTTCCAAAGTTATACTGCACGAAGCGCCACAGCGAATCGCGACCAAATAATTTGTAGAATGAACAAAACAATATGGCGAGTGGCATAAAAGAAACACATCAAATGTGAGGAGGGGTCGGTTTTTCTACCCTGCCTCGCCTTTGTGTGTGAATCATATCATTTTAGTCAGACACAAATTAAGCCACGTCACTTCAAATCGAGGGCAACACTGGACTTCTGTCTCTACAGATGCACTAATGTAGATACAACATAAAAGGGGGTCAGAAAAACGTATGCGGAATTAGAATCTTGAAATCTCCCTGCAGTGCATAGATTTGACCGATTCTAAGATTGAAAGCATACAGCACCATAGCATATACTAGTGTATACAACTACATCCAGTGCGCCCACCTGTGGTATATCCAGAATAGGTTGGTGGCCATGAAACCAGTCTGTAATTTTAATAGTACTGTGTAAGGTATATTAATGTATACTGTGATAGCAGGGAAATAACTGATTTTTACCTTGAAAATCAATGTACAAGTATTTTAAAATTATTTTAAATTTTATTTTGCAAGTCACACACAGGTATGTGTATGTTTTAAATTCATATGGCCTTGAAATGTATGGGAGCTCTTTGTTGACTTCATCAAGCAGGCCTTATTGAGATCCCTACAATGACAAAAACCACTGCATTTTCACTACCCCCAATAAATATAAAATAAAACAAAATCTGAAAATTCACTATGAAATTGATTCACACGGTAGCACATCTGCCAATAGCCTTTAGAGCGAAATAGAAATAGAATAGTCTTTGTGTATTGGCAGAATTTTGGCCATTCACGTTGGTTTCACTATACATTGTTCACTTCTTTGTCTTCTTTCACAATCTCAAATCTATGTGGCTATAGTATTTGAACTACCAACTCATTTAGTTAAAATATGACTTAAAGTAGACCATTACACAAGTGTAAGTACATGATTTGATTACTCATATGTGTAAAACAACTATGGAAGTCACACCTGATTACAGAAAGCAAAATAAAAGATAAAGATAGTGTTCATTTTATACTAGAAATAGTGTGCTGTGTGGATTGTATTGCAATAGCATAGTGCAGTTTTGTGCATTGAAAAACCCACACTGATTAATATCAGCAGAAGTCAGAAGGAAAAATTAAAACATTACCAAGATCACAGTGATTTTAAAACAGCACCCCAGCAACACCAGAAAGGTCCAAGCAAACGGTTTTGTCCTGCTGGCTTTCCCAAGTCGAGTTCACAGTTGATTCTGTAATACTGGGGTTTACGGTTGTGTGTGTTTTTAGTCGCATAATGATGACAACGAAGGCACAGGTGAGTTGAATCTCTCTGAGCAGAAGGCGTGTCCCGGTCTGCTCTGCTCCGCTAGTGTCCCAGCGGCCGGTCGTCGTAGGTGCTGTATCTCTTGACGTGAATGCGACGCACGCGCTCCCTCATCTCGCTGCTCTCGTCCTCCTCGCTGTGGGAGCAGCAGTGGGCGCGGCGCCGCGTAGCCTCCAGCAGCGACGTGTCGGGCACCGGGAGCGTTTCGTACAGCAGCGCGTTCAACATCTCCTCGTAGATGCGAGCCTCAGGGAATTCCACCTGCACACACCATAAATATGAAAAAAAAAGGAAGTCTCACTGCAAACGCAAGAAGATCGGACAGTAAAAAAAACAAGACCACGTGTCCCCTTTACTGATATGCAACATTCATAAGTATAGATCTAACAGTAAACTTGTATATTTTATTGAGGTGGACCAGAGTGATGGAGGAAGATGCCCTTCTTACCTTTGTGTGCTTCTTCTCAGTGGCGTAGACGATAGATGTGCAGCAGACTTCTGCCAGCTTGCGGCTCTGTCCGTAGAAGGACCAGCAGCAGATCTCATCGCCGATTACATCCTTCAAAAAGAGAACACGGCCGTTGTAGCTCAATGAAAGCTTCTCAAACAGCTCAATGTTCTTAAGGAGGTTGTCATCTGAATTGCTGTGAAGATGGGAAAGTAAAAGTTGAAAAAGAAGCAGAGGTGAATATTATTCACTAAAATGCTTTATGTACACATGAAAAAAAAAGTATCATAGTATTCTTGCAACAATTTACCTTGTGTAAGAATATTTGTTGTTGCTTCGGTTGTAGAGCAGTTTCACAACAGGCTGGAAGGAAGAGAAAGTCACAGTCAAATACGTTGATGTCCTTAGAGATAGGACACGTTGTCATATCAGGTCATAAATGCATTTCTGAATTACAACAATTTTCCGAGATTCAATTCTGAGAGGCTACGAGTCCTCTTTTCACCTTGGTGCAGCCTTGTATTAGTCTTTCCTCCTCTTTTGTAGAGGTGATGACTGGGATGACACATACAGGCCTCTCTTTATTGTCCTGTCAGTCAAAGCACACAGACAATTTAGATAGAGCAAAACATAAAAGCCGCCAGCTTTATATCAACAACAATAAACAAGCCATTAATCTCTTTCTGTAAAAGAGACTTGTCTTTTTATATCAGTAGCCTTCAAAACATTACAACTACAAATACTCATTAATTTGTCATCATTACAACTACAGTAGGATTTTTCTATCTGCAGGGGATGTATGAGTGTGGTACTTTAATCATTCTCTCGCTCACACACACACACACACACACACACACACACACACACGGGCCATCAGTCGCACACAAACCTGGAGAGCTCCCTGGCATTCATCCACCAAGCCTTGTATGAGGTAATACTTGGCCTCTGCCATCAGTTCCATGATGCCCTGCTGGCTCTTGGGCAAGGTGACACTGCCATCCCGCAGGTAAGTCAAGATGGCACTAAAGTGTTTCCCACAGCGGTCAATCAGGATCCAACCTTAGCACAACACAGCATAACATCAACAAAATGCAGAATCTGAAATAATTGCAGATCAGGTCTTTGGTCAAAGCGACGCAATTAGCATAGCATGAAGCAAATGGTAAACTCTAATGTATAATAAACATCTCTTGCAGAAAATGCCATCTCTGCCCTTGACTTTACCTTCCTTGTCAGTGAACACCTCCATCTTGCCACTGAACATGGTCTTGAGCATAGAGTCCTGTCTGGTGAGCACTTGTAAGGTTGAATAGAAAAGCGTGCCTCCAACGTTCAGCCGAACATACTTATTGCCAAGGCCGACAGCCCCCCAGTAGCTGCAGGTCTTTGTCTTGGGACAGGAGACTGAGGACACAGGCACCACTGGACCTGTCTGCGTGTGCACAGGGTGGAGGCACACATCTGCCGACATGTCCCTCTGGAGGTAGATGACCACCCTGCAGACGACGGGCCTGATGTCTCCCGCCGTGGTGACTGCTACTGGGGAGGCTGCCAGAGCCTGTGTATGCTGAAGCTACTCATATCTACACATGCAACAGGCAAGAGAGAACTGAAGTGATACTAGCCATGACTGACTTCATGACATTCCCGTTCAGAACCATGTAAACCCGAGTTAAGTGTAAAGTTCAAACTACAGAAAAAACGATGAAAGCGGCCTGCAATTTTGTCTTTCTTCAAAGAAATTAAACTACATATGTAGCTAGCAACAAAGTTGGTTAGACTGTAACTGTCCGTCTACAGACAAACTATGGTCATCCCAGAAAAGTTCATTGGGAAACAGTGGAAAAGTATAAGAAGCGAGGTAGAATAGTAACTTCATCCAACCTTGAATGCTTTGCATGAGGACAACAGCTAATTACCATTCCAAATATAACCTGTTTGAACTAGGAGGACACATGTATAAGCTTCAGTCTAAAAGTTGTAGGGATACAACTTATCAAACATTAGCTCAGTGTGTAACGTTAATGGAGGACATTTTCTCTTGCCATAGGTAACTGACCAAGTTAAATAACAACACGTGAAACTCATGTCATGTTAATTAACGAGCAGCAAGACAGGTCAAACAACAATCTTCTACACAACTAGCATTAGCCAGGTTGGATGACGTTAGTTATCGCTGGCTAACTTACTTAGCTACTGCCGTCTACTCTCATCCATACGTTATCTAAGCACTTCTCCGTTATATAACTTAATTCATGTTAATATGTTTGCTTATCTGATATATATATCTATATAATTAAATGACAACACGTACTGAACTTACATATCTCACTTTTGTTTGGGTGTTCCGAAACACGAGATTAGAAGTGAACTTGTGGTTCGCAATTTGGCGAATGTCGTTTTTGTAGTTCTTTTGGAGACGTCTTTCCTACAAATCCCAGTTTTACGTTTCCGGTTACGGATTTACAATACGTAGGAGGCAAAAGTTCAAAACAAATAAATAAATACAAAAATGTGATATTGAACACATTTTTATTAAACTAAATGTCCACACAAAGTTCACATAAGTTAGCTTGCAAGTAACCTTGACTTTACTTGGTTAAATAAATATTTGTGTATGTTTTGCGTTGGTATGGCTCATGGGAATGATCCATGCTCTAATTGGGGTATTTGTTAACAATACAACTTGACAAGGGATTTGAATCAATATATTAATAGATATTTTGTTCCGTTTATGTTACAATACGTATAAAATGCTGTAAAAATCTGATTTAGTCGATTAAGATGCCAAATTGTGTCATAACCAGTAGATTGGGGCGGAAACAAACCCCTCCAGTTTGAGATAAAGTTTAGTAAGCTAGACCGTCGCCTTAGCAGCAGCTGCAGTGGACTTTGTTGAACAGCTTCCAGAGTGCCACATATTCGAAAGTAAAATTAAACATAACACATTAAGGTAGGCGTACTAATACATTGTAATGAATGATATAGGTAGACATGTTAATTGTTGATTGACTGTTGCACATACCGAACCCGTATACTGCTAACATTCTCATTAAAAATAATAGTTAACGTTACTTAGCTTGCATAGCTAGCTAGCTATCGCTAACTACCTGTATGTGCAATTGCTTCCACGGAGCTTGCTGGCTCGCTTTGCTATAGCTCGTTAGCAAGAAAATATTTATTTCACTGATTTGCTGCCACATTGATGGGGAAAGTAGCATCGATAGAGATGATACAGCTAATTCAGATTAAGTCGCAACATTGTAAACTGATGTCCAGGTGTCGAACTTTGGTTAACATTATCTTAATGTGCACAGCAGATAGCTCCTTAGCTGTGTTGGTTAAACTGGCTAGCTAGCTAGATAACTGGGTAAAGCTATCAACGTAAACATTAACTGTGGCAAGAGATAGTGATCTGTTTCCTTTTTTCAGAATTAAAGGCTCCATCAGATTGCTCAGAGGGCAAAGGCCTACGGCCATGGCTAAAGATCCACTGGACGAAGCAGGGCTTCATTTTGATGAGCTCAATAAATTAAGGGTTTTAGAACCGGAGGTAAACCAGCAGACCACCGAACTCAAAGAAGAATGCAAGGATTTTGTTGACAGTAAGTGCATTTGGTTCTTGTGATTACAATGGTAATAGCGGTTATTTTAAACTTTATTTAGCGATTTGTTTATTAAACAGCGCAGTAATACCAGCATGTTTAACTAATTACACATTTTTCTTTGTGTTGTGGAAAATAGAAATTGGACAGTTTCAGAAAATAGTTGGCGGCCTCATAGAACTGGTTGATGAACTTGCGAAGGAAGCTGAGACAGAGAAGATGAAGGTGAGTATGAAGGGAATGTCAATCATTTTCATATGAGGGAGCTGCTGTGTGAACCTAACTGCACATAATCACTTCAAACAGGCTATTGGAGCCCGAAACCTGTTAAAATCGGTGGCTAAGCAGCGAGAGGCCCAGCAGCAGCAACTTCAGGCTCTAATTGCCGAGAAGAAAATGCAGCTTGAGAGGTATATACTGTTGATGATTATTCATGCTTGGTTGTTCCATTGCCTTCAGCAAAGACTTAGATATTATACACTGATTTGCTTTTCACCCTTCTGTTCCAGGTACCGGATTGAATACGAGGCATTGTGTAAAGTTGAAGCGGAACAAAATGAATTCATAGACCAGTTTATTCTGCAGAAATGATGGGACCATGGAGTACCTACTGCAGCTGATCTAATGGATTCCAGGGTTCCACTTCATTTTTCTTTCTTTCAGCCAGGCGAAACTTTAATACCAAGAGGCCTCAGACAGAAAAGTATTCAGTTCTGTCATTTCTACAGCTAGTAAATCAGTTATCAAATATAAAATCTACACAATCTCAATTAACCTCAAATGCTCAAGTCTTTTGAGATCTACCTTCTTCCCCATGTTTTAAGCATTCAGTGCTTGATTAGAGCAGGGATTCCACTAGTGACATATCTGCCCCATTATGTATCAGATAGGCAAATCTAAATGCTATTTATATATATAGAGGAATTTATTTATACTATTTATACTAAAGGGTGCAAAAAGCTGATGATGCAAAGCTTGCATTGTTTTATACCACTGAGGAAAATAGTACAAAATACAGTATTTGCATGTTGCTGTAAATCATTTTTGAAATTCAAAACTTTTATGGAATATAATTTTCCTCATTAAGATGTGTACTTTTGTAACCACGTATGTAAGAGATTCCATTTTAACTCCATTTCATCATATTGTTTGTTTTACTCATGGGACCACACCAAAAACATTCCTCTCAGGAGGATCATTCAAAGTTCAGTAAAGTTTACAACCATTCAAATTTGCAACAAATTTTTTGTTTATTGCATAAAAAGTCATCGTAAAAAATTAAAAATCCTGTCTGTCTATTATGTGTAGTGGAATGTAGACAGACTTCACATTAGTGAAAAATACTTGAATAAATCTTTTGCAGATGAATGTTTTCATTGTCTTTGCCTTGAACAGTCTTGATTGTACAATGATACACCAGCAAAGTCAGTTCCCTAGGCAAAATACTGCTATCGATTCATCATAGTCATGCTACCTACACCTGAGCTGTTATGGATACCACAATTATAAATAGATTATGTCCTAAACCAAATTCATATTGCTGTATTACATCTCTTGAATTTTTGTGTCACACACGGAGTTGTTGACATGGCATTTATTTTACTTTCTTAGACTTTGATTTGGAACTTCCTCCCTGAGAGGCACCTGTATATGTAGAGCTGAAAAGCATGGTGAATAATAACATAAGGGGGACTATAAGATATGGAGCGTAGATCGACACCAGAGTGAGACGCTCTCGCATGGTCTGAGGCCCAGGATGGGGTGCCTGGGGGAATTGGTGGAGGAGAACGTAACTCAGAATAGGGATTAAGGTCGTTGCCACATGCGTTGAGTACACAATTGTGGGGGTCCTGATCCACTTGCAGCCTCCTGTAAAAGAAGATACTATTACATTGTCACACTGGCATATTAGTAGTGAGGTACATACAAGATAGAGGTCAAGGGATGGTATAACAAACCCTGTATGAAATATATAGTAAACGAAGTGATTGTAACTTTGAATGAACTGAAAATGATATTCACCATAGCATGAAAGTTGTATACGTCATTTACAAATGTAATACCGCAGATTCACCACTAGATGGTAGCCTATCAATGCAAATCAGCCCAGTTCTCCCCTTTCCAATGATTTCCCAGCCCAAAGGTCACTTTAGCGCCTAAACGTAAGATTGCTGACATTTCTTTCATTGTGAAAGTGTATTACTGACCTTTCCAAAATGCATATGCAGCGACAGGGAAGAAAGGCAGTTGTACAAGCGCCTCGCAGAATATGAAGGACTTAAACCACACAGGAGGGTCCAGCATCATTGGATCTTTGAATTCAGCGGCGTACCATCGCAATAATTGTTTAAGCTGCAAAGTATATTTTTACTGACATAATAAGTAAACAAATAAAAACGATTTTTAAACTTAAGCATTCAAAACATATTAAATAAAACCAATTAGACGTTTTTGTTGTAGTAATGATGTCGTAAATGACAGTCGTTGTGGATAAACTTACCGCTTGTGGGTAGACATTTTCCGGTAGTAAAGCTTGGAAATCAATGAATAAAGTTATAGGGATGTGGGAGGCAAAATACAGAAAATAAATAATTTCTAAAATGCGAATAACCATTTTGACTCGAGAAAGGTTTGCAGGCTCAGACAAGGCTATATGAAAGACAATACATAAACTATAATATCCTTCCTGATTAGGTGAAAAGGGGTGGGGATATGTCGTTGTATAGCGTGGCTTCGCGTTCATTCTATTGGTCCTCTCCCTCAGTTGATCAGAACAGGGGCGTTGCCGGCGCGCTTCATTGGTTGTTTGCAGCTATGAATACTGCCCTGCTCAGCATAACCCTCAACATGTTCTTTTGGCAGTTCATGTCAAATCGGATAGCTGCTTAGCAATTACCATTCGCCCGTTTTTACCAGAAACAACCAGTACACCGTAATACTACAATAGAGAGCTGTAATTATTGTTTAACAACCAATCATGTATAATGAATTCAAACAGCATACAGCTCAGGCTTAGTCTTAGGAACAGTCTTGGGTTCCATCCAAAAGATCATAGTACACAGAGATAGTTCAATCTAAGCACAGACAGATAGTGGAGTGACTCTGACCCCAATGACAAAGACAGAAAAAAACATCAGACAGCAAACTATGTCTACATTGCAAAATGGCAACTATTATTTCTTTAATACATCAAGTGTGAAAACACTCTACATGAAAATTCCTTTCTGTCAGCAGTTCTAAACAATGAGCCCAAAAGAGTTCATTTCCCCAGCACCAATAATATTAACAACAACAAAACGTTTGCCCTGACAGATGAGGCCCACACATTGTCAGACAAACACAGGAGTCAGGCCTCCATAGCTGAACCAATAGCTGAACCAACATCCACGTAGTCCTACGTTTTAAAAAGAAAAAGAAACATACACTTGGTTTTTTATCAATGACAATGAAAACGTATAGAATGGAAACTAATCGAAAGGCACATACCGAATCGTTTTCCAGCACATTCTCTAGGATTCTAACAATATCAGTGAAGGAGGGCCTTGACGTGTAAGGTTCCCGCCAACAGTCTTTCATTATTTGTTGTCTGTGTGCAGAAATGCAGAGAGAGTGTGTTACATTTATTCAGAACTATCAGTATCTGTGTGTCAACATGGGTGAGGGACACATCCAACAACATCTTCATTTGAGATGGTTATCTGACAGCAGAGCACCACAGATCACAGTTCTAGGTCTGTCAGTTGGTATCTTATACTCACATCTCTGCTCTACAGCTGTCTGGCCCGTTGTTTCTGTGTCCAGCACAGATCTGATACACCACCTCCTCAGACGTCTCCAGATTAGGATACGGCAGGGTTCCTGAGACAGGTAAAGTATGTTAACACTGCCTTTCAAGAGGTTGTCAGAGCTGAATGTAGTAGAGGTCTTTGTGACAGCATTAAAGATCGGTGCACTTCTGCATGGAGCTTACCAAATGTCTGCATCTCCCAAAGCACAATGCCAAATGCCCAGACATCTCCTTTGAAGCTGTAGTAGCTGTTCCTGAAATACTCTGGTGGGTACCAGCGCAAAGGCACTCGCTCCTGTTTCAATACATTGCAAATCATAAAGTCATTGGAATAATTTTTTTGGGCATGTGCATATGTTGGTGAGTATTGCAGGTGCATGTGTGTGTGTGTGTGTGGGGGGGTCTCTGCAAAAAATGATCACTGGTTTCACACTTCACACTTCTGCTTCAAGGCACTTTGAAAAATGGGTTTGCTCGTGTGGTGGAAAGTCATGTGTTGTCACTGTTGGTCACATTGGTGTGTATCGAAGAGCCCCTGATTTTATATAGGTGCTACTGCAGAAACAAATGCTTGGCAGTGTGTGGTGCATTTTCTTTTTCAAGGCAGAGATGTAAAAGGGTTTTGGTTAAAGGTTTAAATGGCTTGCTCTGATGGCAATCCGAAGGAGATGGGAGAATAAGAGAAGGGTTATTCATTAAGTATATGGCACAGCAGCTTGTGTCTTTCTCACTTACTTACTTTCTTTGGTCTCTAAAAAGCCATCTCACATGTCTGCCTTGCCAAGAAAATGCCATTTTCATAACCAGTTCCGTCCTCTGTTTGTCTCTTCTTTCTCACCGTCCCCTATATCAGCTCTACATTATATTATGTTTAACATAGTGGCAAGTGGCAAACAAGTTTCTCATGTTTTGAGGGTCTTCAAATCTTGCTGTCAGAACATGTGTGTGATGTGAATGAAGCGATCACTTCAACATCATGCCATTATTTGTTCATACATTATATACTGTACAAAAACAGTACCATCTGGAACAATCTAAAAGATTTTACTGAGCAACAGATCATATAAGGAATAATAAGCTTTTTCTGAGCAAGGAGAAATTACAGGATCTTGAAACATCAATACATGAAACATGGACCACAACTCAACATGTTGCATTTATATTTCTGTTCAGTGTATTTATACACATTCATGCATGACATGAAGTATATTTTGATAATCATAAATTATGAACATGACAAGAACATGCCACTTGCTCATACCATGTTATAAACACTATTCTGTATCTGGTTCACGCAACTGACCTTTTGCTGTTTCTTGTGGGTGCTGCGCCGGCTCCTCATTCGTGTCAAGTCTCTCGCCAGTCCAAACTCGGCCACCTTCACCTCCCACGGGAAACGACTTACCATTATATTCCGTAAGGCAAGGTCACAGTGCACAATCTGGATAACACAGGGAAGAGGTGATGGCTTTTTCTTTATTTCGTTCTTCCTTCGTTTTCTACTGACAGCATGATACAAGCTCTCTACTTTGTCTAAAAGAGCAGGAAACAGCGCAGCCTGTCCCAACTTGTGAAAGTACACCAATCATTTTGTTTATTTTTTCAACAAACAGTGTTCAATGTGGATTGTACACTTTGGAGCACTTGTGTTTTTGAGCAAGCTCTGTATGTCCTTTGTGTGTGTTTGTGAAAATCTATTGAGGAATAAGTTACCATTTTGGAGCGTATGTGCTCCATAGCGAGTGCTATGTGGTAAGAAGCGATGGTGAAGAGGCTTTGCAGCTCAGGGTCTGAGACCAGCCTGTCCCGTTGCGTCTGAAGGAAATTACGCATCGTTCCATAGCTCACAAACTCCATGATTAGCACATAGGGTTCTGACAAAACAGAAGAACACACGTTTGAAAATAGTAAGTGCTTCAGGAACTTGTAAGTATGTCAGTAGTTTTCTGTGGCTAAGGGGAAGTCATACCCTCCACGCTGTTCCAGTCTAGCAGCTGCAGGACATTTTTGTGGTACATCAGCTTTCTCATGATGGACGCCTCCATTTCAACCTGCTTTGGTGTGACACCTGGGAAACAATCCAAAGGTGTCTGCATCACTCAACATGTCAACAGGACACACCAGGCAATACTTTGGGCTAACAGATGGGCAAAATACTGTTCACATTTGCCAAAAGTAGATTACAGACAAAAGTTTCTTTCACTGTTGACAATAAAGTTGTCCCACAGTGTTTCTAGCATCTTCTGATCACCTTACATATGGTTGTCATGACCACTGTATAACATTTACATACTTGGACAGTACCTTCTTTGGAGATTTTGCAGGTGATCGTTGAGTGGCCTTTGCACGTGCCACGGGTCATTTTAGCTTTATAGAAGACACCCTCTTTCCCAGCCTTGATGAGCTGAAGCAGGTTCAGGTCGCTCTTTTTAACATTGGGAACCTGGAGATAAAGCTGTCTTTGTGAGTTATCGATCAGCTTTTCAGTTACATGAACAATGTAATTAACAATCATTAGATTGTGAGATTTTGTGAGTTTTGATGCTATGGGTTAGTGTAGTAGCATCCCCTTATTACTACCAGTGGACTACCGGTGACCAGTTTTTGTACAAGTATTTTGTGATTGCAACCTAGGGGCAGGTTAAATCAGCACCCTTTTAAAAGTAACAGGCCCCATTAATAGTCATGTGGCTGGGCATAGGACAACTCTATTAGTTTACTTTTAAAAAGCTGTGAGGTATACAAAGCAAGTGTTGAGTACACTTCTGTTTAGAAATGGTTTAGCTTGCTATCACATCCCTATATGTAGAGCTGTGATATAAGAACTGTGCCAATCATTATTATTATTATTATTATTTTTCTCACTACACATTTAATTTGTGTTGACTAGCAGGTGAGCAATGGCAATTTGGTTTAGTTTCTTTGTCAAAACGGCACACAATTGTAGTCATGTGAACACAATAAAGACTGCAATAGCTGATTGAACAAGTTTTAATGCAGGTTTTTAGATTGTTTAGAGAATGAAGTTAGTGTGTCGATTGGTCAAGAAAGGCATTGATATAAGGGACCCTTTATTATTAGTGAAATGAGCCCTCTGTGACAATCTACTGTTAAGTAAGGACCCAGGACAAACGGATCCATCTCAAGACTCTAAAACCCCAGTTCTGAATTTCCCTTACCGACAGTCTTTATGTACAGTCACCTTCTTGGAAGTAAAACATTTGGTGCTATTACAAGATACAAATATCTTTAAATCTTTAAATGAGCTATAACTATGACCTTTAATATCCCTTTCAGGTGTGGCCATTTTTCAAAATAAACTAGGAAAAGGGTATTCTAAACGGACACTCTCCTTCTTGAACAGTTATAATCCATGTCAGAATATGTTATAATACATCATTTTTTTTTTTTTAAATATTGTTACAATTTATTTGTAATTATTCTTCAATTAATACTCACATTTGATGAACTGGCCTTGAACTCTAATAACCTCCCCTGAGAGTTCCTCTTGTTAGTCATAGTTTTAGTTTTGGGTCTTCATTTCCGATACACATTTCAAATAACATTTAACTGACAATTTACTCACATTTTGTCTCTCTTCAAAACTAATCGTATCACACATAAACACCTAATTTCAATGTGATCAGATTATAACTTTTCAGTAATTATGTGGATTACACTTCTAATCACAGATTTAGTCATGTACCAAATAATTAGTACCTATACGCAGTGGGGCGGCAGTTTCACTGTAGCGAATGACTTAAGACATGCTAGCCCCTAAAACCTCTAATGAAAAAGCTTTCTGTGTACATTAAATCAACTAAAGATTCAGTGTACTTCTTTAATATGGGGATTCTCCCACACTTAAGACTGTGAGGTGCCTACTTGTGGTAGAGGCCTCCATGGTAGCTTGGAGTGTCGCCATGTTTTCCCCCTCTGCAGTGGAGCCTGTGTGTTGTCGGGCTCTAATGAGCTGGGCAGGGGCTTAGGCATAGTGGTGAGATGGGGTGGGGAGTCTGCCGCTGGGAGAACACTCATCAAAGGACGGCCCCGACGTAAGTCCTGAATGGTCATCGTTAAGGACCGATACCTGAGGGAAACAAAAAAAAACAAAATTGAGTGAATAAAAGTGATTTTTCTTCTGGTGTTCCAGTGTATTTTCTGCATCAGGAAAGTGTTGATAAATGGACTTGAATACACACATTGCTCTTTCTCTCTTTTTAGGGACAGGGCATTTCAGTAGCATTGCACTACAGAGATCACCTGAAAAGTAGATTGGTTTATCTTCATAGCATATTTATATGGTTTCGAAAAACGACTTTTTAGTTAAGTTAAGAATCTTACTTCTTTATCCAAATCACTCCCAGCACGACGATGATGAGGATGGCGACGCTTGAAATGGCAATAAGGGCGTAGTGTTTGTTGTCCAGGTCTAGGACCGGTGAGCCTGGAGTTGACCCTGAACACAGGAAATAAATTAAATGAATAAATTAAGTTCAATAAATTAAACACAAAAGCTTTGTTCTTTGTTCAATACTTTATTTGTGTGCATTACAGTACACAGGAAGAGGGTATCAGGTCATATGAAGACCCTTCTATATGAACAGTAACCACAAAACGCACACAAACAAATGGCTATCAGACTGAATAGACTTCAAGTTGAACTTACCTGTTGAATTACCATTCATATCAGCGTTCTCTGTGTGGTTTTAAAGGAGCTGCATGAAATTGCATCAAAGGTTGATGAGGTTGTGTGATAGAGCAGCACACAACAAAGTACCGAGTAGATGGTTTGAAATAAGAGAAAAGGATGTCAATTTGGTTGTTAACCAAGCCAAATGTAAAGCACTTCAATGTAAAAAAAAATAAAATATATATCAACTGTCAGAAACGATAAACTTTAGTCTAACATATCTATAAACAAAGTCGTCTGTGGTGTTTCTACATGGGCCTTTGTGGAATATTTCCCTCATCTCTATAGGGAGCATCCAATTTACCATGCAGTCATTATTATTACATTATTCTATATCACCTCATTCTACTTACCACTATTCATCTGTTGAACAGGAGTACATAGCTTGATTAACAGATTATTGTTATCCAAAATCATGCTGTTAGTACAACTCCAAGCATTTCTGTGAGATAGGCATGTCCCTGTATCAAAATGTTGCGTACACTGTCAATAAAAAGACAATATGAAGAAACCTAACAGTTAAGAGTGACAGCCGTGACTAGGGGAGCTCCGAGAAATAGTTGCTGCTCATTTTTTCTGTGAAGGGGAGACACACTTCCTGCCTGAGGTATGTTGTGGCTTCCACTGCCATGAGAAACTCTTGCAAGGCTAGCAGAGATGCAGCATTTCAAGAGTCCACCTTTCAGCTTTGCATGAAAACAACCGATGACCCATGCGCAACAGTGTCCTCAGCGCATTATGAGTGCAGGAAAGGTGCATTCGTAACAGGGGGACAGGCAGCCCTAAATGTCAACTGCGGCTAAGGTTTTCATATTCGTGTAGAGTACTGCGCTGTTTAGCAGTAGCAGTCTTTTGTTTGGGTTGCACAGTGGGCTTGTGAGGTGGAGGGCTGTGGTTCAGCCCGGTGCTTTTTCATGTCCTCATTCAGAAAGCTTTGTCTTCTGCATGCAAACTTGCAAAGTGGGGGGGGGGGGGGGGGGGAGGAGTGTATTTATAGAACATGACACAGATAACTCAAGTGTGTTTCTGATTGCTTTTGCTGTATTTAATTGGTCTTGAATAATTGTTACAGATCAACAGTATCACCCCATATACAACTACAGGTACATTTTTTTTTTTTTTTTTTTTACAGCTCATACTCAAATACATCATTTTTTATAGATTTATTTACAAAACACTTTATGTACATTTGTTTTAAATGTCAGTGCAATGTCATTTGTATTCTTTAAACAACACTTCATAAAATAACATTTATTAAATTAATAGCAAAGCTCTGCCAACCCATCAAACTTAATTTATTTAAAAAAGAAAAAAAAAAAAAAATATATATATATATATATAACAGGACAGACATACATTTCAGTAGTAGATTGCACTACCAGCCAACTGATCAGACTTCTGCCAGAAAGATGTTAATAAATTATCCCTGTTTCAAAATTGTGTGTGTGTGTGTGTGTGTGCATGCGAGTGTTAACAACCATAAAAGCTATCTGTGCAGTGTGTTTGTGAACTTAGGAGCAAAAAAACTGTAAGCCTGACGGAAAAGATCGTTTCCTGTCCAGCTAAGTCTAGTGACATCATAACGATCCTTCTTCCAAGCCAGGCCCGAGGAAGAATGCATGGAAACCTCTTTTCAATAAAGGTCACACTGAGGTCCTCCTGGGCGCTCCCTTTCAATAATGTGCTCATTTTTCACACACTGAACAGTACAACGTGGATAGCAGTTAGCTTTAAAAAAATATATTTGGTGTCATGACATGACCATAAATAACTTACAGTAATGCGGTTATGGTTCATTTACCATTTTGTGAAAGACTAAGCACTTTTATCGCACTTTTATCTGAACGTGGAACCCCTACTAGTACAGCAGCAAAAACACTTAAATTGGGGTGTGTGCGTGTGTGTGCATTGGAAGGGGGGGGGGCACATTGATCTCTACAAGCTCAGTGAAGCATCCAAGGCTTAATGCCCTCTCGATAAAGGAGGAGATTCATGGAATCATACAATCATAAATACACAGAAAACAAAACAAAAACAACAACAACAACAACAACATTAACCATTCATTGTTCAACATATCTCTTCACAGTGGTGATGCAGATTAAAAGTTTCAGAATAAATGCTACTGACAATCAACAAGCCCTGGCACAGGTGCATCCACACTCCAACTGGGGTCTAAGATAAGAGCAGCGATGTTTCACAGAACATCTCAACGCTCCAGGGGGAACCCAGTCTTCCCATCACTGGGCAGGCCATCTCTCTCCAGGCAACTGGACTCAAACTTTGGCTTGACAATGTGAAACCTCATCCGGGGGGAACACATCTAGCAACAGCAGGTTTGGATGCATTTGGCTAGAGTTCTTAGTCATTTGGAATCGACGAGACGTCCACAGGGAAGGAAGGGTTAATCGGTCTGTGAGAAACGTTGACATTCTAAAAGCCGTGAGATGAGATGACCAAGCTGTACATAGCAGTAAAATGGCATAGAGGACTGATATGTGTTCTCTCTTTGAGGGGAACAAAAAAAAAGAAAACAAAAGAAGCCCTTGCTAACAGACAAATAAACTGTGCCGTTTAAAAATAACATAAATAAAAATAGATGTGCTGACTAAAAATCAATACTCAAAGTAAAAAAAAACTAAAATAAATGAAACATTACATTGGTTCAGTGAGAAACAGGCTGTGTGGCACCTATCCTTGTGCTGTACTAGATTCAACCACAATGTCTTGAGTAAGCAAGCCAAATAACTACAAATCCGTTTTCCTCAGGAGTCAATATGGTTCATTTGAGCACAAAATGAGGGGTTGGCAGTTAACAGTTGAAAATGACGAATGTAATTAATTTTCATTCATCATGGTTTGGAGCGGTTAATAGCCTCATGGGCCCCGGAGAGAAAGAAAGAGACTTCAGAAACAGGAATGGGCATTTCAAGCAAAATTGCTTTTCAATAAACCGCTGAGAATTATATGACTACTATTCACCCATTTTTTCGGCATTGGATTTCAAATCACTGATCTCGTGAATTTCAGTCACAATACCTTGACAGGTATGACACACACACACAAAGAGAGAGAGAGAGACCAATTCATCCTTTACCTGGCAGAGTTTGCACTGCACTTTGTTTTTGTTTAGTTCCACATGGAACATTTTGACTGCTGTGGTATTCTTTGGCTTTGCATTTCTGCCCTGTTTGTACAGTAGCATCTCACACATGTTTTATCAGTGCCTGGTAGAAACATGTTCTTTTTCTTCTTTTGTTGTTGAATGGTGGCTAGCAAACAGCTTTTAGGTGCATTACCACCACCTTCTGGCAGTAGTAACTCATTACTTACTAGCAGGCGCCGATAAAACTAAGGGAAAACATATTTTTTTTAAGACATGAAGATAGTAGCATAATTATTTTACCATTTAACGGCTATTCAAATATTCGAAAATGAATAATGACCCACTCCTAATTGAAATGTGAATGATTTTCCAGTGTGGGTATGACTCTGATATCAGGTCATTCATTTTCCATATTACAATTTGCTTAATAAAGACAAAAAAAAAAAAAATGAAATGAAAAGTGAGGTAGTGAGGTATGAATTTCTTTTACAGACATCTGAAGAAAGAAAACCTTTGGGAAATGGTTTGATCTGGCCAATGACTGAATGAGACTATTTTTCTGTTAGTTGAAATACTGACCGTGTGCTTGGTGTGGTGGGTATTGCCAGCCTATAACACTGACAACAGGATTTTCCTAATGACACCCATCAGTTCAGAGCAAACCTATCGCCTGTGAGCATGTCATGTTCTTACATCCTAACAACCATACATATATATGTATTTATATCTATATGTATGGAGTCACACTCAATGTTTTTTTTTCTTTTTTGTTGCTTTTTTTGGAGGGGAGGAGGACAATATGGTGAGTGGTACAGTAAACTCACTTTGCCCCATCTTGTGCTAAAAATGGGTCTTGTTTGTTCACTTGGCAACAATGAAATAATCTCACTCTTTCTGTTCTCCTTTCATTTTCTCTCTCTCATTCTTTCAATCAGAGACACTGTTGAACTACACACCAAAAACAGCTGTAAGGTACCTCTATCCAACATGGTGACCAGCAATGAAGAAAAGTCAGCTTGTATCCTTAAAAGCAAGGAGACCCTTTGTGCTTGCAACTCCCGACGCCAGCGACCCTCTCCTCGCCGGTCTTGCACCTTTGACTGTGCGTGCGTCTCACGCGTAAAGTGCTTTTGTGGAAGAACGTGACATCACTGAAGGACGCAGTATTTCTTGTAGTCCGACTCAAAGTCCTCGTCCATGCTCGTGGTGTCGGCCATCTTTTTGCCGTCAGTCTTTGGCAGGAACTGCGAGTAGTCCACTCCCTGCTGCTCGTAGAAGAGGATGTAGGCAGAGTCCGTGTCAATCTCCTCAGAGTGCACCTCCTACAGGTCAAAACAGAGAACTATAAGTCTCAAGGCATCAAAATATCAGGTATAATGTACAATGTAATATCAAACAGTCCTTCAATCATTTCTTTCCCTTCATAAATGTTGTGTTTAGTTTGTAAAGCATGACAATGATGTACAGACTCATACCTTGCAGCTGCTGTCGTTGTAACAGTACCATTTCTCGTTGGGGTTTTTGGCATAAGTCACATAGTGGCCACCTCCCATGATTCCTGAATGGCACTAGAGTCAAGAGATGACACTTATAAACGGACAAATGACTAATACCACCTTAACTGTGAAAAAGTACATAATGAACAGTACCACCTTAACTGTGAAAATAGCACAAAACACAGAACAAGAGAGAAAGATTAGAGAGAGGGGGATATGTGACACCTACCGAGGTTGCATACAAATTGTATACAGGCTGCAGGCATATTTCGTCTCTTTGGTGAAGAGCGCTCTCCGTGTCAGAGTTGGTCTCAGCATGGCCGTTGGCATGGCCACCCTCGGGCACCAGTCCATTCATCACGAGGACCTCGCTCTCGCTTCCAGAAGCTTCCTCCGACCAGGAGTCCAGCGCGCTCCCCTCTTCCTGGCCTGCCCCCGACCCCGCCTCGACCTCCGCTACCGAGCTGGTCTCCTGGTCGGGGCTGCTCTCTTTGTTGCTGCTGCTGCTCTTTCCATCTGTACTGCCACTGGTGATGTTGAAGCTGCTGCTGTCCAGGTTCTCCTTGCTGTTGGAGAGCCGGTGCCGGCTGCCCAGCTGCGGCAGACGCAGACGGCCCTGCTTACGCCCGCCGGTCTTGGGGCTGCCAGCAGGACTGGAGCCCTTCAGCGGGCTGCCCGCCCGGCGAGCCAGTGCTGGGGAAGCTACGGCAGTGGGGACAACACAAGAACAAGAACTCACAACGCGAACTAAAACAAGAACAAGAACTCGCACAAGATGTTCTCTGGGGGGGGGGGGGGGGTTCTCACAGAGAGCCAGGCTTGAGTACATTTCATTAGACTCGTGTAACTAGGAAAAGCTGTTTGCAAGGCTAAGCTGCCAACTGTTATTTAGCTCATAGTCAAGTGATTAGAAGCAGAACAAAGTCTTGCCTTAATGATTGGGCATGGAATGCATTTGTTAGATGCTGTGAAGAAATACTGGCAAAGGGAAAAAGGGAAAAAGGGAATATTCAAGCACACTGGAGAATTCACTTCACCAAAGGGCATGGTGATGAACCTCCGACTTTTCCCGACCACAACAAGCAGTCATAAGGACACAGAAATGTGAAGGGGTGGGATGTAAGACAAACCTTTGGGTGTGCTTGACAGGCTGCTGAAGGTGCTCGTGGAGACAGAGGAGACGCTGGCAGTCGAGGAGGACGAGTCGCCTGCGGCTGTGCCTCCTGCCCCCGCTGCCCTGTGGGTTTCCTCCTGCAGGCTCTTCTCTCGCGGGGCTAGGAAGGCAGCAGGGTCAAAGCCCTCCCTGGGGAACTTTACAATCTTCTGAGACTTGATCCACCGTCCGTTGACGAACTGGAACCGTTTCAAATGAACTATCTGCAAATTGCGAAGAAATAAAGACCTCCTTCAGATTCTCCACAGGCCAGGACATTGATAATTTATTCAATGATTCTAGTCATGAGTCTCAATAGAACAGATGCGTCCAGTCAACCACATGCACCAATGCCAAAGAGCATCACCACATTTATTAAAATAACCTGAGTACTCAAACAGACACTAGTGCACATCGTTTTAACATGCGGGGGGGGCTGACCAGGACGGGGGGCAGTCTCCAGAGGTCCAGCTTCTTGGTGGCCAGCCGGTGGGTCTTGCACTTGGAGCAGTAGTACAGCTCATCCTCGCCCAGCTCCTCCTCGCTGGTGAAGGCCCGCAGGCAGCTGTCCAGGCTGATGGGCTCCGCCTGGGCCCGCCGACTCTGCTCCACGCTGGAGTGCTCCTCCACTATCTGCTCAGGGGGGCGGGGTGGGGGAGGGGAGATAGAAATGAATGATGGGAAGGAGAGAGAGAGTAGAGGGAGGACGGGAGATAAGGAGAGAGAGGGACAGAGAGCAAGAGATAAAGAGAGAGGTGGGATGACAGAGATAGGAAAAGAGTGGGGATACAGAGAGGCAGAGAAAGAGGCGGGGGAAAAGGGAGGGATGGGGAGAAAGAGAGGGAAGGAGGGAGAGGGAGAGAGAGAGGTAGAGAGAGAAAGAGAGAGGAAAGAAGAGAGAGATACTGGGTCAGATGCAGTTGTGTACAGCCAACCTGTCAGAGAATTACTGAACTGAAAACATCCAGCCCATGTAAGGCACAATATCCAACACTCTCTGTGCTTGCTTTAGCCACTTTTATCCATTTCCTTTTCTGGAAGAATATTCCGGAACAAGGGAAAGGAGGTTGGTCTACAAATGATTTTCAAAATGCCTGACTTAACAATTCCAAATCACTATAATTCAACAGGCTTTGCTGGTGCAGACTGCTTTATATATCAATGTAATTCTAGAGCTAAATATTTATATAAATAAGTGAAATTTGATAGGGAGAAAAATACATTATGTCTTTTGTTTACTATCTAATCTTTTGTCGTTTTTATGAGTGTCATAAAATATGATAGCATTCGGACCACCCCTGAAGTGAAGTCAAATGGGAAAGTGGAATCACACTGTCAATCATTGAGCAGTTATTAATAAAATGACTATGAAGGAAACAGAGGCTATACTGCAGAGGTTATTGACAGGTGGCTGTTGGCAAGCCAAGGGAGAGGCAGGACAAATCACTAATCGTTCATTTGATGTGACATCATTTCCCGGTGATGGGAGAGAAATCGATTCATGGCCGAGTCACTTGTGCCCAAGATGACGGGGGTTTAGAAGAGATGTAGTGCCACTGCTTGACAGCAGTCTGAAAGGATTCTTTGCTGACCTTTGCTCAAGCTTTGATAAAGACGGCGGAAATTAGCTCAAGATCTTAACCTTCGCCATGACCTTCTGCTTATCAGTGTTTTCTCTCGGACGTATTTTTTTCCACAGACTTATGTTTACACGTAATCCACCGTAAGGTGGTGTGTAAGGACTCTCTTCAAACACACACCCACACACACACACACACAATCTGCAGCATGATTTGTGAGGTGCCCTTCCAGCTTGTGTTGCAGAAAAGCGCAGTGGTGTCGGTCTCTCACCCTCTCCTGGGAGGTCTGGTAGCGGAGGTGCAGGGCGGTGGGGTCCCAGTCCACTGCGATGTAGGCGTTCCCCAGGGAGGCCCTGTCCTCGCAGCAGTCCACCATGCAGCCTCGGCAGAACCTGGTACACACACACACAAACACACACACACACACACACACACACACACACACACACACACACACACACACACACACACACAGCTTTCATTAGTCATATCCTCCCTGCATTAGAGCAGTGTGCCGACGTAGGCAATGGACCACGCGCTGCAGAGCTCAGCATAGCACAGCACAGCACAGCACAGCATGGCACAGCGTGATGAATGTCCTTTGCACTCACCTGTACCAGGGGCACCAGGCGCAGGAGTGGCCATCCTTTTGCACCACGCGCAGGGTGAAGGGGTACTGGTAGCCCATGCTGTCATCACTGTGAAATGGCAGAGCACAGAAAGGGCAGGGCTCTATTTTACTTTCATTAATTTAATGAATTCATCTTTAATGCAGTGTTGGACTCATGACATGCGCATCACTCCCTGATTTATTGAAATGCATATCACAGTATCAATGACATTAACTTGATATTGTCACTGTCACTTAACATCGCTGGGCTCGCTCTTCGTCTCATATTTGTGATGGTCTTGGACCATGCAGTAAAACATGTCTTGTTCATTTCTGATGACTGCTAAGCAGATTTGATAATAATGCATATTGTGAAGCCCAGCCCTGGGTCCAATGAGAAGTGAAGAGTGTGGCATTACCAGTCCTGTGCGTGGTTGCTGGCCTCCTGAGGGGGCAGTGGGCTGGCCAGCCGAGACACCTGGATCCACACTGCGTCGTACAGGTCCTTCTTGCTGGTGTGCACCGTGCAGGGCACGATCACCGGCATGCCAAACAGACTTGCCCGGTTCTTCTGAGACGACAGGAAGTACAGCTCCGTCCTCATCTGAGGGGGAGGACACACACACACATACGAACGAACACACACACACACACACACACACACACACACACACACACACACACACACACACACACACACACACACACACACACACACACACACACACACACACACACACACACACACACACACACAACACACACACACACACACACACACAAACACACACACACACACACACAAACAGCTGAGTACCACTTCAGGTGGACTGCCACCATTCAATCTTCGTCTGGCACTGCTGAGCCAGACTCCAAATGTTTGGTGACGAGGCTAGAGCCGTCAGACTATATCTAATCTTAGCTTTCCTTCATATTCTAGTATAGAAAATACACTCTGGAGTGCAAATTGTTAAATTGAGCTGACTGTTTCGACAGACAGTCGGGGAATTCTCGGGAGCAGTGTGTTGGGAGTGACGAAAAGAAGAATTTTCACCTCCAATGACTGCTTTTGAATGTATTATATTAGAGGTCGTGAGAGAACAACTTAAACAGTCACTTTCCAGTTAAATTGTCCCTTTGCAAAAAGATCGTATGCATTCCCCAAGTACAGACAAAGTTACAGATTCCTGTTTAGTTTCAACTTCAGTGAGTTCCATGTAACGACATCCCTCTGTCTATCTCTATTAGCCAATCTCCATTAGCTACAACGGAAACCCTTCGTGGCTTTCACCCCTCTCTGCCCATCTCCCATAATGCCTTGCTCACTGCTTACCATCTTCCTGTGCATGGCGATGATGTAACCGATGAAGGGGCTGTCCTGGACTGCCACTGCGTGTCCGTTGGGAATGCCATTGGGAAGGGGTTTCTCTTGGGTGTATGGCACCACCGTGCTTGGCATTCCGTTGGGGATCAGACTGGGTATCCCAATGTGACCGTTAGCAGCGGTTCCTTTGGCGGTGGGTGTGCTTTCTGCAAAGTTCCCACAAACACAGATCACACATACAGACAATTTTGTGACTGAACTGTGGAAACGGGAAGACAACTTTAAGACATGGATGGACAGAGGCACATCACTCCAGCTGTTCTCACCTGATTGTGTGGGGCAGGTGACCGAGGTAGGTGACCCTGGGACCGGGATCTCGAACGCACAGAGGAAGCCGTTCACAGACAAACGCACCTTCTGATTGTCCTGTGGAAAGTTCTACAACAAAAATACAAACAGGCGTGAGAGGGTTATCGATCCTAATGTCTACAGGGTTCCGACCCTGGGCTCTGTAAAACGCCTTGAGACAATTTTATTTTATTGTTTTGTTTTTAATTAAAATTTAATTGAATTAAATTACCAATCCTAAGGAAACTTTCAGCATAAAATTTCAGTTCACAATTTGGCTGGATTGCATTCACTATCCAGCACATTTTAAAGTGCCATTCCAGTCCAAGCATGGTGCTTAGCTCACACATATGTTCAAACCACATCAGTGTACCACAAACATAAGCATACAAAGAAAGGACCATCTAACATTGTTGTTTATATGCAGGCTTCACCCCTAGAGGGCGCTTTGCTTACCCTGACGTTGGAGTTGTGGACCTCGGCCAGCAGGATCTGCTCTGGCTTGAGTCCACACAGCTCGCTCAGTTGCTTCTTCAGGCCTGTGTATTTCTCGTCCATGTTGAGACGCAGGCCATACCGCACTGGAGTCGAGCCGTCCAGCTTGATCACTACACCCAAAAAAAGGACAATACAGTGAGCTTGTTCCTAAACTTGTAGAGGGGAACTTGGCTATACTGTATGTCCCCTTTTTAGGGATGTAACTTACATCCTATTTTCACATACATTATTGTTTTATGTTTTTTTTTATACCATAAAAACCAATACCTAGTGCATGTTCACTGTTTTACAGAACACAGTGCTCTTTTAGCTTTCTAGTAAGATCACTAAATACTTTACTAAAATAGGTTGCAGTTCCACATCATGAATCAGAAATTGTCCATTTCCCACCCTCTACTTAATCTGAGGTTTTTAGTGAAGAGCTGAAGTATCAACATGGTGACGGATTCTCCTCACCTGTGATTTCTAAGTGCATGGAGCTGTCCATAGGCAGGGGCAGGGACAGGAAGTTAAAGGGGTCGAATCGGGCACTGATGTGACCACAGGTCTTACACTTGACCTGGGACTTGAGCTGGCCGTGGAACAAGTCCACCACGATGGAACGGTTCCTCCTCAGGTGGTTATCCCACGCCTGTGAACACCACAGTGTGAGAACATTCCTGAGGAACATCAATCCCAGTCCTGTTACACCAAGCAGTTTCACCTTATTGGTCCCCAGAAGTATAGGCACTGACTAATGGAGGGCATCTCACTGCCTTGTTCCCCCCTTCATTTCATTACCAGTAGGACATCAATATCTTTCTAAGTAGTCTTAAAAGGCTGCTTAACAGAGATCTTCCCGGAGCTACTCTCTGTGCTGCTTACACTAGAGTGGATAAACAAAACATTAGCTACTTTACTTGAGTCCACCAAATGCCTGACATGGCACAATGCATTGTGGGACACATTGCTGACCTCTGAGGCCACCTCGAAGTCGGGCCGTAAGTCGCTGTCCTTCAGCTCCACGTAGGGCTTCTCGTGCACGCGGTTCAGGTCCTCGTGGAGGCCGTCCAGCAGGAAGGCCAGCAGCTCCTGGGAGTCCTGCTGCTGGAAGCCGTTGAATCGCGGGGCATACTTTGCTATCGTCCACTGAATAAACAAAGAGAGGGGGGACAAATGTTTGGTGATTAAACACACTAATCCTAGAGTGTGACCTGTAGAGAGAGCGAGCGAATGGGGGGGGGGAGAGAGAGAGAGAGAGAGAAACAGAGAGTGCGAGTTTAACCCCTTACCCTGAGCTTCAAGGGCGCCACATTCTTCTGCGTTCCGCTCCACAGCTCCTGGACCAAATCCCCGTAGCATTTTGCCATGTGACCACGCATTCCAATGGGATTGGTTCTGTGCAGACAGATCAAACCAGTACTGCTGAGCACACCACTCATCCTCTTCATATGTGCATAGAGGCCACTTCTTTCCTTTACACATTGTATATACTTTGTACGTTGTTGATTAAGTAAAACAATTCATGTAATTTAAAGCATTCTCACATCCCCCATAGCATTGTGTCAGACATGCCTAAAACTTTTGCACAGTATTGTACAAACTCATTTCAACACCTGGCCTTCCACAGATTGTTTTTACATGTATGCGGCAGAACACATTCAGTTGTGCCAAAAGTCTGGTAGAAGGTTGCTTGATTTGTGGTGACCTCTGACCTGTTGAGCTCGTAGAGATGCCTCCCTGAGATGAAGTAGTCCGTGAGGGGCTTGGTGTTGCTCACACACTGGATGCTGGAGTTCATGAAACACGTGTTGCCTAGGTTGCTCAGACCAGTGGCACCCTTCTCTGTGGGGACTATGGGCAGAGGAGGAGGAAGGGGAGGAGGAGGAGGAGGAAGAAGAAAGACCTTCATTAAAATGGCTGTTCAACAAGCACTTGCAAAATGCTGTAATAAATAAGGAGAGAAAATACTGCCCACACGCATATGGCCACCATTGCTACATTTCAGCCGGAGTCACACACACGTACACACACACATACATGTACACACACAAACGTACACCTTGCACGTACGCACAGGCTGACACTCACACACAAAGGGCTTGTGGAAATGACTTAATCCACACTTCCAAGATCAATGTGTTGATTTATGGTGTGTATTGATGTGTTGGAGTGTGTCCAGCCAGAGGCTACTCTGAATCACAGTTGTTGAACTTTCACAGATCATAGACTGTCAATGAATTACGTCAGCTCGTTATTCGGATATGTCAACACTATCGTGATTTCACAATTTTACAAGCGGATGAACTTCGAGTCACTGAAGGCTATGTCCACTTTGTAATGCCTAAACTGCTTAGCAAATCACTCACAAAGCAGCACAAACTAAATTAGCTTTTAATATTTAATCTAATATCTAGAATCTAGTTCTACAAATTGTGCTACAGGTAGAGGTAGGCATTAGCATACCTTCTGCTTTCATTCATTTTGACATGGTGCAGTAATGGAAGAAGAGTACAGACTCATTTAGAAGTGAACATTTGGTCAAATGATGAAGAGAGCAGGGATTTCTGTGGTAATGATAGTTCTACTTCCTGCAGTGTTGTCATTACCTTTGTGTCGGTCGATTTTACTGCTGTTGGCAATGAATGACATTTCCTCTGGCCAGCTCATATCTTTGTTCCGAACTGGAAGGAAAGAGATTATATTTCTTTTAACAGTTCATTTCCTTAGTGTCCCCCCTTATACTAAAAAAGATCATTCATTCTTGTTTTATGCTAGATTTGCCATTTTATCTACAGAGCACCACAAGCCCCAGTTTGCTGGAGATAAAACTTTAATTAATCACGGTAGCAGGGACAAAGAGACAGGTGGGCAAACCTTCAATTACTAAGTGCTGGTCGTCTTGAATCTTCAGACTTTCTAGTGTGTGATCTTCATCGTCCAGGAGGGTGAGGTAATTCTGTTCAAACACATGAAAAATGCATTTAGCCGTTTAGTCGCTTCTCATCGAACGCTGTCTTTTAGTCTAGGTAGAATTTCATTTCGGCTTCATGACCCTCGTGCTCCCAATTTACACCGTGACAGATCCGTCTCTCATCAAACCAGGCTTTTAAGGACTAGTGAAGGACCAACATAAGAACATTTAATAAGCCACAGGGCTTTGTGGTTTTAATTAAAATGTCATGGATTCAGATAGCCATGATAAATATGATATAGGATAATATACTTTATAATCTAAAGTATATTATTATAAATATTACTACATTTTGTGAAAATGAAACAATATAATCAATCAATAATCAAAAACCATCCATGCTATTCAGTCAGTCAGTGTCAAACAAACAGCAGTGTCCCCTGACCTCGTTGTTGTAAAGCCAGAGCCTCATGTCCTCGTCCTTAATGCGCAGCCGCTGGGACAGGTACTCGTGGATGTCCTTGATGGTGCCCATCCTGCTGAAGCAGCCCGTGTAGGCCAGCACGCGCTTCAGAGGGGCGTTAGGAGAGGGGACGTTACCTGCAGGGAGGAACCGGGGGGAAGGGAGGGCAAACGATATTTGTCTGACTACGATATTTCTACGCATGCTTAGACGAAGGGAATGTGCATGGATGAGGGGTGAACAAACCCACTGAGAAACACTCCAGATTAGAGCTGCAAAGATAACATTCTGGCGAGACCTCCCAGGTGCTGTATCTAGCCATGTTATGGTTATAACAGAAACTCACTGGATGTTGTAATCCAAAATCTGTTCTGGTCATAGTCATATAGCACAGTCTGAGAAGCCTTTCCTTAGTTATAAACCCAATCCATCTCTCTATGCTACTATGTCTTTCTACCTACCTCTGTACTATTCTATTCTAAAGCAAGACAAAAATGTGGAATTAATCATTTGACTTTGAAGTCATATTTAAAAAAAAGCACATTAGAAAAACAGGACATTGGTTGCACTTTTCAAAAGCTGAGGATTAGTTGTAAGGTAGCAGCAAGAAAGGGCAAAAGGTGGAAATAAATCAACTCGGGGAAGAGGATGATTTTCACACAAATAATCAATATTAGTCTCCACCTCCAGTAGGAAACCCACCAATTGTTTGAGTTTGATTATAGATTAAGAAAAGGAAAAAAAACAAACATCAGAGCGAAAAAAGTGATAGCCATTTGTGTCCGCACTGCCGTCCCTCAGCACTGGGTAACAACACTCGGACCACCCTGAGTTGACATCCCTTCAGTGAACCCCTCCCTCTGCCCCCTTCAACCTGACCACAGGGTACGGGAGAGAGAAAGAGAGAGAGAAAGAGAAAGAGAACGAGAACTAGAATGAGAACGAGAACGAGATAGCAGAGGGAACAGAGCACCCTCCCAACACGGTCTCACTGATTCACAGCCTCCAGACATTGAGATAGCCCCCCAAATCAGATTAGCCTGAACCGCTAATGTTCTCCACCCACACATGCAGTGGGCTCAGAGCAGCATTATTAAATTGCCTGAGAGGCCCGTGACTCACCCTCTATCTCTCTCTGCCTACTCAAATCTACTTTGACGGTGCACAATACAGCACGTGATCTCAGAGCCCAGATGTCAACTCAAGAGTGATTGTTGCCGAGATGACGGCTGCTGGATGTCAGGCAGGCACTCGTGCGGACAGAAATGGGCGGCCGGGATCAGGTTCGGAGTTGTGAATCTTTAATCGACCCGTTTGGCGGTAGGGGTGGGGTGGGGTGGCTTGGTCAGAGATCCCGGGGCGATTTGCTCGCAGGTCCGGTCAGTAGTGGTTTTAGATGATTAGGAGCACTGGGCTTCACGGTGAAGCAGGGGAGTAGGAGCGAGAGGAAGATGAGGAGGAGGAAGAGGAGGGTGGCGGGGCCTCCTTCTTGCTGCAGGCTTACGTTACCTCGGGGTAAGTGCTCTGGGAACATTCGCAGGCTGGTCATACCCATGTTCACCCAGATGTTGGACTGGGGGGTGCGCGTAGCTGGCTGCTGACGCAGGAAGAGCAGGTAGCGGGGGAAGAGCTCCAGCTCTGGCTGGCCTGTCTTGGTGTGCTGGATGACCTGTGGGAGAGTGTGGTGGAGCAAAGCAGGATGGTTGGACATGCGCCATAAACGTTCTGTAACTAACACAGAGTCTATAAACAACACTGTCTAATCAGGCCAAGGCCATAACTAGACTGGGAGGGTAAGGCCTACCTGCTGGAGCATAACACATCATTAAACCACAGGGCTTAATGCAGGTCGCTTAAGCCTCAATTACCCCTAACCACGAGGGCAATGGCACACAACCGATGACCCACTAAGCTTGCCAATCACTCGACAGAACCTAAAGCTATTGTGGAAAGCTGTTTTCACAAGCTACCATAGCTTTGGTGCTGTGAAAATGTGTCCTCCGATTAAACGATTGATGACTGTGTGCTCGGACAGGTCTGGGATCAGGGGTTGGTGTGTGTGTGTTTGTGTGTGTGCACAGACGTACCGGTCGTGGCAGGCTGAGGTTGGCACCGTACCAGTGGTAGAGCGCCCTCCACACGGGCTCTGGCACGGTCTCAAAGTCCCGGCCCGGCGTCAGCTGCGGGGATCTTTTCAGACGCCCACCCTCCATGGTTAGTGTTGGAGCCTGTCAGGAGAGAGGGGGAGAGAGAGAGAGAGAGAGAGGGGAGGGGAGAGAGATAGGGAGATAGAGAGAGAGGGAGGGAGGGCGAGACAGAGAGTGAGAGTGAGAGGAGGGGGACAAAGTCAAACTCATCACTCTGGCCTTCTCAGATGTCAGAGATAAGGCCTCACCTAATGATGCACTGTCCTCTCTGGCTCTTTGGAGAGAACTCTGACTATAGCAGCACGTAGACTGTCCAACAGATGCAGCTCCAGGAGGGAGAGCGAGCGAGAGCGCAGGGCGCCAGTGTGGAGGTGTCTGGTGCGAAATCAGAGCCGGCCCTGAAACTGCATGACAACTCTCTGAGAGGACCAAAATACAACGGCACCGTTGTGATGTCCTACTGGGCTGAAGCTGCCCGTGAGCCTGACTCAGAATCGGAATGAGGAGCTTGCATCTTTTTCTGCAAATCAGACAAGTTTTATTGCAGGTCTGCCAGCAGCAGCCCACCACTGGTTCAACCTATGGTTCCCAGTAGTCTTCTTTTCCAGTGCAGTGCAGCCCATAAGCAGACCTGCATATCTCTAAAGGGGCTTAAAATGCTCTGAACAGGTTACGGTACCAATTGTGATGGCCCAGTAAGTCCATAGGGAAATTATGATGGCGGTGCGAATGTGGTGAGATGGCCATCAAGTACACACACACACACACACAGACACACAGACACACAGACACACAGACACACAGACACACAGACACACAGACACACACAGACACACAGACACACAGACACAGACCTTCATAGGTTCGGTGAGGACTAGTGGCTGGTTGTCGATGGCTCCGGGTCTCTGCATGGTGAGGTGAGAGGACAGGTTGCCGTTGGCGCTGGAGAAGCACTGGTTGTTGTTGTCCGAGGCGTTGTGCTGCCGGGCGAAGCACAGCTCCGTGGCCGACGAGGTCATGTGAGGGATCAGACCTGAGTAGGAAGTGACATGTGACAGTGAGATGACTGTGGCAGACCACAGATGAGGGAATACACTTTTCACACGCTCAAACAGTGATGCCAGCATTTCTTAGAAGATGGACGACAAATATGAGGAACAAGAACCTGTACACAAACCCTGTAGTCAAATCCAGCTGGGTAACACGAAAAACTACAGTTATTCTACACGATTTACTACAGTCTATCTGAATCTGGACAATTCATGCCTGTTGCTAGTCATGTGCACTGTGGCCTATTCAAACACAGGGCTATAGTCTTCATACGAGACGACCACCGCCTCTGAGCCTTCGCCACCCACTCACTGGCGTTGGGGCTCTCAGCGGCCTCTGACGCGCTGGAGATGTTGTCAGGCGATTTCTCCCCCGAGGAGCTGGAGGACCTGGTGACCCCGGTGCCGTTGCTGTAGCCCGCTCGAGAGGGGCTGGGGATGGGCTCCATGCTGGCGCACGACTGGGGACTCCTCCTCCCCACGCCCAGGATGGAGGGCTGCTCCACCACAATGGCCTTGTTGTTGTCCTGGAGAGAACGAGAGCAAAGAAAGAAATGAACCTCCCACATATTTACACTGTAGAGCGCCACAGATGTGCATTCCCATGACGGGGTACATCTCAATGTACAAGCTCAGAATATGAGAGAGAGAGTGAGAGAGAGTGAGAGAGAGTGAGAGAGAAAGAGAGAGAGATTTCCTCTCCAAGATGGTTCATATTTCAGAGAGTGTATGCATGTTTACCCAGAACATGAGGAAACAGACAGAGACAGAGATAGAGAGAAAAGAAGTTCTCATCCATTCTCGTTTCACTTCCTCCATCTCTCGCTCAGACTCTGACCTCTGCTCTCTTGGACTCTGGTACTCACATATTTGACATAGTCTTTCCACTGCTGCCACCATTGCATGGAGATGAGGAACCAGTTCTGGCTCATGTGTAACCCATGCCTACTCTCCCTCTCCAGCCAGCCCCTGCAAACACACAGCACAGCACACAACACAGAGCCCATCAGCCCAGTGCAATCACATTAAACAGCTACCAGGCTGCCTGATCAGCCAACTTGGACTTCAGGGCTCTTGTCCTTATCAGGCATACACTACTGAAAGAGCTTAGGCTGAATGCCTGCTGTCCTCAAACGACCTCTGAGGGTATTTTATGACCTCACATAGCAACTAGCATTTGGTGTTTTTGCATAGCAATGTAGCATATCCGCAGTGTTTTTGACCTTCTTCCCAACATGACATGTCATTACAAAGTTATGCTCTTCTGACATAAAATCTCCCATACGACACAGATAAAGACGTTATCTGTTAAAATGTAACCACTAACCACAATGTGACTTGTTTAAAAAAGAGTATAGCTCAAGAGTATATGTGACTCAGTGGCAGACGATGACCCACCTGATGATCTGTCCCTCCTCCTCTGGTGTGGCCGGTCTCAGACCCAGCACTATGTGGCACACCTGTGTGTTTCATAACCAAAAAGAAGCAGGAATGTAAAGACAAAGATATTTGTTTGTGTGTGTGTGTGTGTGTGTGTGTGTGTGTGTGTGTGTGTGTGTGTATATATATATACACACACTCTTATATTTGATGACACCAATACTCACACAAGTGTAAAAAGAAAATGTAAAAAGTGTGTATTTGTCCTTTCACTTGTGCACGGTACATGTATCTTATAAACTGCCTATGCATCTGTAATTAACGGCCCAGGGAGTCAGAGGTCTGACCTGAAATAGCAGGTTGAGGAACTCATTGGCAAGGGCACTCTTCACACTCCAGATCTGGTAGTCTTCCAGAGTCAGGTGGCCCATCTGCAAGAGCACAGTAATGGAGGCGTCAGTGACGTGACAAATGACAAGGACCCATGACAGCGGCCGACCTCGCGTACACACGGGGAAGACAAGTTTATCACCTTTGTCGTGTCGTGCATCTTCAGGATGGCCTCTACTATGTCTGACACGTTGGCAAGCAGTTCCTAGGTAATGAGAGGGAAGGGAGGGAAAGAGATGAAACCACAAACAGTCAATAAAAACGAAATGAGCTCGTGCATTGTCAGTTAAGTTGCTCTAGACCGGGTTCATATAGGATTATTTCCTCATCATCGTGTACACAATCCCCTCCGACCCCCGAGGGAAACATCAATTTCGCCCGCTGCCTCCTGGAGCCGAGCTCTACTGAGAGCGATGGAGACTGAATGCATGCTGACGGAGCGGCAGAGAAACCGCAGATTTACTTCGACAAAGTAATTAAAATTCCGAAAGGCTAAAAAAAAAAAGTGCCGTTCGAGAGCTTTGCTGAATTTCAAGGGTCTCCCCAAGTACTGCAGACTTTTTTTTTTTTTAAACCTTCTCCTTTGAAGATAGTAAGATATATTCTGAAATGTGAAATGTTGTTCATAGGTCATGCAACACTGGGATTGGCTTCGGTGGTTGTTGCAAAAAAAAGAGGAAGAAGAGAGAATGGCATAGTTCAGACAGCTTCACTGCTGACTAATAAAATGACTTGGATCCAGGAAAAGTATACTGCTGTGTGACAATAATGAGATCTCTCCAGGAGGCAGCCATCTTGCTACTCGGCCCCGGTGCCCCAGTGCTACTCACAGGGAGGGTGTCCGTGCGGTTGTCCTTCCACACCTCCTGCAGGGCCACCACCATGTCCTGCACCTCCTGTCTCGACAGGATGCCATCGCGGTCCACATCGAACACCTTAAAACAGACTGGGGTTGGAAAGAGAAGGAGAGAAAGAATGAGGGAAATGTGGAGGGGAAGGGAGAGATATTATTCATAAGAGGAGTAAAATAAACACTGCTATATGTTTAATACATATAACAATTACACGTTGACAGTTACTTGATGATTTTCACATTGCTTTTTGTGGCTTTGTGTGGCATTGCACCAATGGTTATTCAAATACCACCGACTACACAGCATCTATGAATCTGATACCATGTGCACGCACACGCACACACACACACACACACACACACACACACACACACACACACACACACACACACACACACACAAAGTCTGAGCAAAATAAAGGGCCACAGATAACATGCAGCGCCTTGCTAAGTGGTCTCTTCAAATGCGTGCAGGGAATTGCATAGTGCCCTTACACTTCTGTCTCTCAGCCACGGGCCCCCGGCAGCATGCAGACAAGCCACACGAGATCTCCTTGAAGTCGATGTGATTGTCCCGGTTCTCATCAAAGGCGTGGAACAGGCCTGCCAGAACAGAGGAGAAAGACGAAAAATTATGTTGGAAGAAAATGTTAACCCAGAGAATCCAATTATTCCTTGATAATAATCTCTCTGAGATTCGGAAATAATGGAAAAACATAGCACAAAGCACTATGTATAAGAAAGACTATAATGACTGTGCATTTTTGTTCTGTTCTTGAAAAGTATGTTGAAAGATTCCCAGTTAAATAACATTTTGGCAGTACAACACTTTTTTTTTAACTGACAGTCACTATTTGAACATCCTGTGGGTTGAGATAAAAAATATGCCCCTCATGTCCACTGTGTGAGGCGACTGCCTGCCTGCCAGCCTGTCGGTGACCTGCCAAGACCTGTTAATGTGAACATTGGGCAAGTCTGTCAGGAAGGCAGCTTCCCCCTTTCAAACTCCAGCCCAATGCATATTGCATTACCTTCACTAAGCGATGCGTGAATGGGAGGTGAGACCAGTGGAGCAAAGGTTTCCAAATCGAAGCGACCCGTCCGCGACTGAGCCTTCAACAGCCAGTAGCGCTTCTCCAAGTCAATGATGTCCGATTCTTCTACTGCAGGGGCAGAGGAGTGGGAGAAGCATTGAAAACATGAATAATGACTTCAATCATGGTCACACAGTGAGAACATAGTACCTTGTGTTTTTCGTTATGCGCAGCGGATGGCTGAGATGTCTCAATAACAATGTGATTAACAATAACAATGTATGAATGTATGGGTGTGTGTTCTTCCTGTACAATTTGTCAGTCCAAAAAAAGAAAAACTAAGCCATTTAGACAGTTAGCGAATATTTGTATTATCTTGCTTACATCTTATGGGCTTTTATATAATAGCCTTGTGGGCAGCAGCTCAGCTAGGTGAAAGCCTGACTCAACTCTGAACACCTAGAGAACAGCACTATATAGAGTGTGGAGTGGAGGGGGGGGTAAGAAGCCCTTTGGTCGACTACCCTTTCATCACCGTAATCCTCAGCTTAGGCCTAATAGGATTGCAAGGACTACAGTTCCCTCCCATATATTTGAGTCAGAAACGCATCAGGTCAGTGTCAAAACAGACAAAAATCAGGTACGTTTCTGTACACAAACAAACAGACAAACAAATGGGTAAAGATGAGGTCTTCAAAGGAGGCTACATTTCCAGAGGCTGGTGTTAACAGTAAATGTGAGCACGAGGGGCTGTACTGGGGCTTATTGGGGAGAGTTGAGGCCACCGTTTGTTGCAGTGAAAGGTTGAGGGGATTGCCCAGGACTTTCCCACCACTTTCTATCTCAAGGGGCCAAGAGCTTTAGGGGCTTTGAGTTTGGAGCGACCTTGGTGGAACGAAAAAACCTGGGCGATTTCACCAGCAATATATGCAAATGTGGATGCTTGTTTCCCTGGTAGTGGACTAAGCATACCTACTATCATTTTCTCTGTCACCCTTTCACTCTCTGTTTCAGTCAATAAACAGAAAAGAATAAAAAAGAATGCGAAAAAGAGGAAGCAGTACAAAAGAGGATGCTAGGGGTCAAAAAGTACAGCAGCACAGGCTGACCAGGAAGCACCGAATCAATGATTCAGACTGATATTTAAAGGGTGGTGCAGAGAGAGAGAGAGAGAGAGAGAGAGAGAGAGAGAGAGTTAGATAGAGAGACCAGTTCAGAAATAATACCAGGAACATGAATAATTAACAAGAACACAGAATAAAGGAGCAGGTTTTTTATGTCCCTCTCCATTCACAGGGTTAGTGTGCCTTAACCTCGTGCGGCAACAAATATTTAACAGCTAGCCCATTCTCCCTTTAGCGTTTCACAATATAAGCGGAACTCCAATAAATGTGTGTTTTAAACCAAATGTGTTGGCTGCTACGGGTAATAAATGACTGCTGTCGCGATTAGATGGAGGGAACAGGCAATGACTAGCTCAGCGATAAAAGCCTAGCTGGGGAAATAAGACTGGTCTCATCTAGTTGGGCATTATTCATGACCGGGTGCATCGCAGAGTGACTACTGATCTATAAAACTCATTACCTACAGTATGGATCAGCGCAGGGCCATCGTTCATCGGTTGCAAACGATGCCATTCGGTTACCACACACACCACTTCGTCCTACGCTAAAGACCATCAGTTTCTGATTTTCTGATGCGATTTGGCAACACTGCCTCTGGACAGGTGGACATTCAGCACACATACCTTGAAGTTATCGAACATGACATCCCCTAGAACGAAGGCCTCTGCCGTGGCCATCACACAATGTGTTTCTGTCCCATTTGTTTTGCCCTGTGTCTATATCTCTGTCTGCTAGGGCCTGACAGGCTCAACCATAGACTGCAGCACGCCTGCGGCTGGACTGAAATAACAGGGTTGCTTCAGAGAGCAAACTCGCAGTATACCAAAGCGTTAGCATTGGTTCGCGCTCTGATGGGTTTGAAAGAGTAAAATAAAGGTTCTGTTATTCCCCCCACAAAAAGGTTGGCTAGAGGAGAAACAATTCCACAGAAAAAATACAGGAATAGATACTGATGCACGCCAGTCACATGTCACTACCTTCCATTCTGAGCCCTCAAATTACACAAAAGCTTGTCAAAAAATGTCTAGACTAGACAAGAGCTGCATGTTCCAGAATTCAACAGAGTTGCAGACAAAGGTGAAATTGCCAATAGCAGTTGATGTGAAAGAGCAGTGTCTATACCCACCTAGAGGTGCGACCCTGTCAGAGTGGCAACATAGAAACCATACCATATTCCACTGTACACATCAAGGGTCTCCCTGCTAGATGTGGCGTTCACCATAGTAGACTCCACACGGTTTTCCGATCAATCAAACAAACAAAACAAAACCAAAAACAAGCCG
>NC_137928.1:20062764-20065264 GCF_963457725.1 Sprattus sprattus | reverse complement strand
TCAGAGCCCCAACAGGCTTGCAGGCTGTCAGCTCCACTAGCCTCGGCTCCCCATCAATCACTTCCTGTCAGCCATCACCCTGACCTGACAGAGCGCTCTGAGCCACTGCCCCCCCACCCCCTTTCTCTCTCTCTCTGGCTGTGGCCTGTCTCTCCCCCTGCTGCACCTGTCCTCAAAGCTGGAGGGCATCCCTAATGACCTCTGCCTGCTCAGACTACAGCAAGGAGTGGTGGCGTGCGCACGCACAAACACACACACACACACACACACACACACACACACACACAGACACAGAGACACACACACACACACACACACACACACACACACACACACACACACACACACACACACACACAGACACAGACACAGACACAGACACAGAGACACACACACACACACACAGACACAGACACACACACACACACACACACACACACACAGTGTAACCTAACATGCACATCTCAGACAAGGGGAGCCCCACAGGACAGAATGGCTTTTAGGCAGAGCATCTTCATTTACATTCAGGAGAGCAAAGAACCGGCCGTAACACAGAGCTAAAGCAAGACAACATTGGAGGTGGCACCGCCAAACACGTATAGCCTCTGTGAGTGACACATATGTGGTACTTTTTTTTTTAAGATGTGGGCAGATCAAGTTCAAAAGCCTGCACGCCTTCCAATGCTTTATTCCAATCCAAAAATACACACATTAGAGGTTTGCCCCAAATAGGAGCCGTGTCTGCACATCAGCTAACACTCTTTGATATGAAAGTGTTAATGCTGTCGCGAAAAATTTAATACAAATGAATACATCAAAGAGAGGCCTTTTTTGGACAAACAGATGCATAAAAAAAAGATGCTGGGATGACTTACATTTGGCTTTTTCCTCATC
The DNA here is from genome assembly GCF_963457725.1 of Sprattus sprattus. Classification (NCBI taxonomy): domain Eukaryota; kingdom Metazoa; phylum Chordata; class Actinopteri; order Clupeiformes; family Clupeidae; genus Sprattus; species Sprattus sprattus. The sequence goes on along the minus strand of NC_137928.1, from coordinate 20,064,370 downwards.
TCGCCCTCGAGTGAGCAGCACCAGCCCAACGATGAGGTTGTTGAAGTGCAGCCCTTTGGAGTTGCCACCGAACGAGGAGTAGATCACCTGAAACAGAGACGAGAGGCTCTTCAGAGAGTTTTCAAACACGTAAGAAAGCTCCCAGCAACATCTCCCAGAGGACCACAGAGGAGTGTCGTTATGAAGACACAAGTCTGCCTGCCTGTCGGATTATATGGGTTGTGTTTCGGTAAAATGTAGAGTATTTCTCCACCCTTCACACACACACACACACACATACCACTAAAGTGTGAAGACAATCCGGGAAAAACACATCCTGTCTGGCAGTGTAGTGATCCCCTCGGGGACAGACTGACAGTGTCAACACGAGAGGCTCCATTCCTTGCTTTCACTCTTGCTGCCTTTACATGCTGCTGTGTTCACTCTCCTTCCATGCTGGGGGGTGCACATCTATTGATTATCCCTCGAGATGTTCCCCTTGCAGGGTCACAGTCCCCCTCCCGGCCGGCAGTACGCTTTGATTGTGGGGGTCTAAGGGCTGTGTGTGTGTGTGTGTGTGTTTGAACACTCATGAGAGTGAGAATGGGATGGATGTGTGTGGTGAATGTGTAAATCGGGTGTGTGGCAGATGGGTGTGTGGTGTGTATGTATGTTTATGTATGTTTGGGTATGTGTGTGTTGTGAGTGTGGGTGGATGTTTATGGCAGGTGTGTGTGTAGTGGATGTGTGTGTGTGTGTTCGACTGAGGGGTCAGGAGCACTGGAGAGCAGCCAGGCCCTAAAAACCAGGCAGTGAATCAATAAATCTGTGGAGGGCTTTTACTAAGATCCATCTGATAAAGTCTCTCCCTGATGAAGTTTCTTCTCCGCCTACCAGTATCTGAAATCTGAGGCAAACTGACTAACACAATCTGTGTTAATGCAATTCAACAGCATTGTGAAGAGACACACAAAATGTGTGTGTGTGTGTGTGTGTGTGTGTGTGTGTGTGTGTGTGTGTGTGTGTGTGTGTGTGTGTGTGTTTGTCATGAGAATGATGCTTTAATGTGTGGTTAGGGGCATATCCATCAGTGAGGACTGCCCTGTCTGGTAAGGGCAGAGGTCATGGCTGGAGGAGAGATAAGTCAGTGCGTGCGTTCGTGTGTGTATCTGCACACCTCTTGAATGTAGGACGGCTGGATCCCACAGACTTGCGATCCCATTTCCATAATGGGCACCGGCCTGGCTTTGAGTGCTTATAAATACCCTCCTCCGAGATGTCTCAAATACAGGGTTTGTGTTATTTATGTAAGCATTCTCCATTTACTCGAATCTATTTGCGGACACAAAGAGGGGCCTGAGCCTAGAGGAAGGGGGGTGGGTGGCGTGGGTGTCTGCTGTAATGGGAACACTGGACGATACAGGACTCCACATATTTCACTTTAATACCACCATAAATAATGATAGACTGGTGCAACACGCTGCAGCACTACTTCATATAGTGCAGAAACATAAAAACAGACAACTAATACACCAATAAGTGCTGTTGTGCTTCTGTGGGTGCATGTTCCAGGACAGGGGAACACAAGAACGAGAGCTCTTTTATTGTGACCTGCTCGTTTGGAATG
>NC_137928.1:19977764-20057764 GCF_963457725.1 Sprattus sprattus | reverse complement strand
AGCGCTGACGCCCGTTCTGCCACTGTGTCGAGCAGGCGGGAGGCTGCTGAGCAAACGCGTTCTGTGATGAAAGGTCACCGCCACCTCGGCAGATCTCTCTAATCCTGCTCCAGGACCGAGTTACGATGGCAGACAGGGGCTGCAGTCAGCACTCCCCCTCACTGTGCAGGCACACACAAGCAGGCACACACACACACACACACACACACACACACACACACACACAGACACACAGACACACAGACACACAGACACACAGACACACAGACACACAGACACACACACACACACACACACACACACACACACACACACACACACACACACACACACACACACACACACACACAGCCTGTATTTAACCTGCACACCTACGTGAGGCCATCACTACCACTACCTATGTCTGCAGGCCCTCCAGAGTCCTTAGAGTACCATAACCCACACAACTCACGGAGCCCTTTGTAAAGGCACTCCGTCTGGGCGATGGGTCACACTGAGGCAGATGGCTGGGAGCACCTTGAGGCTGTACAGCGCAGATGATTTAGCCTCTCCCATTCTCTGGCCATTTTCACATCTCCTTTTTTTTTCACGACTGGTTTTCACCTTTGATTTGCAGTGCACCCGCCTTGCTTCTCACCTTGATCCTGACCACCATAACACTAAAACCTCCCTCCCCCGACAGATTTTAAGAGCCCTGGAGGCAGCACGACAAAGCAAGGCGAAGGGGTGTGAGTGAACTCTGGGGCACGGGGTGTCCTTGTGGGCTTCAGCGCGCAGTGGTGGGCAGTGGTGCATGACTGTGCTTGTGGTACTGCAGGAGCCACCGGAGTACAAGGGCTGGCTGCTACTCTGCTGCAGTGTGAGGAGGGGAGTGCATGGGATAGCAGACAGAGCTGTACCACATATGTCAGACAGAAGAGTGTCACAGAGTAGAGAAGACAGAGTCAGAAAGAGATATACAGACAGAGAGAGAGAGAGCAGGAATGACAGAGAGAGAGAGAGAGAGAGAGAGAGAGAGAGAGAGTAAGCAGAAGTGTCAGAGACAGAGAGAGTGAGAGGGATGACAGAGATGGAGACTGTGGGGACGGATCCTCTCTGGAGGCAACATGCACGTGACGCCACCACACCACCACACACACAAGGGCTTCTCCATGCTGCTAGCGCTTTCCCCCTCTTTTGTTGGCCTGTACGCATCATCTGTTTACGCTGTTCCCCCCTGTGAACCGTGTGATTATGACAACTGGCATCAGGGCACCCAAAGAGGCTTCATACCCAACAGAACTGACACAGCACTTTGACATTCCTACCGGACGGCGGCGACAAGCGCGTGCACGTTCAGCGGAAGCTGCGCCGGGCCGCATCGGACGAGTCCCAGCTGCATGCCGAGAGCTCAGTGAGTGGAAATGAAAACATCCGGGGCCATGCTCCCTTTGAGCTCTCACGCCCCCGCCCCGCCCCAGCCCACCCCCCCTCAGGAGCCACAAGGACAGCCACCAGGTCAACCGCCTACCGCAGAGGAGAGGTAAATATTAACCACTCTCACATGCTGGGAAGGAAAGGGCCGTTCAAACGCTAGTGTCACGGTGCGCGCTCAAACACACACATACGCACACGCGCACACACACACCCACACACACACCCACAAACACACAAACACAGCAGGTCTGGGGTGTTATGTGCCTACGACAGTGGAACAAGGGCGCAAGAGGGGAGATTGAGGAAGTAGTTTAGAGTTCAAGGAGGTCATCTGCTGTTACTTTAAGGGTGTGAAGGGTTGAGGTCTTCCTTGCGTGGTAAATGGGAAGGAAGAGAGACTGCACGAGTCCCTCGTCTCACACTTATCTATCCATCATCTCATACAGGAGGATGGAGGAGACATGGTGGTGAACCTAGGAGCAAGGGCGAAGTCAACACACCGTCCCGTACGTGCACATACACACATACCCCTTCCACACAAAAAGTCACAGGGTTATCCTTTCCCACCACACACACACACACACACACACACACACACACACACACACACACACACACACACACACACACACACACACACACAGGTCAGACTACACAGCAGGGTATCTGGCCAGCCTATCTGGTTACGTTTTGTTAATATGTCTCCAGAAGTCCTGATGTGACATTACATTTTAATAGATCAACAGAAGAGAATGCAAAATCCACTCTGCCCTCCCTGTTCCGCATCTCAGCAGAGGCGACGCCATTAAAAAATGAGACACCAAGTTAGACATCCAGGCAAGATGAGGGAGGATCTGCGACTCAGCGAAGCAGTGCTGATGAGCAGTGCACCAGCCTTCTCTTCCTCTGGGTTGTTAATGGTCAATTAGACGAGGCACATTAGCATGTTTTGGAAGCGCACTTTCAGAGAATGCTGGGGTGAGAGAAAAATCTGCAAATCATAAGGACCGGCTCTGATCAGCTCCAGAGATAGAGGGAGACCACAGCTATTAATGCACGACCAGAAAAGGCATCCACAATTGCTTGCGCACACACGTGCACACACACACACACGTGCGCACACACACACACACACACACAGACACAAAGATTTGAATTACTGAAATAATTTTCAGTTGCTGATCACTCTGTGAGTGAACAGAAAAACTCATCAGGACCAAATTAAAAGATCAAAGTCCAAAGTCAAAGGGACGTCTGAAACAGGCCAGTGTGGCTGTGCCTGATATGGCCAGAACAATCAGCTCAGCGGCAGGCATACAGGAAGAAGAAGAAAGCCACTGGGACATGGGGAACTGGGGAAATGCCCATTGAACAGAAATGAAGCTCAGAAACGGCCTTTTATAAACAGCCTCCACTGTAGCCATTTGTGGTGTTTGCAAACATCCAATCTAAAAGCGCACAGTCCACTGTGCAAGTTGGTTTGGTTTGTTTCGAATAAGCCTGGGCAGTAGCAATACCTCACGAGTGCTAACACCGCCGTCTTAGTCACAGACTAAACAGCGCTCATGAAAACGCAAAGGGAAGAAAAAAGGGAAAATGTCAAATTACACCAGAGAGGAAGAAGTCATTGACAGAAAATGGCTTTGATATGACAGCTACTGGCGCAGACCGCATAATCCCACGGCTGAGGCTTCACAGGCCTTTTGATTTTTCTTTTCTGTATTTTTCCTCTCTCCTCACACCTCCAAACTTCAAAGTCGATCACCTTGAGGAATAAGTGGCACATCCACGAGGCTCAGGGTGTCTTCATCAAGGCAACCGTCTCCCTGACGTTAAAAACTAATTCAAACGATCGCCTACTAGAAAATGTGACCTACTTTTGGAGCTCCCCCTCCACCCCACCCCAACCCGCACAACTGCCGAACATGTAGGTCTGTAGGTTGAGGTGATCTTCTGATACCGAGCGCGCAGAGGAGGGTGGTGACATTCTTTGGGTGATGAAGAGCAAAAGCACTGACCCACGCTGGTAGGGATCATAAATGAATGCAGATGCGTCAGGTCCAAGATCTCATTATCTCGTCCGGAGCTTGATGTCTCTCACCTCGGCGAACCCATCACCACACATCCTGGATTGATGAAACGACTCTGGTTATGGCAACCTGCAGAGAGCACAGTGGGGCGAGCCAAGGACACGGGCAGAAGGCACGTCACGTAAACATCCAACACAACTCTAAAAGCCGACACCAGTCACGTTATTATCTTTCTTTATGGGGCAGCCAGTACGAAGTCATTCATTGTTCTCACAAAACCATTCCTGCCAATGGACGAGAATGGACTAAAATAGCCAGGATAAACAAAGCCATTCCTATTGCCATTTGGAGACACTGCTCGTATTGTGGGGTCGTGATGCAATTTATCTGCATTCTTGGACACCAGAACCACAACTAGGAGAGCGAGCCACTGCAATGTAAGCAGAGCCAGGAACAATTGGGGTGTTTCAGGGAGCTTCACACCAGCCAGCTATTTCTCTCTCTCTCTCTCTCCCTCGCTCTCCTTCTCTCTGTTCCTTTCTTCTCCACTCCTCGCAAAAACAAACACGTCTCTGTCAGAGGCAGTTCCATTCTCCATAAGTGAAGTGACGGGGGGAAAGACAGGGTGACACGTTCACTACAATGCCACTCCATCAAGCTTCAACACAACCTGAAATAACCTGGGCCTGGCCACATCAAGTAAGCAGAACTGAAATCAACAGCGACGGAAAGAGAAGGACAAGAAAAAAGAACATCACAAGGTGGGTAGTGGGGAGAGAGGTCACAGAGTATGTATATCTCTATGTGCCTGTGCGTGTGTGCGTGTGTGCGTGTGTGCGTGCGTGCGTGTGTACATGAGGAACATAAAAATATGCCATGCAAAAGTAACATTCCCAATGCAAATGAGACACCTCTTTGTGTCAAGCTCTCACAAGCGAACAGAGTGGACAAACCCCACACATGCTCCTGTATGGCCATGTCTAGGCTGAGGCATTCACGACACACAGCAGCTGATGATCAAGGCTGGGCTCCCATGCTCGCTCGCTTTCGCCTCAGACGCAATATTGCTTCTGCATGCAAATGTGGACGGCGTAAAGCAACAGCCTTTTCCCCCCTTTTCAGATGGAGCTGGGAGAAGATAAGCAATGCTGACACTGCAACTCCCCAGATACAGGTGCCAATCTGACAGCTCCTCTCAAGCTTCTGGTCCACCTTGCTCTGTCCCCCCATCCACACTCACACACACACACACACACACACACACACACAAACACACACACACACACACACACACACACACACACACACACACACACACACACACACACCACACACACACAACACACAACACACACACACGTGTGTCCTCTGTGCATCGGTGCATTGGAGAAGCTGTATGTTGCTCCAGTGCTGCAGACACTGGGGGATGGCTGCCAGTGTGCATCAGTGAGCCCACATCCTTCTGTTGTCTGCTGAGGCTCTCAAGAAGCAGCACAGCACAACCTGAAACACACACCTGTGTCCAAGCCTCCAGTCATATCAGCAATACCAGGGTGTGTGTGTTTACTTTCTATAGGCACCACTGACGCATAGCATTAGAACTACACCTTCCATAAATGATAGAGGTGTGACAAACATATGAATAGGCTAGCCTTGTTTCCAAAGGGAAACAGAGCAGGTTATGAGGAGGTTTCATATACACATCCACAGAGGAAATGTTGGAATCTTTTTTATACAATGTTAAAACGTCCAGTGTTAATTGTAGAGAACATTGGAGGATGTTTGGCGATAAGACCAATTCTGGTAAATAAATATATGCTGTAGGCCTATGCTGCTAGCTTTTCTTCCTCCACTGTGCCAGTCAAACTGTTTCACTCTGACGGCATTTCAGATGAGACTTTAACAGGTGGGTCAAAGTTTAGTTTATACTGGCTTGGGGTCAAAGTACAGAAGGTATGTGGTTATAACATCATGTGGCGCCGTCCATGATATGGATTTTAAAATAACACAAACATGGTGACAATGAAAACATCAGACTACACGAAACTATAACTACTGAGCCATGTCCATGCCCATCCATTATCTCACACTTTCCAAAGTCAGATTGCTGAAACAGCGTAACATAGAGTGGACAACGGTAGCCTACAGGTGCGCTCCACCATCAGCTATCCCGTTACGGCGCACGGGGTAAGAAGGTAGGTTGCCTCTGAGAAACGATTTCAAAGCAGCTCAGTTACATGGTGATGGTCGAAGACAGAAATGTCCAAGTTAGTATAAATCTACACAATAGCTGTATAAAAACGAAAAAACTGCTGAAGATCCATAGAGACTTGTTTTTCTTGATAATCATTGTCACGTTTGTCAGGAACTGACTGAAATAGACAGTAGCTCCCAGACTAACGGTAAGTGACATAAATGTTACAATCACTGCATCTTGCACTTACAACCCTTGGGGTGTAGGCTTACAACCACAGAACTAGTTTGTACTTCTTTGACAAATAGGTGCCAGCTTCCAAGCTGAGTCAAATCACTTGGTGTGAAATTGCTTAAGCTGACAGGCAGTTTTTTTTTCTATGTTTCAAATACAGACTGGTGATCTTGGTTAACGGGTGCGTAAGACGGCTCGAGTACAGCTTCAAGGGGCGAGATCACGCTCACATTGTAAATTGTGCCTAGACTACTGTCCACTTGCAAGCTTGTTAGCTAGCTAGTAAGAAGACTAAGGCTGACAGCATATCAACATGGCAAGCAGTCTAGGCTGCTGACTGCTAATTCGTCTGACACCGTTAGCTAGCATCCCAATACATGTAAGTAGGTGGCTAGCAAGTTTGCAAGAATCTGCTAGCGGCGTAACATTTACTATTATGGTTGACGTGCCTACCTCTTTTGACAGCCTCGTCGTACGAAAGGAAGCCTATCCTTGACTCTTTGGCTCCCATTTTGCCCTCATTTCACTGCAGTATGAAAAAATATGTGGTGTGCAGCTCAATGCCTGTTGCCGTCTCCGTGTTGCGTGTGATCGATAGCAGCTCAGTTCTGTACTCCTGTTTTCACCGAATGACGCCTCTTTTGGCCGACGCCTCCATGCTTGGTCACATGACCTTCGCACTGTACTGTCACCTGACCAGATTAGCGACTCTTCAGGTGGCTTTGGAGTTCTCGAGGCTAACATTAAGCAGAATTCTGTTTTGTACTTTTCCCTACAGAGATTTTAAGGGAGATTTGTAGTAACGTTGTGGACTTGTAACTGCGTGAACCTTTAAATCGACTATGCATGGTTCACAACGTAAGCATGGATGTTGAGGTTCCGTTTTCGGATGGGATTATCGGTTCGTCTCAAGTGGGCTACATTGCAAATATTGTGTCTATTACAGGCTAAACGCGGTTTTTCCACAGACCTGACTTAATATAACATATCGTAGACATGCTGTCTATGAATGGGCCACAAAACGGTTATGTTATGGTTAGTATACGTCAATACGTAAAAACTCTTGGTATCCTAGGTTCCGATTGACTGCATATCAGAGAGATACGAATGTGTGACCTTGTAATACATTTTAAATAAATCGAATTTTGTCGAAAAAAATAAAAAAATAAATCATCAAAACTGGCATACTCGGTGGAAGATCGACCACAAACCTTTGCCTTTGGCTCCCTCCTCTGGCCACACGTCGTAAAAGCAGTATGACAGTTTAGCTCATAGACATATATGGGCCATTCTACCGAATTGGTGCAAAGTCAGGTCGGAAATATTTGGATTTTTTTTATGTTTTATTCCCAAAACTTTGTCCGTATGTATATTGTACCATATCTAAAGTACACTTATCTAGTAAAAGAACAGTCAATTTTTATATTGTATTTTCAGAATGTGTTGGAATGTTTTTCCTCTTCCAAAAATTGTCACTACCGAAACATCACATTTACTATAGTAAAAAAGTATTATTATTGACCTGTTCAGATTGTGTTTCCTTCCCTTCTCTGAAGAGTATTTTTACAAATATTTCTTGAAGGTTTTCACAATGAAATCCATAAAAATGAATTTTTTACCAAATTTTCAAGTTCAATTTATACAATTCATCAAAATCTAAGTGCAATATTTCTTTGTAAAATGCTAAATACTGATCATATTGATTCCAGAGTTGTTCATTGATGAAATTGAACATACATTAATCCAATCAGTATCATAACATTTTAGTTGATTACTCAATATACTTAATTTTTTACAAAACATCCTGTGTTTCGGTAGTGCTGCACTGTTTCGGTAGTGACATCCAGTGTTTCGGTAGTGACTGCACTGTTGGATGGATGTTCATTTCTCTCCCAAAATCTTCCAAAAGGTGCTCTGGGCCGCCCTTTAGTCCACACAACACATTTATTTAAAAATTATGGGATTGAACTACTTACCAATTCATTTTGTCACTACCGAAATCATCTGGTCACTACCATATGTTTCGGTAGTGACTGTTTCGGTAGTGACAATTCTAGCTAACTTTAAGCATAAATAAAGAATTCTAACAAGCACACGGCATGCAAACACATCTTTGAAGAGGTGAACACACATACAAACATAAGATTTTCCATGAAACCCCAAAAGGTTTACTTAATTGAAGAAAACATGCGTTTCGGTAGTGACAATTCTTAAGGTTACACGTCGATTTTCAGACTTTGGAACACATTTATATAAAAACTATGGGATTTAGCTACTTACCATTCAACCATGAGGGTCAGAGATGCAGTGACACTGCATGGTCAAAAATGCAGAGTCGTGGCTAAAACACAGGCTCAGCCAATGGACTAAAACTCTTGTGTTTCGGTAGTGACATGAAAACTAGGGACATGATTTTTTGAGTATAGAAAATTGATTTAAAAATTAAACCCACAATAAATCTAAATATTCCAAGTTCTGTTTCAACCCAATCATAAAGATCTTTGAAATTAAATCATTGAAAAAAATCTAAAAAAATTGAAAAGTGTTATTTAAAGGCATTGAAATTTAGATGTCAGGGTTGGGGACAGCTACTTCCCAATAGAAAGTACCCTATAAATGATGATTTTGTATATATTTAGCTTATCACTATCTCATGTAATGCATTGGGTTTATATAGACCATAACATTTTCTAATTAAATATCTATGCCTAAATACCTAATTGTTTTGTAAATAGTTTTTATTGTTGAGGGACTGCATATTACACGAATTCGGTAGAATGGCCCATATATATAGACCTGTTTATTTCTATGTATGTCTATGACCTATATGTCTATGGGTTAGCTCCATACACATGCAAGTCTCGCGCATACTGTCGGCTTTAGTCAAGCAGTGGTGTTGAATGAAGCCGTTTTTTTCTATCATGTATATGCGCAGTGTCCTTGAATCCAATAAAAGAATTGGCTAACATGATAATCAGGCCTTTTACATATTTGGACTTTCACAATCCGAACGAGGGCTTGCTTGACGCAATCAAGCATACATAGGGTGAGTATGCTATGTGTCGGCAGAATAGCCATTCTCAGTGATGCAGCCTATGTCTTTACGAGTTAGACTACATTGACTAAATATTATATAACGTAATCCTGCAAATTCGCCTTAATATAACTGGGTTCTGTTATTTTGAATAGGTGAGAAGGAAAAGTTGGTATATCAGAAGAAGAGCAACTAATGTATGCTACAACTCGAAGCGGAAGCAGACTCACTGCATCAGACACCTGGCACTTCCGAAATGACACTGAAGATATGTTTTTATGTTCCGAACATTATTGGTGAGCGACTCTGACATACACATCTCTGACACTATACTTCCCTACCTTATGATCCTTTTTTAGCGACGTACAATATAAAGAAAATAGCAATGGTAATGGAGGAATGGTAACCGTTGCAGCAGTCCTACATTTCATCCAAGAAAAACGTAGACTACCTGGCCCAATGTTTCTTCTACAGTTGTGTCCTGTTTCTGAGTAACATTGGGGATGTATTATGACTAGGGTGACCATATTTGAGTTTGAGAAAAGGAGGACACTTCGTCGCGGGGGAGGGGGTGTGGTAGTGTAGGCCTATAGCATACAGGTGACATGCAGGTGTCATGTGCTGTTGTAAACAATGCAACTCTAGTTGCATTGTTTACAACAGCACATGACATTTGTGTAATGTGCTGTTGTAAACAATGCAAGAGTCACAAGTTGCATTGTTTACAACAGCACATGTCATCTGCATGTGGAAAAGATACTAGTTAGTAGTGGAAGCGGCAAGGTGCTCAGTGTTGCCAGATTGGAAATGGCGAAGTATCGTACCAAATGCTAAAAATGATCGTCTTTGGAGGATAATTATCGTGCTTCTGGCAACACTGAGAGGGTGGTCGACCAATGACAGTTCTCTCTACAGTCAAAGCTCGCGCAAGAAGGTGGAACGTAGGTGAGATGATAGATAGATAGATAGATAGATAGATAGATAGATAGATGGATACTTTATTGATCCCGAGGGAAATTAAGGTCATCCAGTAGCTTACACTTAACTCACAGACATGAATCACAATAAACACAATACACACAATACACATAGGGAGAACATGTACACAGGGAGTGGGGTGTTTACAGGTACAGGATAGATCTGGCCCTATATAACAGTGTGCATTACTTGTGTTGTGACAGTGTTAAAAGTAGTGGAAAGGAGTGCAAGAGTGTTCATGTGCATGTTTCGATAGTGCAAAGAGTCCAGTGCTTGTGTGTGTGTGAGGATGGTGCAAAGTGATATAAATAGTAAAAAAAAAAAAAAGTAAAGACTGTCCAAGGGGCTAGTGTAGCCAGTAAAAAAGGATGGGCAGTGGGATGGAATAAAATGAGATGAGATGGGGAGGGCAGACTGAGGTAGACTCATGCATATCTCCTTTTCAAAACTTGTAAGGGCGTTTGTAGGTCTCGAAAAGAGGACATGTCCGGGTAAAATAGGACGTCTGGTCACCCTATGAGAAACGACAGTAGGCATTTGTGAGATGACTAGTTTCAAGAGTGAGCTTTCACCAAAGATGAAGTGAACATCACTGTATGGGCCTTTCACAGATCAGGTCTACTTAATATGCTTTGTCCTCGCAGGTTACATTCGGATAGTCCTGATCCTGGCTGCTTGGTGTGCTTTCAATAGTCCTGCGCTTTTTTTCCCTGCCTACCTCACCTCCGTCATATTAGATGGTAATGACTAAATGTGTTGTCTTGTTTCTTATTGCTAGACTTATGAATTTAGAACTTAATTGAGTATAATGTGAAATAACAGTTTACAGTTTAGTTATAAAAAATGTATGTGCAATTGTGCAACATTTAATAATTCCACAGAACAGTTCTCAGTTAGTGCTCTGGAAGTGCATCATCAACAGATTGCCATCATTAATTAAAGCATCACTAGGACACATAGAGATATTTTGAGATTTCTGTATTTGTTGATACAAAAAATGATTTGTGGTTACCTCAGGTATTGACGGCTGGGTTGCACGGCGACTCAAACAGACCTCCAGGTTTGGGGCCTGGTTAGACGTCATAGTTGACAACATGGGACGAAGCATGGTGTGGAACATGCTGTTTCAAGTAGGTTGGTGGTGGTTCAATCAAGACATGGTCCTTACTTGAACCTAAAATTGAGCAAATCTGAATGTTTTGACAAATGTTTTTCCTTGCCTTACAGTGGGGTTGGCTCATTTCAACAATGGAGTGGTGTGTGTTTGTCTGTAACCACAGTGCCTTTGGTGGTCAGTGGAAGAGTAACTTTAAGGAAAGTCCATATTGGGTGAAAGCTGTCATGGCTAAAGGTACACAGTCAACACTTTGTATGGTGTGTAGTACACTAAATGTGTGTTATAATTCTGACTAACAACATAAATTATTTCATCTTTTACTTTGTACAAATAGGTTTTAAGACGCCCCTGGGAGTGTTCACGATTGCTGGGCTGCATGTCTTGCCAGTGTGGCTATATGGACACCAGCATGGGGTTCTCACCAACACATTTTATATTCCTGAGTGGATACAAGGTTTGGGACTTCTGCTTCTAGTGGCAGGAAGACTGTTGTGTATGTCTGTGGAGGTCAGTACTGCTTCCTGTTTCGTGTTGTTCAAAAAAGGTACACCGTTCAGCCATAGGTAATGTTGTGTGTTGTGTCTTTGCTCGCATTCATTAGATGTGGTGCGTCTGGACCCACGTTCACTATCTCACAGATGTCGAGGACACCAAAAAGAAGAACTGACAGACCTGCTGGGAAGGTTCTTGCTCCTCAACAACCCAGGACACATAAGTAGGATTAAGAGTTAGTGTCTCTTAACTGACAGGGAAGCCTTTTTAAATTTTTTTGCTGTTGTAAGGATTTAAGGGATGATTCAGGTTTCAAGTCAGGCCAAAGTAAATGAAAGGGAAAATGTCAGGTATGTTTAGTTTTGCTGAAAAAAATATATGTGATTTCAGGTTCAGCTCATATAATAGACATGAAATGCTGCATTTTTATCTAGAGCTTTCAACTGAAGTATTGTTGCTACATATTTATTTGATATTTATAGGGTTACAGGGTTTTTGTTATTTGTATGTTTTGATCTAGTCATTTTTCCTCCCATAATGACATTCATATTTGTAATCAAGAATCATGTATTTTTGTTGTATATTTAGGATATTTGTAAGTCAAACGCACTGTATTTATTTATCTAAACTCTTGTCTTGGTCTGTAGGTTTTTATTTGTGTTTTTGAGACACAGAGGGAACTACTGTTTTAGTTATTGAAATTAACTTTTTCTACACTTAACATCTGATATTATGTCAACAGATAGATAGTGTTTCCATAGCAGGATTTTCCAGGATGGCATATTTGAGGAAAGCCAAGATACTATCTTCAAGATTTAAAAATCTCTTTTCATCTAAACGGTTCAAAACTGTGGAAGAAGCAAAACTCTCTCAAGGGCATTGCTGTTGTGGAGGAGAGTCTCCTGAGTGACATTTGTGTTCCATAACACTGCAATGCCTCTCTGTTCTGTTACAGGGAAATATGGGTTGGCAATATGCCATGTCAGTGTACCATTACAGACACAAAGAACATCTTCTCACGCTAAGGTCAAGGCCCTTTTTGATTACATCACATCTCTCAGCGAAGACCTCTTCGGCGGAGTAGAGATAAAATCACCTTTCCCTTAGAAGTCAAGAGAGTTTCAGCAATGGCAGAGAAGAGCGTGTAGAAACCAGTATTTATTAGTAACATTGCTTCAACTCTTTCTGTGGAACAGCCTCAGCATCTGCCCAGTACACCCATACAATTTACAACAGTCGCAAGTCATATTCCACCATCTTTAACACTTCACTCTCAAGCATCCCACAGTGTTGATATAAGTGAATGGACAATTCCGTTTTTATTCTCTGACAAGTTCATTTGGGATGTAAATCCTTTTTCGATTTCAGAGGCACAAAATTCACTTTGTCCATATAATCATACTTAGGTGTCATATCCTTTTGGCTATACTGAAGCTGGTCCTTCTAGCATGTACGTTACTTTAAAGTTCACCAGTGCAGTAATCTTTAGCTTCTATATCTATATCTACATAGAAATACTCAAAACATGCAAATAAAGGCCAGCTATTCTTTGTGTGAGAACACTGACCCGGGCAGGGGGAAAGAGACTTCATTGGTGGACACTAGGCCATTTACCATTTGGATGCTACTGTAATCCATAACCATACTTTTAGGCCCTTAATGCACAACCCATACACAAACCAATGGAATTATTTGCCAATAAAAAAAAACCAAAGCAAAGAAATACCACTTGAGGTAAACAAAATGAGCCCTTAAAATCAACATTCGCAAGAAAGCATTAATTCAGAAGTATATATTTTTTTGTTTTCTTTATATTTTTGGATTCCATTATCTGTAATGGGCATGTTACATTTGCCAGTGAGATGGGAACAGTCATGAATAGTGATTCTGTATTTTGTGACCATGCTGTATGTGGATTACACTGGCTACTCCAGGAGTAGTGGCGGTGTGAAAGAAAGTGGCCTTGGCCAGCAAAGTAAAAAGCTTCTTGACAATACATTATTGTTACAACGGTCACATCCAATGATTTTACTCCACTAAAGGTCAATAAAATGGAAATGCACTTTCAGCGTTGGTTTTCTGATATCACAGCTTTATTCATAATGTTCCACTAGTCCAACTTAATGTTGTTCTGTTTTTCTGTATGCAAGGCAATCCCCTGTTCCCATTCTTTCCTCTCACATCCCCCTCCCTCTATCCTGTGATTCCCTTTTCCCCTCATCTGTACAAACTTGGGTGACTCGCTATAAACACACTTCGCACTTCCTGCCATTCAGGGTTCCCTTCGTGTCAGGCCTAGGGGTGTGTGTGTGTGTGTGTTTGTCTCTCCGCCCTAGCGGACCTCCAAACAGGAACTTGCACGCTGCCCAGATGATCGGGAGGGCCAGCTAAGCCAGTAGAGGCCTCTGCTGAGCTGTATCTGTGATAACTTCCCACAGCAATTGGCTTGTTAGGGACTTAGAAGGAAGCAAAAGCGAAAAAGAAAAAAAATCTACATTGAAAGAGAGGCTTCTGAGAGCCAGAGCACCGTAAGCTGAGCGTCCTTTAAGGCTAAGGCTTGGACTTCAGCTAGAGCTGGGGCTCCGTGTCACAAAAGCCACCTGGGTAAGACCAGACACGCACATCCAAGACTCACTACTGTGAGATCAACACCAACGGCACGGTAGAAGTATGTCTACCGCTGCACTAAAGCCAGGGCACGGCTCAGCGTCTTATAATAACGCAAAAAAAGAAAGCACAGAAAAAGAAAAATCGGTGACACGCTTGAAGACAACATGGTGCACTACCACTTCTGGGAGTACAATCTGATATCTAGACAAACACAGCATGGAACTCCAATCGTTTTTTCTTTTTAAACAATTTGTTACCATAGCCCCGAACAGTGTTAACAATTCTTGTCAGTGCTGTGATTCAGCTTGTTAAAAGCAGGCAATTATAATCTTGTAAACTCAACTTTGAAAGCCATTTTTTTTTTTCTGAGAGCCAATCTTTGGGCAAAAGTCGTAACAGAATGGGGTCAGATGAAGAGGGAGACACCATGTTGAACGGCTCCAGCAACTTCCAGATCTTAGAGCGTCACAAGGACCCCTGTGGATCCTTGTACAGGAGGACTAGAGCATGAGCTATTGTATCCCTCGCACTGGTAAATGATCTGAATACACAGGCACACCTCTTACACAGTACCCGTTCCCCGGCCCGGCGGTCAGCCCACTCTACAAAAACAGGTGCACCCGTCAGCTCTTTCCTATGTGGTCTCTTGACTGCGGGCTAGGGAGGATGGCTCTATCAATGCAACCCCATGAGGGGGAGGAGGGGGGGCTTAAAGTCTGAATGGATGATGAGAGGTTTGTGGAAAAGCCCACCCCCTCCCGTGGAGTTGGTGCAGTCCACCTACGCTCACAGGGACTTTGGTAAGAGACTCAGCTCAGAGACTCAAAGCAACATGGTCTCCCCTCCAAGCAAACCGCACCCTCTTCCCCAGGGCCCCTGGACCACTATTGGCAGAGCCAGCAGCTGAGCGCTCACATCTGAGTCCAAAAGAAGTCCATTTGGCTCATCTATATGCAATGTTAAATCTAGTTATAGCGCGCTTTGCATATAAATTATTGGCATTTTAATTAAACTAGGTGCCTACTAAACATGTCAGTGAATACAAAAAAGAAATAATAATAATAATAATAATAATAATAATAGTTTGCATCCAAAACATTAGTATAATCCTCTGGTCCATAGAATTGTCGTGACAGAAGACACATTGCGGTCCAATCAAAAGCAGTAATGGGCCTTGTGTGTATGCCTAAGGTCTGACCTTAGAGTGACAGAAAAGTTATCTTTCTTCTCCTTTTTTTCTTTTTTGTTTCCCCCAACATCAGGCAGATTTCAGTCAACAATCATCTTTACCATGGGTATTCCTCATCATTACAGGAGGGAGCAAAAGGGAGCGGGGAGCTCTTTCCGGCACTTTCTGTGGACACAGAGCCCAGCCAGGTTCTAGAGGGCCATCAGGACATGCTCAATCCAACACTAGACACAGCACACATGGGGGAGTGGTAAGCTGGGTACATGGTGGACACTGAATTCCCATGACGCGTGAAACACCTCAACGTTCAGGTACAACAGATAAAATAAACACAAGAAAAAAAAAATGAAAACAAACTTACAGGGCAATATACAATTAAAAGAAGGGCCGCAAGTCTACACACTGGGCCTGGGTTATCTTTTTTTCTTTTCTTCTCCCATCGCTGTCCGTCATCTCCTTTTTTTTTTCTTTTTCATCTTCTCCTCTTCTTGTTACAGAAGTAAGATTTATATCTTCCTTGGATTGGTTTTCTTAGAAGGTGAACCTGAACCAGACAGAATCCTGTTTGATTGGAGTGAGAGTAGGCTCCCACTGGGCCCTCGTCAGAGCCCAGGCTGTGAGCAGGTCTGTGGTGGTGATGGTTGGGAGGGTTGGCGGGTGCAGGCCGGGTGACTGGCATGGACAGCCTCAGGGTCGCAGCCTGAGGAGGCTCCCCTGATAGCACCAGGTTCCACTGCAGCTCCAGCAAAATCCGCGTGGGACTAGACACCCAACGCATGAGTCAATAGTGAACCACGTGGATGTGAGTTTGTGTCGAGCTGTAACGTGTGTGTGTGTGTGTGTGTGTGTGTGTGTGTGTGTGTGTGTGTGTGTGTGTGTGTGTGTGTGTGAGCATGGTTGCCTCTATATGTATCTGTATGGGTGTGTGTGTGGGTGTATGAGTGAACCTGCTGAATGACCATTTGTGTGTCTTCATGTGTATTTGTGTGCATTTGGGTGTGTGTGTGTCCCTGCCGTCAGCCCCCTAACCAGGGTGCCCTGCCCCGTGGCTCTGCTGCGACAGCAGGAAAGCCTGGACCACTTCGTCGGTGGCCTGCGGGCTGGTGTTGACGTCCTCCAGCGCATCAGCCACGGCAAACTGCCTGTCCCTCAAGCGGTTCCAGTTGGACAGTATGTTGTGGTACTCAAACACCTTCTCGTAGTTTCCCACCGAGTTGTACAGTTTGATCAGGCCCCGGTAGTCATACTCCAATCCGCTGTAGCCTTCCCCGAACAGCTTCTTGCCTGCAAGAGTACGGGATAAACATGCAAAATGGCAGATTAGAGGACATGCATGCATGTGCACAAGCCTGTGGAAGGGAGGGGGTTGGGGATGGTAAGGATTATGGCAGCGGGAGGATGAAAAGAAGATTTCGCTTCGGAGTTATGAGCCGTCTTACCGATTGCGATGGAGCGCAGGTAGAGCCGCTCGGCGTCCTCATACTGGTTCATGTCGTAGTTGTAGAGGGAAGCCAGGTGTCCCACGGACAGCGCCACCTCATAGTCCTCTTGGCCCAGGAGCTGCTCCTTGATCTGTATGGCCTTGATGTGCATCTCTTCAGCCTCCTGACATAACACCAGAAAAACACATTAGCATCAAACTCGCTGACCTGTGAGCAAGCAGCCTGTGCACACCAACGTCCTGCCAGCGTTTGTTTTAATGAGGTGCGTCGTAGGGCCTTTTGTGTCAATAGTCTGGGTTAACGGGATTGGGCGCTAAACAATGAGAAATTCTAACCTTGAACTTGCGCATGGACTGGTAAAGGCGGCCCAGGTTGCCGTAGTGTTTGGCTGTCTGGACGTTGAACTCCCCAAAGGCTTTTTTGGCCAGCTGGAGGGAGGAGAGGTGCAGGTCGTGAGCCTCCTGGAGTAGCCTCTCTTCCGTCTCTTTGTTATGGCAGTCGATGGCGATCTCCTCCAGGATGAGAGCTACGGAAATTAAAATGACACAATCTATCGGTTAGCAGCAGGCTTGATTTGGGGCATGGCATACCTCTGAAACTTGCCAGGCTGCGGGGTTAAACTGTTCTGTAAAGAGCCTTTGTGAGTATGGCCATTGATGAAAGCTTTACGCAAATGATATTTAAACCAATTTTGAAAATAAATCCAGGAAGTGACGACATATGGCCCCATAGAGGATGCCACAAATGGGCCACTCATTCTGTTGCCAAACATTCCGCAGACGTTAGGCATTTAAGGCACTTACGAAAGCTGAACAGTCAGGCAGATCCATACCTTTCACCCTTTTGGACGAGGCCAGCAGCAGATGGTCCTCGGGAAGAATGTGAGTTATGATGTCAATGGCACGTTCTGCGTGGAATCTGAAAGCAGAGTCGGAGAACAACACTTGGGTCAGAGGAGGGAGGAGAACACTCTGGTCAGGGCCATTACATTGAAATTCCCCATAAACAGGGCACAGTGCAAACATTTCGCAAAAGGGGATGCGGACATGGGAGACATTTTGTGCCTTGATGAGCCGTCCAACTGGGTGCTTTCTCAGAACAACAGCCTAAGATGCAAAAGTTGACGATGACTCAACCCAGTACAAAATGTTTTTTTTGCTTAATAAATAAGAGCCTTGGTATATTTTTAGGATTTCCCAATGATGAATGAAATACTAAGACTTGGAAATTACAACAGAACTGACACTCTGAAGAGAACATTTCATTAGACTTAAGCCAATGAAGGAAGACATCCCTTCTGAACCATGTTACAAACCATGACAGAAACAAAACATCAATGGCAAAGATATCCTCTGAAATTGGTGTGTATCCCAACTCCCACCAAATCCCAACAAATCTAAAATTGGCCTCCTACTATTGACATGCAAGCGACTAATTAGAATGTCTAAGAATAGAATGGGCTACTCACAGTGCATTGTCGAATTTACCAGAGCTGTACTGATGCACATATGAGGAGTACGCTAGATCTTCATGCGCAGTAGCTACATGAATATTCTTCCCTCCAAACACAGATTGCCGAATATCAAGGGCGGTCTGAAAAATAAATTATTATAACAAAACACAATCAGTACAAATGGACTTAACAAAATGGTTATAACATGTTATATTAAGATAGTGAGGTGAATAATATTTCTGATTGGCTTACCTGGTAGATAGCGACTGATTGACAGATATTGTCTACATTAAGTAAGTAGAACCCATAGTCTAACAGCGTGTCAGAGTACTTCGGGTGCTTGTGTCCAAAGTGTTCCCTGAAACGTGCAAGCATAAAATTAGAAAAAGGAAAGTAAAGCACCAAAATAAGACAGTCGAAGAAAATGTTACAAGATATGAATCAGAGAATCTTACCTTGCCAGAAATACTGCATGTTTTATGAGCTGTTCGGCCTTCCGGAACTCCCGTTTAACAACACATGCCTGTTCACAAAAAAAAACAAAAAAACAATTAGTGACCACATGCCCCACAAAGCTCTCTAAAACAAAACATGTCTGTGAAAAGAATGTAGTCTGACAAAAAAACAACATCTACATTTTTAGCCCAGTTGGAAAATATGTGAAATATGTTTTTCCTGTTTTCATCTCCTCTTACTCACTCTTTACCATGTGAGAGGCACAACCACACTGCTTTTAAAATCAATGTTGCAAAAACAATAAACATCACAACTACCTTGGAGGCTTGTCTGAGGACATCTACCACCACTTTGACCGGCAGGCCCACGGTTATCTCCTTCATGGCCTCTATACACCACCTGTACGCCTTTAACCACAAACACAGCATGTTTAAACAGATTTAGTCACTCTCTCTCCAACTGATATCCATTACGAAAAAAATGACAAACTGGCCTCTGTCCTCACAATCTTACCTCGTCATAGTGGCTTTTAGCAAAAAGCAGGGCACACAGCTCTCCGTAGAGAGCTGCTTTGTTGGCCTGATGGCCGTGTTTGGCGAGTTTGTCCATGTAAGACTGGGCCAGCTTGAACGTCTCCTCTCCCAGGTGGTACTTGCAATTGCCATTGCGTACGTGGAGCAACCTGAAATAAACCAAGAGTGTATTAGAAGCATGTTTTAACCAAAACTGTTGTTTTCAGCTGTTCCGAGTGTAAATTTGATTTGTGGTTATGCTGACATCTGATCCTCTATGGTGCTGCAGACATGCAGTTGAAAATTCAGCTTGGTTTCAACTGTGGCAAAGCAAGGCTCACCTCACACAGCATTCCACGGCCCGATACCAATGCAGGACCTCATCGTGGAGTGTGCAAAGCTGGAGACACGACAGAAAGACTTTCTCCGCATCCCCATACCAACCTGCATCTGACAGGAAGCCACCTAACAGGATGGAGATTATAACGTCCATGAACATCATACAACCAGGTCCCACGTTCTACACTGTAACATTGTGTTAGCACAAGCCAGTTACCTAAAACAAAGCCAAACTGTATGGCTTTTTCTTTGACATGGGCGTCGGATTCGGCAATGTAAGAGCACCGGCGGCTGAAGGAGTTGGCCAAAACTGAAGCCACTTTAACGCCATGGTCCATCAAGGCCTGGAAGCAGTGGTGTAGGAGGTGTCTGCAGGGGTGGGGGGGTGGGAGGGGGTTGACAAGACATTCCAATATCAGAAGAAGTTTATGACTTCACACTTATATGACCAGACAATGACAACGCTGAACCCCAAACGCTGCACTTATCCTAAACTTGAGAAACACTTTTCTGCCGTTACATTCCTATAAAAATAAGTTTAATTTGCAATCAGATAAGATAGCTACCAAGGGGGTGATATATACAAACACTACACCTTTAGTCATATGAGACTGGATTTATAGTAGTCAGAGAGACACATGCCCAAGACCCTCACCGTCTTGACTGCTAACTTTCTGACATTCATGCAAAGCCACACAGACATCGGAGTAGCGCTCCACTGTAACAAACCTTTTGTCAGAAGCTCGTAAGACTTTGGCGAAGACCTCCAGCTCACAGAACTCCCCTCCCAGCTGGCAAAGCCGGCCTTGCTGGTAAAGCTGTAAAATAAGGGGAAAGGTGAGGGTGACATCCCAAAAGGAAAACTGAGCAATTTACCAAGGAGCAAAAACACTCCTACTGTGAAAAGTGGATACAATGTAGGACTGGCATATAACTGGCTATAACCAACCTGTATTCTCTTTATGATTAAAATAAACATTACACATACTTTTCACTTCATAAAATCTACTTACTTTGTGATTACATAAAACAAACATCTCAGAATTACATTTGTTCTACTACACTAACTGAAAAAGCTGACATTAGCAAAAGAATGGCAAACTAATTAGGCTCTTGCTAAGCCTAGAATATCTTCAGAAAAGCAAGAGAAGGACTATTTGTTAGGAGAACTCCATGAGACCTGAACCTTACTAGTAGTTGTATTTGGTTTGGTATAGGGCATACAAAAAAAGCATAATGGTCTGACTTTTGACAACAAACAACTTTAGATCACAACAGTTTATATTACGAAAAGCTCCATTCTTATTATTAAAAACCACGCCATTCAGCACGTATAAGCCCAATTATACTCATAGTAATGAATTACACCAACTTCGAGGATGGTTTATACATATGTATTAACATAGTGTTTTCAACGTTCACCAGTTCATATTTAACCACGGCTCTGAAATTTGTAATCACATTTTGACAAAAACAGACGAAACAGCATATTGTCACTGATTACACAACTTTGGAATGATCAAACATGAAGAGCCATATCATACTAGCTAATTAGCTAGGTCTGTAATTCTGAAGTACATGCACTTCAACAATGGCCCATACAGATTCAAACAAAGCAATCGCTGATGTCTGACATCCTATTTAACGTTACTCAGCTAAACTGAAGGTTACGATACATCGTTTGTGCGATCAGTAGCAATGGCCTAGTGTGGAAAGAGGGCACATAAAATGCGAGCTTATTCTGAAAGAAAGAGGTATGGCTGTTTTACGTGCTAGAGGGACCTAGATACAAACCAGTTATGTCAGAGAACTGATGTCAAGAAGGACAAGTAGCTATCTAGCTAGCTGCGGCCAAGACTATCCTGAGTTAACGTTAGCCATCTAGCTAATAGCCAACTATATCATCATTTTAAATGCTGGACAGGCACTTCAAAAAACGATATAAATAATTAAAATGTTCTACTAACGATGTTTTGAACACTGGCCTACCTACAATTTTGAGAATAACTACCTAGCTAACTTACAACAATATTGCCTACATCTACCCAAATTGTACATTGTTGGTAGCTAACTTTAGCCTTCTCCCAAGCTAAACACCAAGCCCTTGGCTAACAAATATCACAAATCTTCGCAGAGATCCGAAACATGATTGTGATATATAACCTTACTGTGTGCAATCCTTATCAATTCTTAATATCGTTACAAGGAATTGATTGTTGGCATTACTTAAATATCCCCGAAATCCACCCAGACAGCCAGTTGACAAACTAGACGTAGCTAGTAGGTAGGAAGCCATCCAGCTAGCTTGGTAATGCAAGCCAAACAAGCAACTACACAAGACTTGGCTAGGTAGCTACTAGTAACCCTGTATAACACGCCTTGCATACGATAAAAAGAATGTCTTACCTTGTAATAAACATCAAACTGTATGTTTTCAGGAAGAGACCGAATGTCTCTTCGCGATCGACTGTAATTGTCCACCACTGCTGATATAGCAGTGTTGTACAGTGTTTCTGGGATCCATTCTAACTCCACTGCGGCCATATTGTTTTCCTTCTCTAAATCCAGCAACACCGCCCCCCCTCCTACTTTCTCTTCCCTCGCTACCTAATAGAGGTACAAGTATTTTCTGTGCTAGTCGTCATACACCCCGCCACTGCGATATCAAAATAAAACACGGCAATTCGTCGGTCGGATTATGAATGCAACCCCTCTGTCATAATCTCATGTTTAACCCTCCCGTTCAACACCCCCCTCGGTTCCCCAACATCCATCAGTGTACGCAATGACGCACTGACGCACTGTTGCCGAGTTGATTTGGAGCGTGCTCGCGGGCATCACTACTGGACCCAAAAGTAGTTTTGCAAGAGAGGCTCCCTATAAACAGTTTGTTTGCCTAATGTCAAGTGTGTACGATACACAGTGTCCCTAGCCTAGTCTGTTGTAAAATCACATCGACGTGCTGCCGTCCTAACTGTTAAAAGAGCATACTTGATTTTTACAGATTATACCATTTTTGAAGCCTATTTAAGGGAATATATAGCATAGTAGCCTTGTCATCTCTATCACGAAAAATATCTTGGATGTTGTCCATAGGTGTTATTAGATATTACATTTATAACAGGCTGTTGGTTATTGTGCCTTCATCAGTTGACACCGTGGCACGTTTATGTTAAATAAATTGATAAAGTATTTGGGCGTGATTTTGAAAACAATTTAGCCCAGCACAGTTAAAAGGCTATTCAAAGATTCACATCTCTCAGGGGTCTAACTATTGTGTATTTGTATCTTTCCCCACCTTTGAGCTGCCAAGTAAACTCGATTATGCAATATTTATGCTATTTTTTGTTGTTGCTTCCTGTGTTCTGTTCTGACTATTGACACCATGAAAATATGTGTACTGTCAGAGAAAAAACAGTAAAGCGTTTGATTGGATTGAATTGATGTGAAACATTAAAATCCATGACATTGTCATCCAAAGAGTAATTTATCATTATTACTAGTAAACAATGTTTTTATGTCATTACCTTCATTGGTGAGCTGATGAAAGTAGCTTGCTTACCACAAGAGGGTGCAGTAAGAGGTTGTAGGAATTCAAGGCACACAACTCAGTCAAATAAGCTAATTTGGAAAATAAACGATTCACATTACTGCTGATATTATTAGTCTAGGTTATCAATAGGCAGCAGTGTTCTGTAAAATAAATGTCCCTAAAATGGTCTCAATGAATAAGTGTGACTACAGTTAATCTTCATAATAGGCTATTAGTTAACTTAATTATAACAAGATTTTAATTTGAATACAATAAATCACCTTAATAAAATAAAAAAATCATCACAAAATGATCATCACACACGATATCACATTTTAAAAGGAGCAAGTTGCAGTTCAGAAAATTGACCAGCAGGAATCACTGTTCAATAGCCTTCCAGAAAGTGGCGTGATGACGGCTGCTTTCTAATCACATTCAGGTCTGGTCGTTCCTACAGCGTTTTCTTCGCCTATCCAGAGAGGATCCAGTCACCAGTGTCACCCTCATTAGCCCGAAAAAGCTGGATGCTGGATAAGGGTGAGTATTAGTTTTTAAGTGTACTGCTAATAGTGTTAAGACCTAGCTAGATATGGAGGTTAAACGATCAGAAAGACTGACTTAACTGCAACGGTTGATATGATCCCATACAGTGATGTTTTCATCTGAATCAGCACCAGCCTGCTGGATAACGCATTCAAACGAAAGACTTTCGCACACCAGTTATTTTTGTGCGTGTTAGCCGGACGTATTAAGAATGAAGAGTTTTCTCTTGTATAGACAGGTTAATGGATATGATTGTTTTTGAATGATACATTTTACCAGCAGCTTTTCAGTTTCTATTCAAACCATTCTGATTTCATTGCCGGAGGTGTTTGAGAGGGCTAGTTAGCCTTTTTCTCTTTTTGTCTCCATCATTGCGAGGCAGACGGGGGTCTTTGTTAAATTCCGGACCACATAACCACAATTAAACTTGTTAGCCTTGTTAATCATAAACAATAGTCTCTTATGCAAGGATCAATGCTATTGAGCGAAGGGCTATTTCTTGGAAAATGGCAAACATCTGTATGGTGAGACTCAGCTAATGTTAACGTTAGCTACCTCAAAATCATTATGTGGAGTGCAGATAAAGCGTGGGTTTATCCAGAGTCATGTTGGGTGGGTGGGTGTATCTGCCAGTGGTATCTGCAAGACATGGATATGCAGGTCTAAAATAACGACACTACACAAATGGTGCTGTTAACTGTAATGCTATTGCTAGTCAGTTGTGGAACCACCTATCGGGTGTACATGGATAAAGGTGGTAGGTGAAGCCTCTAGGAAGTTATTCGCCGCAACCGCTGGGTTCTTATTGGAAGTGTGCTTCTGATTTTCGGGATTTTCACTGCGGACGGTAGTGCATTAACTTGGTAGGCCTACTGTTAGGTGACATAAGAAGCTACATAACAATAGTTTTTTTTAAACGCGTAACATAAAATTACTGAAGGATTAAGTCTTTGAAGTGTACAAGATCAACGGAGTGGGGTCTTCTGATATCATTTTCTTCGTAATTGCTGACGAGCGTTTGGCTTTTGGGTGTACAAAGACAGTTTAACATATTCAGGTGAACTGGACATCTGCTTTGCATTGACCTTTCCCAGCAAGGCAAGCAGTGGTGTGTCTTATATGTTCAAGCTTGAACCCATTTAAAGATAGTGTCAATATTTTACACTTGTTCTGTTCTTGAAGTTGTGCTTCACTGAGTTTTTCTTTTCACTTTCACATGAATGTGGTATGTGCCTAGTCACTATGCTTGTAACATTTGTTGTAGTGGATAATCAACCCCACCTCTTTGGTTAAGTTAATATTTAGCATGCGAGTTCATATTCCACAATGTCTAATTGAATACTCAGTTTGACATTGTCGAATATTCATATTCAGTGCAAGAGTGCTATTATGGGCTTGTTGCCCTAACGCTTGATTATGAGCATGGTTGACACTGTCGTTTGAAGTGGTTTATGGTTTCCTTTTATTGGACTGAAGGAGTCATTAAGTAAAACAAAGCATAATCTTGCCTCAAAACACTCGTCGGCCCATCTACGATCTTGGAAAGCTTGTCTTGTCAAGCCTGTCTTTTTGGAAAATAATCTGTCTTCTCTATATTGCTGCTTGTTTAGATGTTGGGGTCTCCCATTGGTGGGAACCAAAAGGTTTTAGAATATGAATCTAGAGGTTGTAGGAAGCTGTGGCCTTTCAGACACAGGCTTGGTCAATCATGTCTTGAGGGTGACAGTCTTGACGGTGAACGGTTACTGTGGACGGTGAAGTGGTTGGTAACTTACTTATCACAGAATTCAGTCAATGTTTCGTATTTGTCTAGGTGTTAAATGATGCATAGGTTTTGGACTCAGGATCTCATACGTAACAGCATTGCTGTAATGCAGCCTAGGGAGGTGGTGAGGTGATCTTGGGGGCTGCTCTCTTGTGGAGGGGAGGTAATGAAACACAGATTTAAGGGCAGGAGGGGTAAATCATCTGTGCCCTCTCTGCTATGACGAGAATGTCCTTCCCCCCCCCCGTTGCTTTTGGTTGGAAGGTTTGTGCAAGAGACATCACAACAGCAATATCCTATTTCTGAGAGCATGTCAACCCCCCCACCCCCACCCCACCAAACATGATGAGGAACGCTGTGTCTTCCAGCTCTCAAATTTATTTAAACTGTGTGGTTGTTATATTTTGAAGACCCAGTGACCCAGAGTGTTATACAACATCCACAGGGAGGGGTCTCGCAATGTTATCATTGTGCAGATCTTTAAATACTGGGATTCTTTTGTCAAACCTTATGGGAAGTCTTTATTCATATTGGTCTCTCTCTCTCTCTGTCTGTCTCTCTCTCTCTGTTCTCAGGCCTGGTGAACTAGAGGCAACCCAGAGTCCTTTGCCTTAAACCCCTGTTTGCCTCTGTATGGAAAAATCCCCTTTGTGTGATGACCTTGTAGACACATCATTTGGACGTACTGACCGGAGCAGCGAACCATGTTCAACTTCAAAAAGGACAAAGAGAAGGATGGAGCGAGGAAGGAGAAGAAGGACAAGAAGGATAAGAAGGAGCGGATGTCCGCCGCTGAGCTGCGCAGCCTGGAGGAGATGAGCATGAGGCGTGGCTTCTTCAACCTTAACCGAGGGTCCAAGAGAGACTCTAAGAACAAGCTGGAGATCTCCAACCCCATCCCCATCAAGGTGGCCAGCAGCATGGAGCTGAGCCTGACCGACATTGAGTCAGACGGCCTGAGCAACCGCAGTAGCATGGTGCTGGATGTTGACCAGCTAAGCGCCGCCAGCTCCTGTGATGACCTGAAGGGGGACTACGGCCAGGATGCCCACCACCGGAGCTCGGTGAAGGAGCGGGCCTCCAGGTTTGGCTCCCTGGCCATGCCGAGCTCGCAAGTGGGCCAGATCATGAAGCGCTTCTCCTTCTCCCAGAAGAGCAAGGAAGAGAGCCCCTCTGAGGGCTCCACGCCGTCCGGCCAGAACTCAGCCGCCCCCTCCCCTCAGGTGGAGACCAAGGTGTTCGACCCCCAGCGCACGCAGAGCCCCCAGCAGCAGCAGCAGCAGCTCGGCCCTCGGAAAAAAGTGCGCATCCCAGAGGTGGTGGATAAAACGTTCCCAGCAGATCTCCGGCTCCCGGCTGTGATCCCACCGCAGACCCCGGAGGTTCGGGAGCTTGAGCTGCAGCGACGCAACACTGGCGACTTTGGTTTCTCCCTGCGTCGCACCACCATGCTGGACCGCGGCGCTGACGGAGCAGTCTACCGGCGTGTGGTCCACTTCGCTGAGCCTGGCGCCGGCACCAAGGACCTAGCACTGGGGCTGGTTCCTGGGGACCGACTGGTCGAGATCAACGGCAGGAACGTGGAGAACAAAAGCCGGGACGAGATCGTGGAGATGATCCGGCAGTCGGGCGATACGGTGCGGCTGAAGGTGCAGCCCATCCTGGAGCTGAGTGAGCTGAGCCGCTGCTGGCTGAGGAACACTGAGGGGCTTCGGCGTGAGGCCTTTGATGTGAGTAGTTTGACCCTCGGGTGGTGGGGTTGGTGTGGCGGGCATTTGGTGGAGTTAAGTGTGGAATGAAGCTCTTTCTTTTCTAGGAGGTGTGAATTGTGGACTTTTTGTCATACCAGGCATGTCTGTCAGCCATGTGTCAAAAGGCAAATACAAACTGACACTCTCTTCCAGGTACAAGGGTTTTTTACTGGCACTTTCTCTTTTGCTAGTTGAAAGGGGATCACCTGAAGTGCCTTTTTAAGGAACTGGATGTAATGCTCGAGACTGCACAGCATTGTCAGTACTTTCTGTGCTTTCTCACTTCAATGTTGGGTAGTTTGCAGCAGCTTAGGAACTGGTGAATACCGTAGTTTCCCGACTATTAACCGCGGTTAATATATAGATTGTTTTAAATACAAAAAAATCTAGGGTGTGGCCTATTCATGGGAATGCATTTTATTTCGCCTGTAGTTATTAACACGCACAGTAACTCTGCCAGGCAAAGCGTGAATGTGTCTTTCTCTCTCCCTCTGTCAAATACGAAATCCATTAATGTAATTCAGGTAAAAACAAAATGGGATAGAGAACACATTTTTATTCACACACAGTCTTCCAAAATTATAACGTAATTCCCACCCGCCTGTCGCTTATTTAATGGGATTTTATGGAACATGGACCTCCGCGAGAAGTGTGTAAAACATACAAGGGCTCATGCCAGTTAACCTAACTATGAACTATCCTAGCTAACTCGAGCTAGCCATCTTAACCGTTGGTAGTTGCTAGCGTGTATAATATGGAACTCATTGTAACTCCTGTTAATATGAAGGGAATATGAACTTGTGGTTAATATGAAGCTGCACAGGTGCCGAGAGAGTTTCTAACCATCATAGTTTTGTCCTAGCTATATCCAGCTTATATTAGGGAACCATCTTTACAGCTGGCAGCTGCTTGCTAGCATGTGATAACACAAACTCATGTTATGTTGATATATGTGAATATGAACTTCTGTTAATATACAGCTGCACAGACACCATAAGGGTTTCTATTGCATAAAATACTGTAATGCGGTTTATAAACTATGTGGTTAATAGTCAGAAAAATACATTATTATTCAGTATTCACGTCCCAAATACAATCTTTACAAACCAGATTCTGTAGAGTCTGAAAGAAAACCTCAGCCCAGAATCAGATGCTGCACCCAGCCAAGATGATTACTAAGAGACCACTTAGTCATGAACTTGTTACTACAACTTTGTGGAACTAAATTGCATTGAATGTTACCTGTGTATCCTATGTGTTCTCTGTCTGCCAACATTGCCTCTCTACCTATGTCTTTCTGACTTGATTTAAATTCTCTCCTTCAGTTTGTTTTTGTTTTAGTCTTTTTTTCAATATGCAAATTCATAAGGGGGCTGAATAGATCAGTAGGATATGACTAGTGACACACTTTGGAAATCCTGCTTGTTCAGTCTGGTCATGTGTACACTCAAGGGCAGTTGTGAAGGAAAACCCAGTAAAGTAGGCCCACGTGTATTTCCCTTCACACAGTAAACCTCATATTCAGGTGTGGTTAAATGGGTTTGCTTTTCTCTATTACCACTGTTGCCTTTTTCTGTTTGTGCCCACATCTGCTGTACTTGTGTCAAAATAATGTGAGAAACCAGAGAGACATTTATCTTCCGAGTGAGATTGTTTGCTTTTATGTGTCCAGATATTGTGTAATTTAAAAATGCTCTCAAGGCAAGTGGCAGCCAGGGCTTTCCTTGGGTATATCAGGAGGCAGCTATTGGCCCTTATCTATAAAGTCGTGCACTCAGCTTCCTCATTGGGTATCTGATAAGAATGCCATTTGTAAAAGTGTGTGTGTGTGTGTGTGTGTGTGTGTGTGTGTATGTTTTAAAGTAGGTGTGTGAAAGGGTGTGCCAGAGTGTAGGACACGTGCGTGCGTGTGTGTGTGTGTGTGTGTGTGCGTGTGTGTGCTTGTGTGTGTGTGTGTGTGTGTGTAAAGAGCTACTGTACTGGAAAGGATCTGGCAGTCTGGCCCAATCAAACACAGATGGTTGAGCGGTGACTGACAGCTCAGAAGAGAAGTGTTGTATTCTTAAGCTGTAATCGGTAAGCCATGTGTGCATCAGATAGCCTTCCCAGTATAATTACATGGCTTAGACATATGTAGGTTTCCTTACCACACCCTGCTCGCACAAAGTGGTCATGGAAGAGCATCAGGCCAGTATGTCTGATAAATGCTGACATTTCATACTGTTGTAACAAGAAGGCCTGTGCCCTTTAAGAACATGTCAGTAAAAGTGTATAATCACATTTGTGTTCTAATATTCTCTTACTCTAAGAGAATGGTATCGCTTGTTTTTTGAGCGTGAGTGTGCTCATATGCATCACCATCTGTTTTAGGGACTGAATACTGAATACTACTGTTGAACCAGCTGTGTGGGGAAAAAACATCTTCTATAATCAGAAAGTGGGTCTTCTGTTTAGGGATGCAAAAATAGTAGGCCATATTTGTGTGTGTTATGGTTTGTGTGTATGTGTGTGTGTGCATGCTGGAATAGACCTTCTCCCTCTGTCTTTGTTCTGTTCCTGGTTGCAGCAGATGAGGAGCAGCTGCTCTCTCTCCCAGGGCTGTGTGTCCATGGGGCCCTGAGTCTCGGCACCCACCGGGGGGTCCCTTGTCATTATGACGCAGGAGTGAACAACAGAGACAGACCCCTGTGTGAAGTTCACTCCTCCCTACCATGTCTTCACTGTCATTGGTATCCAGGAAGAGTAGTAATGGGGTAATGACATTGTACTTTGGATGTTGATGGGGAAGGGTTTAACGTTTCGGTTCAGGCGTCTGCTTTTCCTGTGGCTTAGGGTATTTTTGATTGGCATCATCGGTATACCCCTATACCCCTGCCATCCATGTGTTTATGTTTTATGGCCCTGCCGGCCTGGCATCTGTTGGATACGCATGAGAACCTTATCGTCGGTGGTTTCAGGTTTGACGCAGTGCAGTGAAAATGTGAATTTTAAGGCGTTTGGCTGCCTTACTGTCAATGGCTTCGTTAAACATGTTGAAACACTTGATCCATGTGTGTCTTAGGGGCCTATTCGTCTTCCACTATAATTTATCAGTCTAACTGGAGACTACCTGGGCTTCTTAATTCTTGTAGCAGAGGCACGAATGAACGAATGGCCTTGCTTTTGCTGGTAAGATTCTTTTGGCCGAAGTCCCACTGCAGACATACACAAGTGCTACCGGGAAACTATTATTCAGACGATTCTTTTTTCTCACCAACTGCTGGTGACGGTAACAACCCCCCACCTTTCCCCCCCTCCTCATTCCAGAGTTTTCAGCATTGCTCTATTTTGGGATTTACCAATAAACAATGAGGGACTTGCTCCACTGTGCGGTTTTAAGCCTGCCTCCCTTTGTGCTTGTTTTGGCTGCCTGCTTCCCCGTGAAGGCAGGAGCAGAGGGGGAATGCTACATACCTAGGCTAAAGTGTGGGTGCTAATCTGATAGTGATGTCGATGAATTAGACCACCTCACTATCAAGGTGTCAGGGTGGGATTTGGATGTTGACTGTTCCTGTGAGGGGGCATAGGCCTCTCATGACCTGTGCTTCTTTGATTTTAGCCTGCTAGTCTGTCCATTTTGGGAACTGCCTCAACGACTTTTCTGACAGAAAAAGCCATGGTGAAAGGCAGTTTGATGGGCCGTTAAAAAATAGAATTCTTCGAATGTGCCGAGAAGCCACATGCTGTCCCTTTGGAGTTTTTTTTTGTGCTGGAATAAAGAAATACAGGCTGTTTCTGTTCAGGCTAACTTTGGCTCTACACCCAAGTGTTGATAATGTTGTGGGTGAAAAGAAAAAGGGAAATGAAAGGAAAAATAAAAATAAAATCCTCAGAGTTAGAGCGGATAAGAAAGCGAGGATGCAAACAGGAAATGGACGCTTCAGACTCTTGTCAGGGAGTGTTCACAGCGTCGACTTAGGGTTTGGCAACCTGCACGTGTCTACCAAGGAAGTCTGTTCTGCTAGCTTATCATTGTGTGCGTGTCTGATGGTGATGGTGGGGATTGTAGGGAGAGTATTTACGTGTCCCACAACGCAGCCCTTCCCAGCCTCTTTGTCCTGAAAAACAAACAGCTCGCCATCCAATCCTGACTGAAAGAGAGGTCTGAAAACCGTCACGTCTCACTCCAACAAAGGGCCTACACAGAGCACAGGGGGCAGCACACGGTTTGCATCCACACAGGCAGACTCGCGGCACAAAGGCAGGGGCAGCTGGCAGCTTCCCCTCCACGGTGGTGGGATTGGAGCCACCCCTCTATAGGGCTCATATAAAATGCACATTTTTAACAGGAGGGATGAAGCCGTCTTCTGAAGCTATAAACGGTTTGCAATGATCCAGTTGGGCTCCATATTGATTTTGGAAAGAGGGCTTTATTCTCCATAAGGGAAAAGTCCGGGCGTTTAAAATAGAAAGTCTGGGGTTCGGGGTGGAGAAAAGCCATGGATGGGGATTGTTGAGAACAAAGAGACTCTTAAAGAACGACCACCACAGGCCAGAACTCATAAAGAAAAAATAGATGACATTTAATAGATCATGGAATAACTTTGTGTGTGTGTGTGTGTGTGTGTGTGTGTGGGTGTGTGTGTGTGTGTGTGTGTGTGTGTGTTAGAATAGAGGAACACCAGAGGCTCTGAGTTGCTGAACATCCTGCAGGTCTTGCAGTAGACTTCTGAATGGTGTGTGCCCTCTGTCAGCAGTGCATTGGAGGTCTCCAAGGAATCACCTGGAACTGAGCATTCATTGACTGCCGAGTAGGGAGTAGGGGAGGCTGCAGTCTGGAGGGGATGTGAGATCATGTGGGAGAGGAGAGTGCTAAGCATGTATGCAGGCTATTTTTAACTTCCCAAAACATTTTCAACGTCAAATCGCCGTTTTGCTTGGCAGCGGGTAGCGTGTAGAAATTCCCTCCTCCACACCGTGGAATGCACATGAGGTCAAGGGTCAAAAGCAGGCCACAACCCTCTGAGGCATGTACACACACACACACACACACACACACACACACACACAGCCTCTCAGCCCACACAGACAGGCAGGAACACCCCTGTCCTTAAGCTTGCAGAGTTATGTGCAGAGTGCAGGATGTCCTTTGACGAACATCAGGAGGGAAGATCAAGGAATAGAATTCCACAGCCATACAACAAACAGGTAAATAGGGTCTATTGTCAGCACAGACTCTGGCCGGTCTAGCCTGGCTGTCTCCATTTGGTCAAGCTTACACGCGAGAGGTGTGTTCAAGCTTGGGTTGGCAGTCGGTCCGTTTCTGGATTTCCTCTCTCTAATAACCATATGGATTACCATTCATGACTGCGGCTTCAAATAGGTCAACCTGAACATTACATAAATGGCCCTCCTGAGATTTGTGTGTATTCAGCATTGGTTGCTTTATGATTATGGCGTGGCCCTCTGCCCCAGAGTTAAATGTGTTTTCATGTTGTGCATCTGCAATCCCTGTCAGTACAACACACGCAGGGCTTTACTGTCATAACTGTATGATTCCTTCGCTGGGCCCTTCTGAAATGAATCCAAGCTTACATCAAATCTCTGAAAGTTAACTGTACCCAGATTCTTTCAAACATCAGTCAAGGCAGTGACACAGCTCAGCCTCTGCACGTTAAAGCACCACAGACTCTAATATAGCATCACAAATGCCTCTCTGAGTCACCAGTGGCTGGCTTATTACTAGTGAAAAGTGAGTCAGGGTTGGGATAATAGTTGGTCGTTTTTACTGCTCTGCTCCATAATCATTACCCCCCCCACCCAGCAGGCTAACCTGAGCAAGTTTAATGGGCTGTGTCTGGGTGGTGTGGAGGAGCTGCTGATTGCAGGGGTTTTGCAGCTGTCAAGGTGGTGCAACGCAGGGCGCCAGGTAACACCACACACACACCAATGTGTCCTAGCAGGGAAAAGCACCTAATGCCTGTCTAGAAGGTGATGCTTTACAGAGTATGAGACACAAACACGCCATAAGTATTGCGTTGCTGTCTACAGTTTATGGGGAATACACAATGTTGCCTCATGCTTTGGTTTGCGTCTCTGGAGCCCAGGTGTGACTGTGCAAGTCTGCCTGGAAACATGGTACAGAGAGGCAGCACGCATGTTTGTTTTGTGTCGTGCTGTCCAGCATATGGTGCAGAGCACCCTTTCTTATATCCTTGACTTGCAAGCTCTCTGCAAGCCAAACAAACCTAGTCATTGGAGCTTAACGTTTAGCTCCATACACGCACGCACACACACACACACACACACACACAGATAGAGCAGTGTTTTTCAGGTTTGTGGACGCCATGAGACA
Organism: Sprattus sprattus; assembly: GCF_963457725.1. NCBI lineage: Eukaryota > Metazoa > Chordata > Actinopteri > Clupeiformes > Clupeidae > Sprattus > Sprattus sprattus. The sequence goes on along the minus strand of NC_137928.1, from coordinate 20,024,343 downwards.
GAAGCTGCGGCCTGGCCACCAGTCAAGGCGGCAGCCTCTCAGCCCTGCCTCCGGGGCCTCCGCTTCTGCCTCCCCTGCCTCATCGCTAACCTCAGGGAGCCTCTGGGAACTTTCCGCCGCATTCCTCATTGTGTTTGTCTGTGACGGCCCGGCCTGTGCCCGGAGGAAAGGCCAAAAGGGAAATGGACAATACTGGGGCTGTTGTTGTTTTTCAACGGCACCCACTGATTTCTGGAATGGCCGTCTTCCTCTGCAGATGGATGCTGTGAAGGACGATTGTGCTTCTCCGGGCTCCATTTTGTACTTCTGGCAGCCTGTGAATTGTTGACCGGAAGCCAGTGTGGTTGACACTAAAGATGCCAGAATGCGCTCATTGAGTTGTGCTGGAAAGCAGCGCAGCGCTAATCAGCTCAGTGAAGATAGAGATAAAGATAAAGCACTCAAAAAAATTGTGAGACATGGCGAGGAGAGGCCCAGAAACATCCTTTTTAAATCCCAGATGAAGTAACAGATCTGTGTTACGCATTCTTCAAGTGTCTCTCTTTTGACTGTCTGTTTACTTGGAAGTTTCTGTTTAGTGGGGACCATCTGTGACAAATTAAGTGATCCAGTTTTGTGTGTGTTTTTTTTCTCTCTCCTTCCCATACATTGCTTAAACTCAGGGGAGGGTTACTGCACACTCTTCTGTCTTTGGTTATACAACCAATGTTCCGTCAGAACACTTATTCTCCTTCCTCAAACTCTCATTTTCCTCTGTCTTATTTTTCTTTTGTTGCTATCTTTTTCACTCTGCTACTTTTTCTTTTCCTCCACGTCTCCCTCCGTTCCCTCTTTGGCTGCGGCCTGTGGTATGTTTGCTGCCTTGGCATCAGTTCTGAGTAGCCTGGGATCAATTTAGTCTAACTGAATATTTAATATGCGTGTATATGTAAAACAATCTGGGCTGCTACATTTGCACACATATGTGCTGGCGGTCTGCCCGTTAAGATCCCAGTCTGCGTAATTAATGGTAGTAATTAGCAAATTAATCTGTTCCCCAGACGGGCTCCATTTAATTTACAAGACCAAAAATTTGCCCCATTGTTCTTCATGCGTTTGTGGTCTTTATGTGAGTAAGTGTGTATGTGTATGAGACCGTGAGTGTGTCTGTGTTTGTGTGTGGAGTGGCATGAGACAGTGTTGAACTTGAGAAGTGCTGGCGTTCCTAAGCCCCCCCCCCCCCCCCTCCCCCCCCCCCTCCCTGCATATGCATGTGCCCTGCTTTCACTCGTTTAGTAGATTCAGAGTGACAGAATCAATGGCCATCCAACACAGTTCCCCTGAGGTCCTGCCACTAGTTGGTACATGTGTGCGTGGTCAGTTGTAGAATCCTATCCAGGCTAATACACACATAATCACACACACACGTCACAGCTCACACCCTTCCACTCTGTAATGTGCAACCGTGCTGTTTTGTGTTACGTTTGGCTAGTGGGCTATTGTCTTTCTCCCGAAAAACCACAAGTTCCATTCAGGAAGCAATCCTGATTTGATTGGCTCACGTTTTATCTAAACCTCCTCAACGTATCTGATCTCTGAACTCAAACATACTTTTTTTTTGCCCCGGTGCTTGGCTACATTTCTTTCCCCTTGTCCTTTTCCACCACCGCTCTAAAACCTCACTGAAATAACTATCGACACAACAGCACATTGTGTACGCCGCAGTGTTTTTCATCACCCTTCAAAAGTCCAGCTTTCCAGACCTGATGATAACAACTATATAAATCTCCTCCAGCATTTTCCTAGTGGTAGTAAAATGTCAGCTATTTCCTGTGGCTTTCGCCTTCTCGCTGGTACCACTGTGCGTTCTGGACAGGGCTTTGGAGCGGGCTATTATGAACTCCCCCATGTCTTAATACTGTACTCCCATGATCATTAGCTCTGAATGCCTCACACTGTGCCAATGGGTCACAAACTGGTAATTGTCGCTGACGAGCTTGGCACCCACTCGGGCTAAACTGGCATTCTTTAACCCTCAGAGTATCGACGACCATAGAGTCAAATTAGAAGTGGTGCCACAAAATAAAGTTAAAATCCATGTCTTAATGTTTTCAAATGCACTCTACTTTGTTGATGGTGTGTTTAAACATGCATGAACGCACTAATGGATTGCTATGAATTATTTAATTAATGATCGAGTGAATGAATGCATTAACAAATTAATGAATGATTGAATAATTGAATGAATGATGAAGTAGATAAACAAGCAGTTTGTCGTAGCTGCAACCGTACTTTCCCATCCACCTCTTTGCATTGCTGTTCATTGGGGTAACAGTGCTACTCAATGACCTTTACGAGCTTGCTTTGTGCCAAAATGAATAAAACTATTAGAGAGGCCAATCTCGTAGGAAGTGGAAACGTGCTGGGTGTGTGAGGCCTGAGCGAGATATGGAGGAAGTAATTGAGCTCATTACGGAAACCCTGCCACATAGACCGGGCACACTCGTTTACCTGGGTTCAGGACCGGGAGCTCCATTATGTCCCTGTACAGTCTGTGATCCCACAAACCCACTGATGGTGTTGTCCGTCCTTGGTCTTGGTAAAAGTTGGTCGTTGAGTTAGGGAGGAGTGCTGAAAGGCGCTGAGTGAATGGTCAGTCATTGTGGTCTGCGGTTTACCCTCCCAAACTATTATTGTAACTCTGCTGAGTGAGCTGGCAGGCCTTTTGTTTACCTGTCTCGGAGGTTGTGTTTCCTGTATGAAAACCGAACTGAGGCTGTTATTTATGCCCAAGTGGTTTGCTGGGCACAAGGTTTTTTTTGGGGTTGTTCTGGTTGGTTTAGTTTCAGTTTTTGGGAAGTTCTGGATTCATTGACTTTTGATGAGCTGGTCAGACAGTTATAATTTTAATGATGGGTGATACACTGCTATTTGTTTGTTTTGCGACACTCAAATAAACATGGTAAAATGGCCACATGGGGATACAACCTCAGCACACCAGTCAGTTTAATTGGTCTTGACAAGTTTCAGTTGATGTGCCCTTTTCAGGAAACCTCAGCAAATAAACACTGAACGTTTTAAAAGGAGTACCTCTCAAATGCAGTAGGCATACAATAGCACACCACTGACATGCTTTAATGGCTTTTTATTTTGTAGTAGCTCGATGAAGGAGTTTGGCTTTACCTGTTAACAGGTCACCGTGTGGGAGGAGCAGACGCCATGCAGTCAGCAGGTTTGAGAGTACTCAGGCGGAATGAGGAATGTTGTTCTCCATAACTCTGCTGCGCCTCCGGCCGTCATCGGTAGCAACTGGGAAAGGTTTACTCCCCTCAGAGTTCCATTCTGGTATTTGTGGAATCTGCTTTGGAACAAACATGGCACTTCCTGCCTGGGTCTCCAGAGAAGGCCGCTAAGAGTGGTGGGATCCTGGTCTGATTCAGAGACAACGAGAAGAGAGGGGAGGGAGGAAGGGAGGGAATGAGGGACGTGGAGCCCTGCACGCATACGTCTGAACCTCGACGTAGGTTTCTGTGCAGGACTGTGTTAACTGTACACAGAGGTTGTTTATTGACATGTTTATTGAGCTCGACCAACATGTTCTTTCCATCGGTCGCCTCTACATTTCATTCCCTGTAATTGCAGTCCTAGTAAAGTTGTGCAAGTTGTAGTGCATCTCATGGGACGAAGCATATTTTAGGCTAAATTATTGTTTTAGGTTCGGAGCATGGAGCCTAAGGCAAACTAAATAAATGAATAAAAAAACCTCAAAGAACTGTGTTGCATAAAGCACTGGTATTTGCCACTGGGTTGTGAGACTGTTAACACCCACACCACACACATACAATTGAAGAACGCTCTAAGCTCCCATGGCCCTCGTACTCAAGAGAGAAGCAAATCATGCCCCCTTAGCTAATTGCTATTGCTAATCTTCAACACCATTAACAGATGCATCTTAAGTAGCCATTGTCTGTCGACCATAAGTGAATGGTGAATCAAGTGACTCAACTTCCTTCCCTGGCCCACTTATGCCACCTGGTTTTTCACTCACAAACAAAAAGTCACAATTAGAGGGGAAGTCTCCGGAGGAAGGGGGGGGGGGGGGGGGGGGCTAGGGCCCGGGAGCAGACGTGTCGATCTGTGCCCCCGTGGCGCGGGGCTCGTTAGAGCAAAGATATTTCCTGCCAGGATGGACCTTTCAGCAGTGTCATGAGAAAATGCACGCCTACCACCCCCATCACGCCAGTCCCAATGCAATCAGGCCCCGCACATCCTGCCCCATACCCCACTACAAACACACACACACACACACACAGTTGCACATTCAGACACATTTTCCCAGTCCTTGTCCGGTCTTTAGCGTATCTCATCTACTTGGCCAGCAGAATTGAGACAGAGCTTTGTGTTGTGCTTAAGCATTTCTTCATGTGCTGTTAAGGCCAGGCCAAGAGGGACAAAGCCTTGCTTTTAGATGTGCTCCCTAACTGCCACTGACCAGAATGAGTTCCCTAGACTGCTTGCCCTCTTCCCTTTCTCCTGTGTCTGACTACATGTCTAGTGGATTGATTCATTTTTTCACTTCTAAATATAGAGTGGCTGGTTTGGACCCTGGTTAGCATGGCTGTGGAAATCCTTGGGAATTAGGGTAGAGAATGAGCAGTGTTTCTCGAGTGTCTCTGAATTAGTGTTGAGGCGGCACCCCCCAGGAAATCCATGGGATCACCTGCCCCTGGGCCATAAGAAAAAACATAGAGTACTTACTGTTGTCCATGTTAGTAGTGTTTGACAGCATCCTCAGGCAGCACATACCAGGACTATGCTCTTCCAGAGTCTTAAGCCCATCAGCAGAACCTTTGCCTTGGGGCAGGTCAAGGGTTGGTTCTTGATGATGTCCCTGAGGGCACATTTATGAGTCTGCATGATGTGTTGACCAGGCAGATGAGTTGGTAAAACTCCACCCAGTTCAAATGAAGGGGATACCTTTCATAATGTGGGAACTCTTTTGCCCATGTCATAGATGGGGTCTATGTTTTTTAATGCTCCCATCTCAGCCACCAAGTGTCCTGTTATGCGTATAACATTTCAATTCACAGTTCACATTCTAATGTGAAGGAGAGTAAAATTCTTGTTTGACAGAGACCAACACAATATTTCATAGCTTATGCCAGAAATATAACTCCAGCAGAAGGTGTTTTTTGGTAGCCTATTCAGTCTGTAGATGCCATGTTAACCAAAGCTATTTATTTCCTAATGTGGTAATGTGGTGTAACTTTCAAGTTCTCTCAGGAGTAGAGGGAATTTGGACAAAGAAGAATGGAATGGAATGCTTTATGTCTCCAGGCTTGTTCCTTTCCATTTAACTTGGAGAAAGAGCAAGGCGGGGGGTAGCTTGGGCTGAGGGACAAACACCGCTGATTTCTGATGGCTCATAGTTTATCGTTTCTGTTGGGAGCAGATTTCTCAGATTTCTTGTGCCGTTAATGGTTAGGCTACTCTAGATGGATGTCTGGTGTCATGCGTATTACAGTGAGCGTGTGCCATTGTTTGGCTGCTGATCCGTGCAACTGAAGAAGCTCTAAACTTAGCTTTATCTTTGAGAGAAGAACAAACCCAGCTGGGTCACAGATTGCGAGCTTGGAGTTGTAGTGTCACCGGCAGCTCATTCACAGCCACTGCCAGTTCCCTCTGACATGAAAACAGAAGGCTCTCTTGATTACGTCCAGAGAAGACTTCTGCCATCACAGGGGCTGTCGTGTAATCTCAGCGCCTCGACCACCCCTCGAGACTGTAAGCCCCTTTGGCCACCCCCAAACCCACCCAGCCACCCCCCTCCCCTCCCCAGTCAACACAAGCAACCCCCTTAACAAGCTGCATTTGTTTAATCTACCAGATGTTCCACCAGCCTTCAGAGATCCCGTGCTGAGATTTAATCCGCATTTCTCCACAGAGCCGGATTAGACACCCCCGGGGTCTGTAATAGGGTGCAGGGTTGGTGTTAAGCAAATTGATCAAAATTGGGTAAACACAGGCTTTTGTCGAGGTAATGCATGACTGCTGCCACACCTCCTGCTCTGCATGGGTCCACAGTGTTAGCACACGTTTGAGGAGATGCTAGCAATCCATGTTTAGCAATCTCACCGCGAAGCTGTGTTCAACAGTAGCTACAAGCCCATTCCTGGGTGATGAAAGACACAGGTCAGGGTTGCCACTGTCTGAATGAGGTTCATTTCTAGCTGATGTGTCTGTTAGGGTGGATGAGCTGAGTGATTAGGGAGAGGTGTCCTTTTACACTACTTGTGGGCCTGTCAGCACTGCTGTCAGAGCAGGTGTTTCATGCTATAGCCCTGCAGACATTGCCAAACCAAACAGGTTGAATACTCAACGTTTAACTGCTTGGAAAGGAATCTCTCCTTTTTAATCATCAGCCAGCACAGCTACCAGGGGAAGATCCATGTTTATGGAGCCCTGTTAGAAGTGAATGCGGTTGTACGTCTGATTGTCAACAGTTCATTCAGGCTGTGAATGTATATGATTTGGGGGACTATCCTGAAAGTGTAGAGAAAATTGATTTAAAACGAGTAGCAAGTTTACAAGTTTATCTGAGGCAGCTGTTACCATAGTGTAATCCCTCTGTGCTGTAAACAGATGAATCCACCAACGACTTGGTGCATCAGCCTTTTGCGGAACCGGAACTATTTCCTGATTTGCTGCATGCAAGTGCCATAAATTCAGTCTGTCCTCTCTGTGTGTTTATGCAGGGAAGGTTTCTGTTCCACTGTACCACTATTGTATGCTTTTTTACTTTCTCTAACGCAGAACTGTAAACATTATCCCACAGCTTGTTTTTTAATAGCATAAAGTGGTCCTAAGTTTACAAGGAACACAGTGTGAGGGCTGGAACATTATCAGATTAAGACACATTATTCAATTGCACCTCAGACAGGCCTGCTGAGACCTATTCTCAGAAAACGGGAGAACAACCCACGTCTTGATTTTTTTCTCCCTGCTCTAACAGAGGGCCTTACTTATTGACTAGAGCTGCTTCTACTAGTGAATTTATGCCATGCAGATTCTCTCTGCATTCCTGTGTGAGTGTGAACTTGATGTGACTTGGTTCTTGCTGAGCATTCAACTGACAAGACCGGGGCTGCAAAGTCTGCCGTGACCTCTGCAAGTTTTGGAACTGGAAAGTTTTTCCTCAACATCTCTCCTTTTCCAAGGTTCAACTACTGACTAGTGGATTGGGGCTAATGTTCATTCTTGTCTTGAGCATCTTCATTGCCTTTTACAGAGGCACCACCAGGATCACTCCATTTTTTTCATTTTCAAATCTCTACATTTACTCTACATTTACTTGAGTACTTCCGATTATTCTGTAACAAATAGAAGAAAAGAAGAAGTAGAAAAGCCTTTATTGTCATTGTATTTGCATACAACGAAATTTGGAGTGCTTCTCTTGTTGTGACGAGGGACAACATTAACACAACAACAACATATAACACAACAATATTACATATCTAAAAACAGTAGGAATAGCATACAAATATATATTTAAATATTAAGAGTGCAACAAAGCGCTGTGTAATAGATTAAAGAATATATATACAGCCGCGGAAAAAATTAAGAGACCACTTCAAAATTATCAGTTTCTCTGGTTTTACTATTTATTGGTATGTGTTAAAGTAAAATGTACATTTTTGTTTTATTCTATAACTTACTGGCAACATTCCTACCAAATTTCAAATAAAAATATTGTCATTTAGATTATTTATTTGCAGAAAAATGACAATTGGTCAAAATAGCAAAAAAGATGCATTGTCTTCAGATCTCGAATAATGCAAAGAAAACAAGCTCATATTCATTTTTAAACTACACAATACTAATGCTTTAACTTAGGAAGAGTTCAGAAATCAATATTTGGTGGAATAACCTTGATTTAAAATCACAACTTTCATGTGTCTTGGCATGCTCTCCACCAGTCTTTCACATTGCCGTCGGGTGACTTTATGCTACTCCTGGCGCAAGAATTCAAGCAGCTCGGCTTCTTTTCATGGCTTGTGACCATCCATCTTCCTTTTGATCACATTTCAGAGTTTTTTTATGGGATTCAGGTCTCGAAATTGGGCTGGCAATGACAGGGTCCTGATCTGGTGGTACTCCATCCTCACCTTTACTGGCCTGGCTGTGTGGCATGGAGCATTGCCCTGCTGGAAAAAACACTTCTCAGAGTTGGGGAACATTGTCAGAGCCAATTTCACAGTAGGTGCAAGACTCTGTGGCTTGTAGGCCTCTCCAGGTCTCAGTCTAACCATCAGACGACCATGTGTTGGGCAAAGCTGAAAATTGGACTCATCAGAGAAGACGAACTTAGGGACCTCCAGTCCGCTTTGCTTCAATCCTTATGGTCTTTCACAAACCTCAGCCAGGCAAAGTACAACGTTGTCCCGGAAGAAAAACTTGCTTCCTTTTGCTCTGACAATGTTCCCCAACTCTGAGAAGTGTTTTTTCCAGCAGGGCAATGCTCCATGCCACACAGCCAGGCCAGTAAAGGTGTGGATGGAGTACCACCAGATCAGGACCCTGTCATGGCCAGCCCAATTTCGAGACCTGAATCCCATAAAAAACCTCTAAAAATGTGATCAAGAGGAAGATGGATGGTCACAAGCCATGAAAAGAAGCCGAGCTGCTTGAATTCTTGCGCCAGGAGTAGCATAAAGTCACCCAACTGCAATGTGAAAGACTGGTGGAGAGCCTGCCAAGACACATGAAAGTTGTGATTTTAAATCAAGGTTATTCCACCAAATATTGATTTCTGAACTCTTCCTAAGTTAAAGCATTAGTATTGTGTAGTTTAAAAATGAATATGAGCTTGTTTTCTTTGCATTATTCGAGATCTGAAGACACTGCATCTTTTTTGCTATTTTGACCAATTGTCATTTTACTGCAAATAAATGATCTAAATGACAATATTTTTATATGAAATTTGGTAGGAATATTGCCAGTAGGTTATAGAATAAAACAAAAATGTACATTTTAATTTAACACATACCAATAAATAGTAAAACCAGAGAAACTGATCATTTTGAAGTGGTCTCTTAATTTTTTCCGCGGCTGTATATATACTTACATACTATATAATACCACCACAGCACACAGTATAACAGAATACATATATATAAATACAATATATACAACAACAGTACACAGAATAATAAATACAGAGATGGTACTATGTGTGACTTGCAGTCAATAAAGTGATTAGTGTTTAGTGCATGTCTGTATTTAGTGTTCTGATGGCCGTCGGGAAAACGGTTCCCGTTGATGTAGAGTGGGGGTGGATCTGCACTTTGCCTTCTGTAGTCCAGAATTAATTATTTCGTTTTTGTGGTGTTCAGTGAAAGATTTTTGTCTGAGCACGGCACTGTCAGTTTCTGTACCTCATCTCTGTACGCTGATTCACGATCACGGTGGTGTCATCAGCAAATTTAATGATGGTGTTGGTGGGATGGGTTGGGGTACAGCCATGAGTGTACAAGGAGTACAGTAGTGGGCTCAGTACACAGCCTTGTGGAGAGCCAGTGCTTAGCGTGATGGTGGAGGAGAAGTGGGGGCCGAGTTTTACAGTTTGTGGGCGGTTTGTTAGGAAGTCCTTTATCCAGGTGCAGATGGAGGGGGAGAGGCCTAGTGCAGTTCATTTGCTGACTAGTATGTCAGGGATGATCGTATTAAAAGCTGAGCTGTAGTCAAATATCCTTTTGCGAAAAATATACATGTGCGGTATCCCTTCATGGTGTCATGCCCTGCAGTGCCAGGCGTGTGTAACAGAACCCACCAGCTAATACAACCTGAAAGCGAAAGCGGAGACTGTTGGGTATTGTTACCTTTGTGGGTGTTTCTGGATGCATTACCAAAGACCTCTCCAGACCAGTGGGCATATCTAATCAGGGTAGGAATGCATCCTAGTTGGGCATTGGTTCTGGATCTGTCTGATGGGTCCTTGCAGAAAGTTTTCTTTTCTTTCTTTAGTTCTTTCATTTCACTCCAATGAGTGCCCTCACCACGTGGCTCTGAGGTCATGTACTCCCCTCACTAGGGGAGCTTGAGGGCTTTTTAAGCCTGTTGCCATGGAAACAAGCGCAGCGTTGGCTTCCGTTTGTGCTCTGCAGCTGAAGGGAGGCGCTCGGCCCATCCCGAGTTATGTTTTCTCTTTCTTTCTCCCTCACACCCTGTCTGCATGGCTCTCAATTATTTAGAGAGACTTACTGCAGGCTGACTGAATTATAGAAGAGCTGGACAGCACATGCTAAAGGGGAGACAGACAGACAGAGAGAGAGAGAGATGGAGAGAAAGAAAGAAAGAAAGCCAGTGGTCGTCTTGACGTCTGTCCTCGTTTGTGCTTTGGGAATGGAAGGGAACTTTCGTGGAGCCATTGGATGAAGCCGCTCAACCCAGCTGTTTTCTGCGTACATGTCCTCACCTATACTGACAGGCTGTTGTGTGCTGACGATCACACAGCCAGACAGGCTCATTTCACCCTGGAGATACAGCACATACATGTGAGAAACTGCAAAGGGGCTCTGTCCCTGATTCACTGCTCTCTGATGTGATCTCCCTCCCTACCGAAAATAATGTGCACTAGGTTAAATTGCCTGAAAACATTACATTTGAAGCGATCTTCAGACAGCTCTCAATTTGAAAGAGATGAGTGTGTGACTGTTCTTTTTATAAGGCAAATGTACGGTTCTGCCAATGTGAATGTGTTTCCTTCTCTCCTGTGAGTGAAGTCTTTCAGTGGGTTCCTGATAGACACTGGGGGAGCTGGTCACGTGACCACTGGTCCTTAGGGCCTCTCTGCGTTGCCTGACAGGAAGCTGACCCATCTTCATGACGACGGCTGTCATCTTAGCCCTGGAGGCCAACAGAGATCATCATCAGTCCTGTTGCCTCAGCAATGACAAAGGCTCTCTCCAACTCTTGGTTTCCTCTGGCTCAGACGTCCCTAAACAGGGCAGGAGAGGATTTGGGCTGACCTCGTCATCACTGTGTTACGGGGTCTGTCGGCAGTGTGATACTTATGAAGCTGGTATTACTGGAAGTCAGATTAGCATCGTTCACACTGGTGGGAGGCCTCTCGAGCAAGGGCCGACAGGCAGCAGGCCACTGGAACTTCACAGTGGAGAAGGGTCTGTAGCAAGACCCTACATTTTCACAGAGCTGTGTCATAATAGCTGTTTTCATTGGAGTACTTTGTTTTAAACAGATTTTCAGGGTGTAATGGAAGTATCCAGAATATAAGATTTCAGTAGCGCCTCCCGTGATTGCAACCAGCCGAGTGTGATTGTTCTCCAAAACCTTTTTTGTAAATAAAAAAGTTGCAAACTGCAGCCTTAAGCCCAGGGGAGCTTAGCATGTGCTGGGTTTGGAGGGATAAGAGAGCCTCTCACACCCACTTGAGAGCTGCTCCTCAGCCAGGCCTTGCTCAGCAGGACCCAGCGTAAATAAGCCGCCCCAATGTTTGTTTGGTAACACACGCTCGGAGGATGCGGTTGCCTGGCGCTGAAATAAGAACAAACTGCTACGGATCAGGATGCTGTTTACTCCACTGACGGACATGGCTGTGGTGTCCGAGTACATCCATGGGGGATGGTTTGCTAGAGCTGACCAAGCCAGACCAGTCCAATCAATCCAAGCCTGGCATATACTGCGCTACAATAAACCATGTCAGACTACACTGCGGGCTATTAGGGGCTAACATCATCATCTTACGCAATACACTATACAAAAATGTGCCACTTTTTAAGGTATGTTTGTAATGAGCAACTACATTTGTCTTTCATGTGCAGGACAGATTAACACGCCTGTCGTTCCCACTACTGTCCAGATTATGCACTATGTAGTTCTGTGATTCGGGTCGGAACACCCCGCAAGAAAGCCTTGACAGCATCGCTAAAAGATGCCAGTCAGCATGTTGGCAAGCTTGTATCAGTGCCCACTGATAAAAGGGCTGTTGGCGGTGTTTATGCATGCTTTCTAGGTAGCTAGCTCGCTAGTTTTAGACCAAAACTCCCTAATGTTTCTAACTATCCTGAGGGGGGCAGTTTATTAGCCGTGTGTTTTGGCATCGGTGGAGGGTGCATCAGGTAATGGGAGTGCTGCATTGTGCTGAGCTGGCCCTGTGCTGCAGCATTCTGAGTGCCACCTCAGCCTCCCTCTGGTCTGGGCACTGCTGCTGCCTCTCTCTTTAACCTTCCCTGTCTCTGCGCATACATATTTCTCCCTTTCTCTTTCTATTCCCTGTTTGTCTGTTTCTCCCTCTCCCCTGCTGTCTCACTCCCTCCTTCTCCTCTCCCTCCTTCTCTCTCTCTCCCTCCTTCTCTCTCTCTCTCTCTCTCGTCTGTACCTGTAATGCCCCACACAGAGGCTCCCCCAAGTTGGCAGATGACAAAGCATGACGCAGCGCTACACCCAGTGCCAACCCACCCGGCTCTGCCCTAGTCGTAGAAACGGAGTGTGGATAGTGCGGATTGCTCAAGGCACACACACGCACGCACACACACACACACACACAACCCCCCCCCCCCCCACCAGATGGCTCTGTTTGAGAAGGCAGCTCTTACAACAAAAGGGCCTAGACAGGGCTGAGTGTTAGGCTGGAGTGTCGTGTCGTCGCACCGCTGGGACAAGAGAAAAGACTGTGGCTTCTGTGGCATATAATAACGTGGGACGGAGCACACAGAGGAAAGACCCCTCTGTGACCTTCGTGCCAGAACTATGTGTCACAATTTCCAACCCACACATGTTCTACAAGACTTGATTTGTTTTTGTGTTTGCATTTTGTGTTTGGGGTTGTTGTGTCTTTGTTTTGTGGATATAAAGGGTAATACCCCCACTAACTGATGATCTACTGCAAAACTGTGGTGAGGGGGTATTTATTTATTTGTTGATGATTGGCTCCCAGATGATGATGGACTACTAATGTCCATATTCACCATTAAAAGTCTCAGTTAGTAAACAGAATTTGTGTGTGTGTGTGTGTGTGTGTGCGCTCATATGTGTTTGTTTTTGTGTGTGTGTGCGTTAATGTGTGTTTGTGTGTGTGTGTGTGAGTGTATGTGTGCGTGCGCTCTTGCGTGTTTGTGTGTGTGCGCTTGCTCATGTGTGTTTGTGTGTGTGTGTGTGTGTGTGTGTGTGCGCGCCTGCTCATGTGTGTGTGTCCAGCATAAGTGTGTTAACTGTTGCATGTGTATTCATAATCTGTCCATTCTGTTGCTCACTCTGGCAGTGCAGATGTTCGTTGAGGTTCTCTGTGATCTGTGCCGGGAGCTGTTTGTGTGTGTGTGTGCGTGTGTGCTTGTGTGTGTGTGTGTGTGTTTTTGAATGCCATCATTATCTATTTAATTTCCTTTCCCCCTCTCCTCATGTTTTAGCTGAGGAAAGCTAAACAGAAACACTAATTGCAGTTGAGTGGACTACATGTAGCTATATATAGCCTACATAGTCATAACATCACCTGCCTGAGAGAGTGATGGGGTGAAAAGCGTCATGAGTTTGGCAAGGAAAGAATAAGCTTTGGAGCATTCTGAGAATATGAAGGAACATTGCTCCATGGTCCTATAGGCCTATAGGACATATCATCTTGCTCTGCATACATAAGTCCGTCTGGAGCCCATAACTCATCCAATATGAGGCGATTCACGCAGCTCTTGTTCGCGTTACAGCCGGTGGGTTCTGCGTGGTCAACTGACAGCCATGTGTCGACGGCCTTGTCTAAGGCTCTCCTGAGGGGCCAACCCTGTGCCTCTCAGTCCGCAGTCTAGTTGTCTCTCTCACACACACAAACACACACATACACACACACACACTCACACATTCCAGAGTGTGCTAATAAACCCATTTTGCAACAGCGACCAGGTTTAAGTGAGCAATAGTTGACACTCCCCTGTAAACACGCCTCGCAGCACAACTCAGACACTTGAACTTTGCTAAACGCCTTGCGTCATGCCCACTGTTCGCCTCCCTCTGCATTCTCGCGTGCTGCTCCCGTGCTAAGTGGAGGTAATTTGTCCAACGCCTGTCTTGCGGATGACAGTTATATCTCTTAATGATGGGGCTGCGTGATGTCTCAACTAGGCTTGCGGGAGCCGCAGATATTTGCACTGGGGTCACGGTGGTTTGTTCCAGCATGCAGGGGGGGTGCTGCTGGAGGAGAGGGTCCTGGTTGGCGGAGCAGCTCGTTGGGCTGGTTTGTGTGTGTTTTAGTGTGTGTGTGTGTGTGTATGTGTGTGTGTGGGGGGGGGGGGGGTTGGCAGCTTATGGGTCATGAGGAGGGACACTGTCTTCTTATTGAACTGAGACAATGTTTGCATTCAGACAAGCCATTGCTCTGTGGCTGTGGTGATGACATTCACTGTCTGTTAAGTTGTTACGTTTTTGTCAGATATTGTGAAAGACGTAGAGCAACACCGCATGAGAATTTGAACAGATGTTACACTTCTCTCATAAAGTGACATATTTTTTTTGCTTGCCTCGCTATTAGGAGTAACACTGCTCTGGAATGCTTGTGTGCACTGAGTGGCCTATGAGAACTGTATGTCCAAAGGCGTTTATGTAACACACACCCACCCACCCACACACACACACACACACACACACACACACACACTCACAGAGCCCAGCTAGCACCCAGCACTCTCTATAGTCAATGAGCAGGTCACATGCACTGGGCCGCTGATTTAGCTCACGCCATTGCTTATTGAGCGGCTCCTATGAAGGCTTGAGCCCAATCCAGCCCTACCTCCCTTGCTCTGTTCCTTCCCACTCCGTAGCTGCCATCTGATTGGCTCCTGGTGAGCTCATGCCCCTTTCTATCCCCCATTGACCTTTGACCTAACATTGGGGGTCAGATGTCACTTTGAACCCACCTCCAAGAGTTGTGTAAATTCAGCTCCATTCCTCTGCATTCCACACAGATTAGACCGCAGAGAGGGAGAGGTGGAATGAGAAGGAGAGAGAGAGAGAGAGAGGGTGGGAATGAGAAAGAGAGAGAGAGAGAGAGAGAGAGAAAGTGTGGAGGAATGAGTGAAAGGAAGGCAAAGCAAGAGAGAAAGAATACTGAATTGGTATACTGTGTAAACAAAATGCTGTGTGATTGTGGCCTGATGGATTGGGGTTGCAGTTGAGGAGGACAGACGTCAGTGGACGTGACGCAGTGCTGTGTGTTCTGTCCCTCCACTCCCACTCCCTCAAGGGGTATCTACACTTAACCCCCAGCCATGTCCGGGCTCCAGCCTCCATATCATACATGGCAGATGGCAAACATATACTAGTGGTTGGGATTACCGTTTTGCCGTCTAAAACAACGGTAAAGAGACATTACACATGTTTGCAGTTAGTAGCTGTTACCTCCTTGCCTAGCGTAGGAAATACCCAGAGCAAGTGTGAGGTTTGGATTCAGCAGATCATTCCCACTCTCGCCCATCAGTCACTCTGTTTTGGATGTCATCGACCACTGCTCACCACCCCTCTGTTCCATGTTCTAATGGATGCGATAAATCCCTCCTGACACAGGGCTGCTTTTCATCAGGGGATTGGACGGGGCCTCGTGGGGCCTTGTGTTTATTGTAACAGAATGGGGGAGCAGCAGGAGCAGGCGAGGTCTGGGACTCATCATCGCCCGATCGGAGGAGAGGGTAGCGTGACGTCGATCTCCCCAACCCCACTCCTCACTCCCCCCCTCGAACAACACAGATGGCTCTGTCGAAATAAGACACTTTCTAACGCCAGCTTCAAGCTGACCAGGATGCATCAAGCAAGCCTTCAACCACCCCCTCCGCCCGAGACACAGTCATGTTCACAAACACTCACTCTCTTTTTTTTTTCTCTCTCTCTCTCTCTTTCTGTCACACACTCTCTCTTTCTCTTCCTTTCTCTCTCTCTCTCTCTCTCTCTCACACACTCTATCTTTCTCCTTCTTTCTTTCTCACACACACTCTCTCTTTCTTTCTCACTTCACACACACACACACACACACTTTAAAGCACCGTTAGGTAGAGAAGGAGAACAGTTACACAAGTGCTCTCTATCCCTTGCTGGCCTCAGTGTGTCCTCCAGAGAAATGCCTGCCTGCCTGCCTGCCAGAGGGCAACCCTGCTGCTCGAGAGGAGGCACTCTTTAGAAAATAAGATTCACACACAGGATTCAATCCTTTACCAAAAACATGTCCTGTGCTAGGAGACATAACGAACGACGCGGTGTTGAAATACACTGATACCTCTTCATTAGAGTAGGGAGGGAAGCAGAAGGCCTTATTGGCTTTTATCTGGGCTGTTCTTTGGGAGGAGAGCAGTTTGCTCATGCAGCCATGGCGACCCCTCCTCATCCTCCTTTGTCTTTGCACATCTGTATGTGGTGTGTGTGTGTGGTGCCTCAGGCTGTCAGGGGAGGTTCATGTGTGTGTGTGTGTTCATGCCTGAAAGGGTAGCCACTCCTCCCAGGTTTCTCTGAGACTGGTTGTGGTTGGGGACGGTGGTGGGGTTAGGGGGTGTTTGTCTGTAACAGTGACCCAAATATGCCAGCTCTCTTCACAGCCCCCTGCGCTCAGTGCTCCGTGACGTCCTGGAGGAAGCTCAGTGAGGCATGCGCCAGCAGCCGGCACGTTCGTCCGCAGACATGGCAGCCGCGTCTTCTGGATTTGTCAGACTTCTCCTCAGTGTTCTAATCCCAGCGCTTCAAATATGCAAGTGGTCAAGGGGCTCTTGTTGTTTTTTGGCACTGCTTTGAAATTCAATTAAGGGCAGACTGGATGGCTGTGTGTGCATGCATGTGTGTATGTCTGTTAGCAAAGACCCTTGTGTAACCCCCAGGCACAGACACCCTCTCTCTGTCTCACTGACTTACTCACTCGCTCGCTCGCCCACCCAACCCCCACCCACTCCACACACACACACACACACAAACACACACACACACAGAGTAGCTGATATATCTTGTCCCACGCCTCAAAGTCGTCTCAGGCATGCACAGCCTTGGATCTGCGCCGGATGCACCAGCCATATCATCTTTCTGTTGTGTAAACACTGACCAGTAGCGTTGGTTTACACTAATGCCGTTTCCATACCAGTATGCACTACACCCTCAGTACACAAGCCACTACTAATGTGGAACAGATCTTTATGCTACGGCAGTGATTATCTCAGAACATAACCCTCATAACACCCTGAAATGAGCCCAGGCATACTAATAAGGCTGTTAGTATGTTGGTCAGCTGTGGGATGCCATTGATCCTGAAATGACCATGGGTCAGTTGGTGTGAATTCATCAGCTGTGTTTGTTTTGAGGATTCTCTTCCTACATGATCCGTGATTATTTCAGAACAATGCCCCTTTTTAGCGCCCTGAAAGTACGAGCATGCTAATATGGCTGTGAGTATGTTAATAGGCTGTACTTAAACACAGGGGGTCAGTCGGTGCAAAATCATCAGCTGTGTTTTGAGGATCCTCTCACCATGTGAGCGTCTAAAAATCTGTGCCATTGTCTTCTCCACGAAGGGCTTTGGTCCAAAGGCGTGAAGAGTTTAGATTATAACAGAGTGTCTGTGTTTCAGTACACTCAGCCAGTGAACAATGGTGGAGTTCTTTCTGGTCTGCTAATTAGATGAAATTCCCCTCCGTTCCGTCACTGCACTGAGACTGGTCTGTGAGTCACAGATCTGAGACACTGTGTGGTTGTGTAGGGGTGATCCGGGTGAGATTTACCACCTGCACAGACATTTTCGGTTGCTTCTTGTTGGAGCTTTCTGCTGTGGGTGAGGTCGCTTTTGCGGTTAGAAGGGCGGTTAGTCTGTCTCGCTGTGGTCCGGCATCCATGCCCCCTCCCCGTGAAGAGATGCTATCGCGCTGCATCAACAGCATCCGGGATCTCTGCTCCGCTGCCACAAATCCCCCCAGTGCTAAGAATAGACCTCCTCCCTCCCCGGGGGGTCTGGAAGGCCAGGCGGAGGGACGGCACCCAGGGGGAGCAGGGAGGGTGTGGGTGTAGGGAGGGGGTAGGGAGGGGACGCTGAGGCGGAGGCTGGATGACTGGCTCTTGACGTTCCAGGCCCTCCATCCTCTAACAGGGTGCCTGAAATGAGAAAGTCATTCCAGTAATTGGAGGGCGTGATTGATAGTTAGACCTAGGGTACGTTTACCCAGGGGCTGGGGGTGGGGGAGGAGGAGGTTAGACTGCTACAGACGGATGTTGATGGTAAAGGAGCCAGTGTCGTCTCCCTGCCTCTCCGCCGTCCGCCATCATGGCGACCCGTCACAGCAGGGCTCATCATCCTGCACGTGGCCTGGTCAGACTCTCCGCTGCAGCGTCCCCTGTCTCTGCTGGACCCATCCAGTCCACTCTGGGCATAACTCCTCCTGCCCAGCCCATAGCCCTTTACGTAACGCCAGTGAGTTTGTCATTGTGCCCTGCGTGGATACGTCTTCTTTACACACGCAGGTTTACATGCATCCCCTCTGTAGCCAGTATGGAGCCGGCACGTTCTGAGGTACGGTCTTTTCTATTGTGTGCATGGGTCGTTTCTCTCATCTTCCATGGAGTTTGGCATTTAAAGCAGAGCATTTGCTGTGAGGGAACCAACCACAGGGTTGTCAGACGGCTGTGTTCCCCATGTGCCGGGGATTGTGGGTGGAATGATGGGTTAGTATTGTGTGTCTGCTTGCTCAGCAGTGCATGCAATTAAGGTCAGTGGTGAAGAATGGACTAGACTGTGTGTTTAACGCAATGGCAAGCAAACACTCACTCTCTGAGAAGCCACTGAGTGTGTGTGTGTGTGTGTGTGTGTGTTTGTGCTTCACAAACAGCCTTTCCATTAACTGGTAATTGCCACCTGGCAAAAGAGCGAGGTGACGGCAGTCAGCCCCTCTAATTTGTCGGCCAAGTGCAAGAATGCAGCGTGGGTTGCTTCTGACAGGCTTTCCAGGAAAATGGCATGCCTTGTTCTTGTTTGTTGTTGTTCTTCTTGTATGTGTGTGTGTGTGTGTGTGTGTGTGTGTGTGTGTGTGTGTGGGTGGGGGTGGGTGTGTGTGTGTGTGTGTGTGTGTGTGTGTGTGTGTGTGTGTGTGTGTGTGTGTGTGTGTGTGTGTGTGTGCGTGCAGATGAAGATGCAGATGCAGATGCAGATGCAGATGCATGGGTCCAGGGTTTCGGTCTAATGTCAGGCCCTTTGGCAGCCACAGAGCCCCAAAAACGTCTGTGCAGCTGCACTGTGCCTAGCCGCACCCTCAGAGCCTGGGAACCTCCGTGCTGTCCTGCTGCTTGGCCATGAGAGGATGGTGCTTGTGTGTGTGTGTGTGTGTGTGTGTGTGTGTGTGTGTGTGTGTGTGTGTGTGTGTGTGTGTGTGTGTTTGTGTGGTGCTGTGCTTACTTGAGTGTGTGCGTAATTGCGGTATTGATTGTGTTAGGGCGTGTGTCAGTAGCTTTTTCTGTGAATATGGTCCCGGGTGTGGTGGTGGATGTTAGTAACTGCAGCTGTGTGTGAGTGTGTGTGTGTGTGTGTGTGTGTGTGTGTGTTTAAGTGAGTGTGTGTGTGCATGGCGTGCTGTATATGAATCCACTTGTGCGTCTCCCTGCATATCCCGGTAATGGCCCTCGTTGGCAGTGCTCCCGACCAGTACTGCTGTGGTCATCTAGAACTGACTGCATGGCTCGTTCCAATGACTTCGAACATCAGTCTCCTTCTGTAGTCCTCTTTACTCACCTGCTCCAGGGCAAAGACATCAGGACAGGGCTAGCTAGTGTGGCTCTTGGCTGTTCAGGTGCATAATGTAGGCTAGTCAATAAATAGCAGTTGACCAAAGGTTAAATCGTTTACTGGCCAACAGCTCTAACAGTTGTACGCCGTAGCCCGAATGAACCCGTCCAACTCAAAACGTGTTCACCCTAAATGTATTGGACACCTGTGGAGGTTTATTCAGACAGTGTCTGGGCTGTTAATGACCATAAGGGTCAGTTAGTGATGCTTATTAGCAGATATAAGTACGTTCTCTGTGTGTGTTACTTTGTTTGGAGAACATTAAAAGACCATTTACTCCAGGTATGCCTGTGGACTGGTGTGGAGTAAGTGGAAATTCAAGGGTCGTTTGTGTTTTAATGACGGATATTAAATCCCCCCCCCCCAAATGCAGAAACACACAAACAGATGCACATTAACTGCCTCACGCACATATCCATGCATACACACACACCTGAACACATGCACACACTCAACCACATGTGCGTACACACACACTTGCATGCACATGTACGCAAATACACACACACACATACACACACACAGCAGTAGCAGAAGCCTGTTCGGGAGCTGCATCTGTTTTCCTTGGAGGTGCTGGTAGTGTGGCAGACTTGTTGGCAGACCAGTGATAAGCTTGTCTCTGCCAGCCTTTGGGGCATTCAGGACTGCCTTTGAAGGAATCCCCAGGAGCCCGTGCTGGCTTTGATGTGCTCACCGGCTCCTGGCTCACTCCCCCTCCACTCATGTAGGCTGGGGAACAGTCTTTAACTGTTACACTGAAAGAGTTAGAATGGCCTTGGCCTGGTTCCCTGTGTGTGTGTGTGTGTGTGTGTGTGTGTGTGTGTGTGTGTGATGATAGGACTGTGCAGCCAGCATGTCGACGTGTAGAGAAAATGACATGCCTGATGTCATTTTTAACAACTGCGGACATACTTATTTTACAGTGGGTCAGGGACTTCTCACATCATGTCTTTGCAGACAAGAGTGTGTTGGAAACCTGCTGTGGACTGGACATTTAAACACATCATAATGACGAGTGTCTTTGTTCTCATGGCAATGTGGGCTTTATGGGGCAGCCGTCCTTGTGTTTGAAACAGGAAATATATTTGTCTGGAAAGTGAGTGATACAGTAGATTTAGCGGTTGAATGCAGATAAGACTGTGGTGTGTGTGTGTGTGTGTGTGTGTGTGTGTGTGTGTGTGTGTGTGTGTGTGTGTGTGTGTGTGTGTGTGGTGTGTGTGTGTGTGTGTGTGTGTGTGTGTGTGTGTACATAGGCTTTGAGAACAAACAGGTCAGCAAAGAAACCGGCCCAGGCAGAGTCCTGTTCTTGTCCCAGCATCACTCAGCAGGACGCGGATTCCAGTGATTTCACGGCAGTAAAATGGGCTTCTGGCTCCAATTACTGATTCAGCCACACACCTCCATAACTCACCCAACTACCCCACCTTTACTCAACTCCTCCGACTGCACACGTCCCTGACTGCACATTGCCACACTGACATTCCCACTGCACTCCGCTGAAATAGGCAAAGCCACTGAATGGTGTTAATGTGGCCATGTGAGTGTGAAGCGGGACAAAAGACTTGGCTCAGATATGAGGGTTTGTGGTGTGTTTATTAGTGTGAGTACGGGAGGCTGTGGTGGAGGTTTGCGATTTGTATGTCTATGTTAATGGGGGGGGTTCAGGCCTGTGTGTGTGTGTGTGTGTGTGTGTGTGTGTTGGGCTTGCAGCTGAGCGTGCACCCCCCACCACCCCTTGCTGCATATTCTTCCCATTATCCGCGGGCCGGGGGCTCATAGCTGACATTCCTCACCGATCCGCACGCCGGGCCTGCAGCGTCAGCTCTCCCACGCCAGCACACAACATCAGGGCTCCACTGGGCTCTGCATGGCTCACTTTGAAGTGGGGGTCAGCTAACAAATAGGATGATGGGACTCACTCACTCTCATATACACACACATACACACACACACACACACACACACACACACACTGTTACTCTTGCAGTTTCACCACAAGCATTCGTACTGAAGTATTCTGTCTTACTTTATTCCTCTCTTTTTAGCATACACACTCAACACACACACACACACACACACACACACCAACCACTCTTATGCATGCCAAGGCATTGGCCCTGCCTCTTGCACCACACCCTAGGCCACTAGAAAGCCCCTCGGGCAACGCATGCTGGTCCAGCCTGCAAAGCTGGGGAAGCTTGCTCATGTTTCCGCTAATGCACTGGCGCTAACCCACTAGTGGAGCCGCCTCAGCACGTCTCTGAGTCATGCCTCCGGGTCCTGCTACAACACGGCCTCGCACATGACTTTGATTAGCCTCAGCCCTCTGTGGGAAATGACAGTTGTTTTGAAGGGTAAACAAGCAGTCCATTGTAGAGCTGCAATTACGTCACACTACTACCTGACTCATTCAAAGGCCTATAGCTCCCTCTTGTGGCGGAAGCAAGAAAGTGCAGGGCAGTGTAGTGTGAGTGAAACAGGAAGTGATGCCCTCTGGTGGTCGACATAGGGGATTGTAGCTCTGATGGCCATGCTTTCACTTTTTATCTCTGGCTCCTTTGTAGCAGGAATCTTTATGCCTTTGTGGCTCAGTGAGTAAGTTGAGTAGACTGCTTAATTAGGTTATAATGTTTCTTTTTATGTTACTGTGTGTGTCTGTTCACCATTAATCTTCAAAGAGTGCCACATGAGACGTGAAAGAGTCTCACTTAGGGTATTAAAGTAAAAAAGGAAACTGATGAGATTTTGTGAACTCCATTTAAAGTAGCACTTAATGAAGGGAATTTCTGCAAAGTATACAGAGTGAACTTTTTAGTTTGGAGGAGTTTGTGGTCTTTGAACCATAGTGTGTTCTAACAGAGAAAAGTAGTCAAGAGCCCTTCTTCAATTTTTCTGTGTAGATCTTGCAATGTTCTTGGTACAGACCTTGATGAAAGATTCTCAGTTGT
The DNA here is from genome assembly GCF_963457725.1 of Sprattus sprattus. NCBI lineage: Eukaryota > Metazoa > Chordata > Actinopteri > Clupeiformes > Clupeidae > Sprattus > Sprattus sprattus. Next base: position 20,001,618 of record NC_137928.1, on the reverse strand, counting down.
CTGGCGTATGAGCAATTATCATAAGAACTCTTGTAGGGCCATGGAACATAGGTTTCTTTGTGTGGAAAATATAGAACCATCAGCTTTTTAGCAAACACTTGATTACTCTCTTCCTCCTTCAATGGCCACTCTGTCCCCACAGATGCCAGTACTTTGTGGTCGAGATGCTATGTGGTCCCTGTGGACCTATCACAAACAGTCTCCATGCTCCCCTTTTTCAAGTCTTGTCCTTTTTCAGTGCACTAGAAAGTGCTGCAGTAGATGAAATTGGAAAATAAGGACTGAGAATTGCCAGCTTTTAGTCTGTGTGGAATGCTGCCTGCACGGAAAATTCATACATAGTCTAACACACACACAAACGCATACACACACATACACACACTCGCACACATGCAGGGAAGTGCCAAACCCAGCGTCATTTCCTTAGCCCCATCACACCCCACTTCTGTTTTTCTCCTCTCTGTCTGCCACTCCTAACGACAGACCTGGGCGGAAAAGAGACAGCTCACCAGAAGCAACGTCAAAACACGTTAGCATGCAGAGCTAGCCACCTAGCGGTCTGAACCCGCTGAATCAAACCCACACATGTTTGCACATCTGGACCAAACTCGCAGCCCGGCAGACCCTCACAGGATGGCGGATGTAAGACTCTCTTTATTTTGGTTTTCCTCCTCTGGTGGTATCCCTCTCCTTTTCCTCTGGCATTCTTCTCTGTGGCTCTATCTCTCTCTCTCTCTTCACTGGTTTCCTCTCTCTGCTGCTGGTTTGTCTTTGTGTCATCTTTCAGTCTTCCCTCACCCGAGCCCTACGTTCAACAGGCAGCAACACCAGCTCTTAAACACACACACAAACACATGCAAACACACACGTAGTGTTGGCCCGGGCACTGACCGTCGTCAGCTGAGGAGAAGAAGCAACTGCCGTGGGGGAGAAGAAGGGGTGGGGGTGGGGGGTTAGCTACGCTGGCTGGCTGGCTGGCTTGCTAGCTGGCCTCCTGTGGTGAATTCTTGTGGAGCTGGTTGTGGCTGCTGTGTGTGCTGGGGGCTTATTTTTAGACCCTCTGACCCCGCTGTATCACGGCAGCTGTCTCACCCTCGTCTCCCTGTGCAGCGTCAGGAATAGAGGGATCCCCCCCCCCCCCCTGTCTTTGGCCTATCAGTGAGTCCTTGTGGCTGTGGGACAGGAGGTGAGTGTGACGTGGAAGCTCACAGACAGGCGCTCTCGGATAGCCCTCACTGGCCAACCGTTGGCCTCCATTCCATTTTCTGTTCTGGTGCTGGTGCTGCTATGCTCTCCTGGTAACAGACAATCCAGAGGATAGGCTAATTCTAAGGAGCACCCATTTTGGAGAATCTGAGGTAAGGAAGCAGCTCGGACATCTCACCCAGCTCGGTTTCGAGGTGCTTGGGAGAGTCTCTGCCAGGGAGTGCTATGGAAGAGCTAGCTTACGGTGCTGCCTTAGTCAGGGCCCAGGCCCCTGGGCACTATTTTTAGAGGAAGGAAAGATGGTGGACAAGTGCTTTAGCAGTGAGACTTGTTTGTTTCTTGCCGGTAGTTTTCTCAAAGAATGAATGGGACTGTAGGCGAGTGTGTGTCACAGCTTACACTGCTTCCTTTTCGATTGTTTACTCCAAAGTCAAAATGTCTACAAGTGTTGCCTAGCGCAGTGTTAGCGGTGGCTCTAATGATGTATACCTCCCTGGCACATGTTAAAGCTTAAGGTTGACTGGAGACTTTTGTTTGCTGCTGTTGAGAGATATTGTATTTTTATGAGGCTAAATGTGACCTCAAACTGTCAGTGCACTCACACATTATCGGTAAGACACATCTGGTTCTAAATGGCTATTAAAAAATCATCCTGCTTTCAGTTGCTTGTGTATTGGTATTGAGGAAAATGCCGGAATATTTCCTTCTTGACGAGGTCGAGGCTTAAACAGTCAGAGACTCTCTTTGTAGAGTTCAAAGATAACAAAGGAAAGCGTTGGTTCCTTCCTTTGAATGTACTGAAGCAAGTGTCAATTTGGACACATGTGTATATTTGTTGTTGTACGCAGTCCAGTGTTGATAGCCACAGTGAAGCAGAACATAAGAGTGAGTGTCGTGATTTTTTGAGGTTTTATCAGTTGGAGAAGTTGGTGTTGACTCAGCACTGCCATGCATATGTGTCTCTCCCACTGGCTTCTTTCGGTCAATCTCCTTACTGTACACTTGATATCGAAAGTGTTTCTTCTAATCTACTCTGCCAGTGGGTTCTTTCCAGACAGCTGCCCCACTTTAAGTGTGAAGATGTCAGAGCCCTTAACATTCTGATACCCACCCGTCCCGTCGCCCTCCCCACTGCCTCATGCTGTTGGATAGTGTTGGAGTAGTTAAATTTCATCCCTTGGAAAGCAGCAGGGTCTTTCCTCTTGACTCATTATTTATGACACTTGTCAGTAAGTGTACATGCGAAAGGCTATCGCTAGCCGTTGTCAACAGTGCTGTTCGATCATCCTTCATACCAGCGCCATGTTTATTTGTGTTTGTATAGCTTGCCATATGATGTAGTTGATATCTGTGTCAGCCATTTTGTTAACCCTTAGCCATTATTCCACTGAGATGCCCTGAATGTGGGCTGCCTCCATGCACCCAGGTGATTCTGCTTTTAAAAAAAGCTCAGTGCTCAGTATCACAGCCAAGTGTCCAGAGATAAGCACAAGCCCTTTATTTAGCTGCCTGCTCCATGGGCAAAGACTGCCTCCTTAAGCCATCTGTCCCTCATGAAAACGCTGCGGTGTGAAGGAGCTTAAAACAGTCAATGGTAGGCGTCTAGGCATGCATTTAGAGGGAGCAGTATCAGGGCTCAGCATTTATGTAGGAATTGGTCTATAGAAAGCAAGCGGTATTAATGACCAGGATAGGATCTATTGCATTGACGGTCCTTGTTTTGTTTTCAGTTGGACTGTAGGTCATTGTTTTGTTTTCAGTTGGACTAAAGGTCCTTGTTTTGTTTCAGTTGGACTGTAGTTCCTTGTTTTGTAAAAATGCAATTATGCAACCGACTCGCTGTTGTTTTCAATTGAATGAGGATTACATTTTCCTCTAAATCATTTGGCTTCTAATGAAACATTTTTCATTCAAAAAGCAGGTTGTTTCAAGACTATGAATTATATATCTTATCTTGGTTATATAACTGTGTGTCCTTTGAATATAACCTCTTTCTGTTTGTGAAAGATAACTGATTTAATCTCATAATATCTGCAGTAACTGGTTGAAAGCAATTATAAAGAGGCAAACATGAGCTGAGTGATCACAGCCGGCTCACATGAGTGTATGATGGGCATGGCACACTTTCAAGATGCTGTCCTCGTATGTGTTCTTTTTATAGGCCTAGTCTTCAGTTTGTCTGGATTGATGACATGTTGATTTGTTACTCACAACCATGTAGGATTAGCCTGCACACTGGGGTTTGGAGTTTTATACAGATATCTGCCATTAAAATAAACATCTGTGGAGAAAAACAGTAGGAGGAAATTGCCCAGGGAAGAGCCAATTTGACACAGACTTTCAAAATTCCAGCCTTTATGGCCTCAGACAAAGGAACAGGATACCCTCCCAGGCGTATGCATGCATTCCAGAACGGTTTGAGATTGTGATGACAGAAAACAATACACACTGTGTGTATGAATAATAAATAAAAAGTACAAAATAAACAAAGCCATGAAGTTAAGTAAGAGTACGTTAACTTTTCTAGGGTATTGGTCTGACCCTCACTGACCCGTTCCTTGATCCTGTCTCTTTGTCACAATGCCATCTGGCTCTGTGCATCTGTCTGTTGTGTCACAAGGTTTTCTTTGCTGTTCTGAAGATTTGGCCGCCGCTGAAGACCAACGGCCATCGTGCCGCCAGCTTGTCAGCCTGTCGTCTGTCCATCTTACCCCTCCCCGCCACCCTTTCCCTGGTCTAGAGCCGCCCTGGTCCACCCTGCACAGCCCATGACAGTCGACTGACCAACATGGCGTTCTCGTCTCGCTTTTCATTCTGGGAGCAGAAGGAAAGTGCTGGTCGATTTCTCGCGCGAGTCTCCGTGTGAGGGTGGATGATGTTGTGTGCAGGATGTTTTGCATGCATGCTGCAAACGTTTACTTCTCTAAGAGAGGATCTGCATTGCACTAGTGATTTGAAATGTTTTATCTGCACTTTGTACTTGCACTCACAATCTTGGTTCAGTCGCTAATGCACGACAGGGTGGGCGTTGTGTGTATGTGTTTGCTGTGGAAAGAGGGGCTAGTTTAAGTCACTGTACAGGCATTGCCAGTGTCCCTCCACGTGGTCAGTGACCGTATCCTAGAGGAGGTGACTAATATAAAGGGCAGAGAGTTCGCTTTGACAGACTGGCATTTGCTTGACCACTCAGCCAAATGATACCATCACTCAAAATATCACAAATGGTTAATGATAATTATAGTACAGTGGCTATATAAGGACTCTGTTTACAGGGGATATTCCCACGATACTGTTTTGCTACTGACATGGTTACTGCCTTATACTAACAGATTAAGTCTTAGTGTTTGTTGATCCTTGCGTTTTAAACATACGAGGAAAAATGAGTTGGCCTCACAGCATGAAAACCGCATGGATATGGTGTGTGTCCAGCACAAGTCCATGTTTTAGGAGAAATTTGACTCTTTCCTTTTCCACATCAATATCTTTAGGTCAAAGAAGAGGTCAAGCCCAAGAGCTCAAAAGACAGTGTAAGTGTCTGTGTGGGACTTCATTGTGATGTGTACTGAACAAATAAAATACAGAAAGTATTTAAGAGATTGCATATTTAATATGGCTGATCTGGGTCACCGTTGTAGTATGTAGCATGTCAAATATGAGTGGATCTTTCTATTCAGCCATGGCTTTTCTGGAACTTGCAGAGAGCAGAACAAAAAGACATAATAATGGCTGTCAACCTAGACATTCAGAGATAAAAATGGAAAGATGGCTTTTTGTGTCTTTTTAGAATTTCACATCATGGCCTGTGACTCTTTACTTGATGGCGTCTCGTTACATTAAATCAGCCTTATGCCGTAATCTCTTGTGAGGTAATGACCCTTTTAAATCTGCACTTCTGGTAGGCCTGCTGTCCATGCATATAGGCTGGAGGCAGACCTACAATCTGTCTGACAGTGGGAAGTGTGTCAAAGTCCGCCCATAGCTGAAGTCTTAAGCAGCGGGCAACTCAAGGGCAAAACAGTGTGCCCAGTCCTTGAAGCCCCCATTGTAAAGCAGACAGTACAGAGTGCCTGGCATTGTTCCAGGCAGGAGATGGCCAATTACACCTCTCCTCTTACTCAGCTGAGAGAGGCAATGTTAATCTTTTGAATCCGCCATGAGATTTACAAAAGAGTGCTGGGATGAGACCAGGTAGAAAGGGGACAGTGTCAGTTAAATAATGCTTAAGGCTGGTGTTAACCTTAATGAGCCGGTGGTTATTGGGCAGGGAGAGAGATGTGTGTTACTTTAACACGGTGGCTGACTGTGCATCCCTGATGGGTTGCTGAGTAGTGAGAAGGGAAGAAGGCCCTGACACCAGCAGCCTACCTGCAGGCTGAATGAGGATGTCTTGATTTTGAGTTGGATTGGAGGTCTGGCTGGGGATAGATAAACTGCTCCCTCTTTTCATGCAGCCTTCCAGAAGCCATGCCTATCTGCCAGGTAACAGAGTAGACTTCATCTTTAGAGGAGTTGTAATATGTCATCACTTACTTTGGTATATTTTCTTCAAATCTAGTTTAGCTAGTAAGAACCGGCTGTAGGTGAGAGCTTCAATTCAGACCCTGGGACTGCAGTGATGTAGATGTTTTGCTTTTGGCCTAGCCAGGCGCTTAGATGAAGGGTCACTGTGAGAGGTCGCGAGAGTTGGTCTACTTTGGCTGCACTGCAGGGTGGAGTGTCTCAGCGTTGCGTTAAGTGGACCTGCTGCTGCAGTGCAGCAGGCGAGCTGCCTGACTCACTCTCACTGGCACCTCTGCTATCTCTTAACACACTGCGCTATTTCAGTGCGGGAGGGGGGAGGGAGGGCATGTGCCCCCTCAACGCCCCTCTGTTTCCTTCACAGGGTTTGTTTTTAGTCATATTTGGGTCAAGCTCAGTGTAGGAGCCGGTGTTATTGCAGCACATGGACACCACAGATGTCAGTGTTTCTCCATTGGTATTTGGATATGGCTCTTTGCCAAGGCCTGGGTATATTTAAGGGTATTTGATGTTCTCACCTTGTGATAAGTGCTAGGCTATTAGTTTGCTCAATGCACCAATGGATTATCGGTGTCTCAGAAATCTGTGATCTCTAAGAAACTCTTTAAGTTGTCGTCACCTTGTAGGGAGTGTTAAATCCTCTTGTTACCCTTATCGACGTGCACAATTGCCCCCAGTGAAGGCTAAGCTAATGATCAGAGCTCTGCAGTTTAATAATGCATGAAACAGACAGTCAGACAGATACAAGCTCTCTCTGTACCTAATCAGGCTTATCAGCCATGTTTAAAAGTGAGGGAGTGCAGAGCTGTGGGTCTCAGGGGTACCCGTTGCCACCTGCTCACAGCTTCAGGAACACCATGTGTCAGAAGCTGTGTCAAGATGAATTTGGTGATTGGCAGTTGCAGTAATGTATTTTCACGGTTGTTGGGCAGGTCTTAGAATGGATGCTGTAATGATTTCCTCCCCTCTTCCTCCCTACACCTTCCGCTGACGAGCTTGCCCTGTTTTGCTCCTTCCCTTGTGAGCAGTCTGACAGTGATGGCAGTCTGAGCAGTCGCACCCAGTCGGTTCCTAATCTAGAGCCGGGTCGAGGACTGCTGCGTTCCAGGAGCCCCCAACCTAACCAGGATGGTCCTGGTCAGGCACAGTCACAGCCACAGAGCAGGGAACGAGTGAGGAGCCCCTCGCCCAATAGAACCAGACCCGTGTCACTCAAGAGCAATGAACTGCCCAAGATGCCAGAGCGCTTTAGGAGTCCTGAAACAGCCAGAGCACCCAGAAGTTCTGAGACATTGCTTAATGGGGACAGCAGGCCCAGCGACACGCTCAATGGAACTGGCAAACCGGTCAGTGCCAGCCAACCAGAACTTATCGATGACCATGGTTTGACCCGCAGGAAGGTTGTTAAGGTGGTACGGCGAGTGGTGAGAAAGGTGCTGCCGCAAGAGGATGAGAGTTCAAACGCCCCTGATCCACCCAAGCCTGTCTCTGAGCCACCCAAACCAGCAGCCCCAGCGTCGGTCCCCAAAGTGGTCAAAACACCCATGTTTTCCTTCAAGCATGACACTATCAAGCAGGAAGAGAAGGACGACATTTCGGATGGGTTAGCCAGTCTTATGGGACGCGGCCGAATCAGGGACTTTCGCCCACGTATCCGCAAAGAGGAGCCGCCTGAAAAAGAGGAGGTGAAAAAAGAGGTCAAGAAAGATGTGAAAGCAGTGGAAAAAGAGAGCTCAAAGACAGTTGAAGAGAAAGCTGTGCCAAAGACTGTAAACAGTGTGGCAGAACAGGAACAGGGGTCTACTACCAGCACCTCTCCTCCATCGAGACCTGTTTTTTCTCCCACTCCTGGATTTATCCCCACACCCAGACCCTACTCCTTGGCCCCACCCCCAGGATTTATTCCTGCCCCTAAGCCTCCCAACACTGGCCCATCAATTGTGCCTTCTTCAAAACCCACTAGCCCACCGCCACCTGCAGGGTTCATTCCAGCTGCCAAACCCTCTACTGGCATCACCACCGCAGCACCGACATCATCAGTCTCTGCTCCTAAACTTACCACTACTGCAGCACCGACATCATCAGTCTCTGCTCCTAAACTTACCACTACTGCAGCACCGACATCATCAGTCTCTGCTCCTAAACTTACCACTACTGCAGCACCGGCATCATCAGTCTCTGGTCCTAAACTTACCACTACTGCAGCACCGGCATCATCAGTCTCTGCTCCTAAACTTACCACTACTGCAGCACCGACATCATCAGTCTCTGCTCCTAAACTTACCACTACTGCAGCACCGACATCATCAGTCTCTGCTCCTAAACCTGCCTCTACTGCAGCACGGACATCATTAGCCTCTGTCCCTAAACCTGCCTCTACCCCAGCAGTGACATCAGCTGTCTCTGCCCCTAAACCTGCCTCTACCCCAGCAGTAACATCAGCTGTCTCTGCCCCTAAACTCAGCACTGTTACCGCCTCAACTGAATCCGTGTCCACCCCCAAACCCACTACCACAAGTGCCACCACCACATCATCAGCCGGCCCTGTAATTACCTCCAGACCAACTCCCCCATCTGGATTTGTTCCAGCCCCCAAGTTGTCCCCTCTCTCCCCTCCTGCTGGTTTTGTTCCAGTGCACAAACCAAGCTCCCTGTCCCCTCCGCCTGGATTCATCCCTGCCTCCAAACAGCCAGCTTTGAAGAACCCAGAGGTACAGATCGCACCTCACACGCATGGGCCAGTAGACTCCACTCTGTGTGAAACCTGGACACGGATCAATAAAGCATGGGTTTGGAAAGCTCCCCTGTGGAGTCCCCGACACATCATTAACCTGTGTAGTTTCACCGTGTGTGTGATCTGTAGTGCTAACATCACTCGCCTTGCAGAAATGTGTGTGTTTTGCTTTGTTTGTGAGAAACCTAATCACATACTCACAGTATTGCAGTGACTCCCTGGAATGTGATAATTGTAAGGGAAAACTCCATGTGGTCGCTAGGTCTCTTTAAACTGTGTTTAGCTTTGTTCAGTGTGCTGCTCTGAGCCCATGGCTCCTGCTGGGATTGCCTGAACACACACGGCCCCTCTAGTCTCTTCTTGGCTCCTCCTGGAGTTCCCTCTGAGATGACATGGCCAGTCTAAATGAGCTTGGTGTCCCCTTCAGCACGCAGCCTGGGGACAACCAACCCGGAGATCTGGTTGTTGTTGTTGTTTCAAGGGATCTGGGGTGAGGCTAAGATGGGGGGGACGGGTGGGAGTGTGTGTGGTGGGTATCTGGAGGGAAAGCGGAGCAAAAGGGAATGTGATTTCCATGGAGACTTATGGGGCCAATTACTGATGCCTGTCTTTGTCTCCTCAATAAGAGTTGCCTTGGGTTGAGAGCAGTACACAACTTAACGAATGGCAGATGCTGCCATTGATGATGCAGTTTCTTTTTGTACCACTTGAAGTTTTTTGTAATCCCCAATTGGCATCCCCTCGGGTGCTACATTGTGGCCTTCACTGAAGTGTTCTAGCAGCTGACCACATTAGCCATACTGAGCGAGTGCTGATGGACTTGGTTTCAGGACTTTAGTTTGCATCATTAAAAAATGCCTAGAGGTGTGGTATTGCATGGGAATGTGATCTGCCAAGCCTCTCCGGGATTTGGTTGCTCAGTGTTCATGACGTCTTTTTATGTATTTGATTGTGAATATACTACACAGTATGCGTGTGTGTGTGTGTGTGTGTATGTTGTGTGTGTCTGTGTGGTGTTTGAAGGTGAAGAAAGCACCAATGTTGTCCTCAGCTGTGGCTGGAAAGCCCACTCTTGGCAGAATTTCTAAAGTGTCTTCAACTGTAACTCCAAAGGTGTGTGTTTTTGCATGTGTGTGTGTGTGTGTGTGTGTGTGTGTGTGTGTTTTTGTGCCTGCTGTAGTCACAGTACTGCTTCGCATATGGCAAACCAACGCACAAACTGGTATCACTGCAGGAGTTTTGTCTGTAGTATCAGAGATGCTGCTTTACTGTGCTATGCTTAGGACACACAATCAGTGGCTTAACCCTTTTGCTCACGTTCTATCTTGTTGGTACATTTGTGGCCTCAGATCACTCATAGCTTACCATTTTGGTAATTTGACCTGTAGGTGGCGCCGCTGAGTCCCACTGAAGAAGCTCAGAGACGCCTTGAAAGGATCTTCAACACACCTGTAATTTCCAGCCTCCTCTTCTACTCTTTCTTCCCCTCTCTCTTTCTCTGTGCACTTGTGTGTACAGCCCCTTAACGTCTAGCCTCTGGTCCCCCTTCACCTAAAACCTATACAACAGTCACCTAAACTGCATGGGAGATCTCTCTCTCTCACACACACACTCACACTTTAACACATGTGCATACACACACACACAAACAAATTCAGACCATGTGCCTTACATTCTTCACCCTGTGCAGCCTTATGAAGTGTAAACATCATTTGGGTGTGGCGAAGCCTGCAAGAGCTGCTACGTGTTGTTTTAACCCAGATAGACACCGTAATTCAATACCATTGCATCATAACTGGAATGACCGCGTGCCAGTGAGATTGGAGAGGTCACATGGCCTCTGTGTGAGCATGTGCTAATCACACTGTGACATTGACTTTTGGGATGATATTAGGGCAACACAGCACTTCATCACTCTTGTTACCACACCCAACTGTTCTTTCTGTGTATGTCCTGAATGAACGTACTCACAATTTTTGCCTGTCACCCTGTTGTTTTTGGCATATTTGTCCTATTTTCTTCTGTTGTTTCTTGTGTTTCTTTCTGTCTTTCTGTCGCTCTTGAATTTTGTACTTCCCTCCATCTTTCTTCTTTCTCTCCCTCTTTCTTACTTACTTTCTTTCTTTCATCAGTGTATCACCTTGTCAGGTATAACTATCTACACTTCAGAGGCATGTCCACTAATGATCACTGTTTCATCATCTGCTCATTTTCATTCATGTACTGTCTCTCTTTGTTCTGTATTATTTCTCACCTGTCTCCATGTTTCTCTCCTCTCCTCTCCTCTCTTCTCTCTCTTTCTCTTTCTCTTTCTCACCTGCTGCTTCTTGGCTGCTGCCGCTGTGGCTGTTGTTTGCCTACTCTAGCTGGAGCCGGTGGCCCCTGCTCTGGCCCCCACTCAGGTACTGTGCCCATCTGGGGACGCCACCCTGCAGTCTGCCCGCCCCCCCTCCGCCCCTCCCATCGGCTTGGCCGGAGTTTGCGCTCGAGTAGCCTGCTGGAGTGTAAGCGTCAGACCCTACTATTAGCTACCCCTCCTGCCCCCCCCCTACCCCCTCCCCACATCTGTGTTAGTGCCCCATGTTACCTCCCCTCTCTTGCCCTCTCTCTATTATCACTGCCCCCTGCTTCATCTAATGCCATAGCAAGAAGGGGTCTGATATTCTCAACCCCTGAGCTCATTCGCTTATGAAGGGCCAATGGCATTCAGTACCAGATTTTCAAAGTCAAACGTACATGCGAACCAATCTTGTACTGCAATTTCCCATTTGGTTTGGAAACCCTCTCTGAACCTCAAATAGCCTGGTGCATGGTCGGCCAAATATTTGGCTCTCACCCCGCATGTTGTTGTTGGTATTGTGTTGGCTTATTGTCCCTCCTCTGACAGGCATGGCTTGTTGTCCGTACCGTAAGTATACTAGCTGTCTGTTGGCCTTTGTGGATGAACTCTGCTGGACTGACCAGGCCTGTGATTTATGAGTGTCAGGTGTTTGTGCCTCTCCGGCTTTTTCAGGCTCCATTTATGACTGTTCCATGTCATTATGCCTACCTCATATCACTGACATAGACGATTACCACTGGTTTTCCTTGTTTCCTCGTCTCTATCAAAGTGAAGTTTAACCTATTTTCCGCCTGTCCCAACACTGGTTTTTCTCAGTTTGTATGTGCCACTGAGGCTCTTTGTTAAAGCACCTAGCCTAGATGTTGAAGTGAAATGAGCTATGTTTATTGTGCTGTTTATCACTGTCAGCTGTGAGTGATCCCTGATGCCTTAATAGAAGTTTGCAGATCCCAGCGCCTGGAATGCTGAAGCAAAGGAGCTCTTCAATGTGTCACATGCCTTTCTTCCTCCTCTGCAGGATTCATCGTAGTCCCTTTTTCTGTCTCGCTTTTCGGCTTCAGTAGCGTAGCACGTGCACGTTCTCCATCGTGTTACTGTGTGTGTGTTTAAAAAAAGACCATTCTATCTCTCTCTGTGCATCTCTAATTGTGCTGTTGCTTCCTGACCCCCGCCTGCCTTCATAGGCTCAGGTGGAGGAGGACCCCGTGGCCATCCTACAGGCGGCACATGCTGCTGCCGCCCAACCTAAGGTCTGGCCTGTGTTCTGCTGTGCTGTGCTGTGCTGTGCCTGTGTGTGTTTCACATCACTCCTTTCCCATTAGAAGTGCCTCGTCATGTCACTCACTCATGCCCTGTGTGTGTGTGTTTTTCGTGCACTATGTGTAGAGTTCTGTGTTTGACCCTTAGAAACCCCATACCACTAAGAAGTGTCAGTGTCGGACTAAGAAACAAGCTCACAGGGGAGTTTCAAAATTCACAACACTATTCATTATAGCCCAGGTCTTCAACTGCAATCTTCAAGATTCCCCTAGCATAATACATTTTTCTTCCAACCATTCTGGTAATTGGACCCAGGCGCTCGCTAACATCCAGGTGATGGATTCAGCAGATTGGAAGCACAGAATTTTGGAATGAAAAAATGCTGGGCAGATGTGCCTAAACAGGTTGGGTGGAAGACCTGCGCCATTTATCACATTGTTGTAGTTATTGTAGTCTTCTTAAAAAAGTACCTCTCGTTTTTGGGAGTGACTGAAAGAAGCTTAGTTCTCCAGTTAGGTTCAACATGGCCTGCAGTAGTTTTGCAGTGCTTTGGTCTTGTTGTTTGAAATCATTTGCGCTCTACTCATCCGTGTGTATTTGTGTGGTGTGTTTATAGCCGTCCTCAACCCCTCCGTCTGTGTTTGTGCTCCTTCAGTGTGAAACTGGAACCGTCTACCACACATCACAACACATTACCCATAAAACACCTCCTGCCTGCGTCTGTAGTTGGATGATTCCAATAAGTCGAGGCAGCAGTGGCACCCTAAGCCATTTAGCACAAAACGGTTGTCTGCCACTTGGTGTCATCTGCCTGATTCCTCATCCCTTGCTTTGCCCTATCCTGCACTCATCCTCCCACCACTGACTGGCCCTCTCCGGGGCCCTCCTGTGGCCACTGGAGGTGTGGAGATAGTGGCACCACGCTGTCTTTGGATGACCCAGCCAAATGCACAGCAGTGCCAGAATCAGTCTGCTCTCCTGCTTCTTCCTCTATGACTTGTGTGCCTTCTAGGCTCCAAGCCAACCCCAGCAGTGGGGGAGAGTGCAGTGTGGCAATGAGAGACAAGCAGAAAAACATTCTCATCTTCCTCCATTCTCACCTCTGTTTTTGCTCAGAGAACCATCCACCCCTACCTTCTGAGCACTCACTTCCCCATAGTTCCCCCTAGGCCGCCCACCGCGTGCACAAGTATACTTCACACACCTTGGCACGGCGCCGGCCGTCTCAATTCACACGTAGCCCCAAAGAGTAGATTGGAAAAGCATGGAGTGCTTCACACAAAGCATGAGGCTGTCGGGAGGCTGGCATGGTGGCGATACAGCCACACTGTAGAGTGCAGGAGCAAGATTTTAACTGTTGTCCCGTCCTCATCTCCAGGTGAAGACCGAAGAGCAGATAGCCGCGGAGCAGGCATGGTACGGCTCGGAGAAAGTGTGGCTGGTCCACAAAGATGGCTTCTCCCTGGGTGAGTCAATGTATTTTACGTCTACTCCTCATTTTAATTTTTTGCTCCGTCTGTCCATTGCAATTAAAAAAATTGTAAAAAAATCTGCAAATGACAGTTTAAGAACAATTCCTATGCTATGATGCTTGTCTGTGTCTGTGACACTTTAAAATACCCAGTTATGCCTGTAGATTCGTGTATTGACAGTTCTGACTGGAGTGTTCCCTCTGTTGTTGTGTAGCAACGCTGCTGAAGACCGAGGCTGGCAGCCTGCCGGAGGGCAAAGTGAAGATCAAACTGGAACACGACGGGACGGTGCTGGACGTGGACGAGGACGACGTGGAGAAGGTGAGGCTGTGTGGAGATTGAGTGAGAGAGAGAGAGAGAGAGAGAGAGAGAGAGAGCCGTGACGAACGCTGAGTCTGCAGTCCCTTGGATGGACAAATGAGAGCCCAGCCCTCTCCACGGCCGCTGATGCTGCTTGTGTACCGCGGGGCACAGTCCTCCCCTGGCGCCTGCTGTGTGTGTTTGTGTGTGTGTGTGTGTGTGTGTGCGTACACACTGTAAACGCTTGTTTATGCGTGTGGGTGAGCAGTTTGAACAGGCTGCGCTGGCAGTCTCTCCTTCACCTGTCAGTGTGTGTGTTGCAGCAGGCCTGGAGCAGAGCAGCACAGATGGGCACAGGGGACGGGGAGGGGTGCGGGGGGTGACTCAGGGAATGGTGGAGGGGGGGGCTAGGTTAGTGAGGTTGGGGGTGGGGTTGGTTAGTGGGGTCAGGAAATGACAGGTGGGCCTCGGCTGGTCCAGCTTTGGGAGATTGCACAGACACACACCTGATCCTTCTAAAGTATCAATGTCTATTTTTGAGATATAGGATTAGACCATACAGTTTATATTCATATCGTTTATAAACAGGACTCCAGTCTTGGACAGTTATAATTTTATGATTACATTACTTGGTGTAATAGCGAGAAAAGATTTCCGTGCCCTCATGTGATCTTGCTTACAGCCTGGGCCTTCTCCTGACACTTCAGCAAATCAGACTATGTAGATTTTCCCAAGAACATCGTGGTAGATCATAATACGCATATAAGGTAAATGCTTAAAATAGGTCCATTATTTAAAAAAGATAATAATGTGAAATCAAAACCTATATGCACTATTTATGCAGCTTAGTCACACTCTGCAACACTATGTCACTACAATAGTAAATAACTGTCATATCATTAAAAAGGTCTGATTCTTTGAATCAACATGAGCCTGTAATTTTTAGCTCAATCGTAGATATTTTTTTTTATCAATTAAGTATTTGATTAAAAGTATTTTATTATTCCCTTGGTTTACTCAAAATTCCCAGGAATCAGCGGCATTCTCAGTCTGTATTGATAAAAGTGCTTGTAACATCTCACATGTGGCTTTGACTTAAAACTGAGCCTTTAGCCCACTTTGTAGAAAATACTGAGATATATACCGAATGCAAAAGCCATTCAGCCTAAAAATACAGAGTGGTGATTTTTCGTCCATATTGCCCATCTATCCTCTGTGGCTGAGTATCCATTTTTAGATGGCAGCATTTGGCAGGAAAGAGTGCAACCTGCGTGTCCCCTGCTGTTTGATAGTCCTCGATGAAGGAGCATCTGCTGTGTGGGAGCTGGGTGGGGAACCTGTCTGGGGCCGTAGCAAAGTCATTTAACTTGCATTCAGAAGACCCCGCAGAAAAAGGAGTAATGTGATTCTCTTTAATTGATATGCAGTTTGACTTTCAATCAGACGTTTGATTAAGAAAGTGCAGAGCTGGACCCCGGCGTGGAGGACGTCTGTTTTAATTGCATCAAGGCTTGGCACATAGTTGAGCGCCAGCGACTACTGCATATTAATTACCGCTGCACTCCTGTAATATCTCCCTCTGCTCCTCTCTTAGATTAGTGAATTGACTCCTGACTCACAGCAGGTCATCCATAGCAAAACATACTTTTCAAAGTGCATTTAAAGTTCACAGAGTGCCATTTTGTGCTTTGTTCTGACTAAATTGGCGAGGACTTTCTCAAGTTGGTTCTAGGTATTAGTTTTAATTCAGAGATTAAGTGAGTGTATGAAGTTAAGTGTAAAGTTTAAATAAAGTTCAAACTGCCTATTTCTTTCTAAGGGATGCCATGACAGGGGTTCTTTTTTCCTTCCAGGCAAACCCCCCGTCATTCGACCGCTCGGAGGACCTGGCGTCGCTGCAGTACCTGAACGAGTCCAGCGTGATGCACACCTTGCTTCAGCGCTACGGGGGCAACCTCATCCACACCCACTCCGGGCCCAACATGGTGGTCATCAACCCCATCAGCGCACCCTCCATGTACTCAGAGAAGGTGAGCACTCCTGGACAGCCAAACACACTCCTTTTCCCCAATGAAGAAACCCAGGGAAACAGCCTAGACTTCATTAGTGGCATAGGATGTAAAATGCCAGATTAAAATATGTCAAAACATGAGTGTGTTGTTCATGGTCAATTAAGCTGCCAAACAGTGAGTTTGCCCTTTCTTGGGTAGTAGTTTAATTAATCAAAACCTTGTTCTGCATTTTGTTCTGTTTGAACACTAGAACAAGCATATGAAGTTCCAGTCGTACATTTAGATGATATTTTTAGAAAGAGCTGTCGATAGTCTGTTGAGATACACCCTTGTTCTTTTCCTTGGCCTTTTCCAAATGTCGTCACTCAGATCTACAGCTATCGGCCCGGCCAGCGCAATGTCTTCCATAAAGCAGATTGTAATTGACATAAAATGCTATTTAGGATTCACAGCCTAGGCTGGACTTTCTATGGCAGGCATCGATCATAATTCAATTAGGCCACATTAAGATTATGATGGGGTGATTTGGTGGTAATGGCTAATGCTAATCTGAAGGATGGGGGATCGGAGGGTGGACCTTATGGACGACAGGGTGCTCTTCCTTAACAGCCCTCCTCCAGGCCTCCATCTAACTGGCCCACAAATCAGAGCTGTTGTTGACAGAGAGGCCATTTATACCTCCAAATCCTTCAGAAATCAATGCAATTACATTTAATAGTCAGACACTCCCTGCCAATCCATCCCTGGGCTTTATATTTAATGTTATGCTCTGCAGCAATAATTCAGCTGGCCGTAGACTTGAGATATTGCCAAAATATTAATGAGGCTAAGTGTATTTCCATATGAAAAAATAAAAACTAGTTAAGATATACGCTAAACTTTTTGACTGTGATGTTTTCGTTTTGCTTAAATCTTCTTCTCTGTCTCTCGCTCTCTCTGTCTGTCTCCCCCTCTCTGTCTTCCTGCCTTTTCCTCCTCTCCTCTCCTCTCCTCTCCTCTCCTCTCCTCTCCTCTCCTCTCTCTCCCTCACGCTCAGGTAATGCACATGTTCAAGGGTTGCCGGCGAGAGGACACGGCCCCACACATCTACGCTGTGGCACAGTCAGCCTACCGCAACCTGCTGACCACGCGCCAGGACCAGTCTATCGTGCTGCTGGGCAAGAGTGGCAGCGGCAAGACCACCAACTGCCAACACCTGGTGCAGTACCTGGTGTCCATCGCTGGCAGCACCGGCAAGATCTTCTCAGGTGGGGGGGGACATAATTAGCCTAACACAAAATAATTTATTCCTGTGTGCTGAAGCCTTAACTTTTAGAAACATTAGATACAAATTGTATGAAAAGACTGTGCCTGTAACCTATGTCAGGCACCATCATGGCTGTCTCTGTCCTCTTCAGTTTGGTGTCTACTCCGCACAAGCAACTTTTGAAGAGTTGAACTGCTGTTTTCAGCAGAATTGAGTATTTGCCATTTGTTCAGAGGGGAGAATATGAGAGGTCTAGTCTGTGAGCTGAAGCCGCACGAATATCAGTTTCTGGCTGAACACAGACCGCAGCAGCTCGTCCACTGTCCTCTCCCCGCTCCCTGTTTTTACTCCCCCACAGCTGATCTGATTACCGAGCGGCCTGGGTTAAGCCTCGGCGCCCAGCAGGGGATCTGGGGGCTTCGCACGGCACGGCCAGCAGGGTGTTGGTTTGAACGCTCCACCATCACGCCGCCGCAGCCCTTTCTCTCCACGCACTGATCTCCGACTCTGCAGCCGGCACACAGGAGTCGGGGCTTACGTGGATTAAATTCACCCTCCTAAGTGGCGTTCTGAAACGGATCGGCTATCTGAAAGCATTTAGGAGATAATGAGAGCAGCGATCTTCGTCTCTTTTGAAGCGCAGAGAGTTTTTTCTCTCTGATGTGAAAAGCCCTTTGAGCTCCGGGAGGCTCCGTGTCAGAAGTACGAAGAGTAGTCTCGTTGCAGGAGCCGTATTAATTTGTTTTGGATATTTAACATTCTGTTCGTCCCAAATTGGCGTTTTGAGCGTGTTAAGCGGGCTCTGTGGTCTAATTGTATCTCCTTCATTAAGGCTTTGAAGGGTGTGTGGACACCTCTTCCAACTGAAAATTAAGAGGGATGACTTTAGCTGGGTGAAGCCGCCATTATGATGGGGAAAAAAGAGTCTCTCCTTGCCCAGCCAGAGCTGATGCATTGCACCAGGACATCTTTAAATGTCTGCACCAGTCAGTTGCCCTTTTCACCAGACACCCACCATAAATCTAGTCACACAGCCAGTGCTGAGGGCAGGAGTGTGTGTGTTTGTGTGTGTGTGTGTGTGTGTGTGTGTGAGAGTGCATCTTTGTGTGTGCGCATGTGCCTTTTGTGTTTCTTTGTCTCTTGTTTTCTTTGTCTGTTTGTGTGTGTGTGTGTGTGTGTGTGTATTAATGTGTGTGGGTATTTGTGTTTAAGAGAGAGAGATAATTAGTTTCTCTCTCTGGATGTGTGCGTGTGTGAGAGTGTGTGCATATGAATGCGCTTTTGTGTATGTGTGCATATGAGAGTGTGTGTGTGTGTGTGTGTGTGTGTGTGTGTGTGTGTGTGTGTGTGTGTGTGTGTGTGTGTGTGTGTGTGTGTGTGTGTGTGTGTGTGTGTGTGTGTGTGTGTGTGTGTATGTGTGTGGCCCACTGCTGCTGAGCTAGGTCTCTGTCAGGCGCTTTTGCTGGCAGCCCACCTCGGTCTGAGCTGGCTGGATCAATGGCTATTGGCTGGCGCGCGCTGCAAGGGTGAGTGATGGATGAGGCGAATGGCTAATGATGCTCGTGGGACCGTCGGGGTAATTAGCCTAGCTTATCAAAGCCTGCTCAGCACCCTCTTAGCAGTAATGGGCTAATGACAGCTACGCGCCTGATCAACTGTACCATTAAAGACGCCAAGATCCTATCTGGACGTGTTCATCCGCGGACATCGAGGCCCCCTGGTCTCTCCTCTCCACCGAGCTGCGACTGCAAGTAGCAGGAGACCGACACGCTTTGACATACAAGCAGCCAATCAAGGGACATTCACGAGGACCTATCTTGTCCCATCCCCTGTGAAGGACACTTAAGTAGCCTGCCTGTGTCTAGATGAGGGAGTCCACTATGGGTGCCCAGTTTTATTAAAAGTACACCACATCACTGTGCACTACTGATGTGAGAAGTGCTTTAGCACCAATATTTGGAGTCCTCTAAGGCTACCAGAAAAAAAGTTTCTGACCATATCAACTGCCACCCGTGTTCATCCTTCTGCATCCTCTCTCTACACACGTTGCATTGTGGAAAGTTGCCAGGCTCTGTTAAACTGTGTTGCCAGATGTTTTATTTCAGTTCTGCATACTCTGCATGTTTTGTGGACCACGCACTGAGAGAGTTCCTAACCTAGTGTTCCCGCTTATCTCTCTCCAGCTGAGAAATGGCAGGCGGTCTACACCATCCTTGAGGCCTTCGGGAACAGTGCCACGGCCATGAACGCCAACGCCAGCCGCTTCTCACAGATTGTCTCGCTGGACTTCGACCAGGCCGGCCAGGTGGCCTCAGCCTCTATCCAGGTAAGTCCCACCAACATGTGGAAACACTGTTCTGAGGCATCCCCTCACATATAATGTGTTCACACCTCAAGTCAAGGTTAAGTCTTGGACGAAATTGGCCTTGTATTAAGAATTGTATTGAGAATTGCCCATTTCCGGTTGCAGTGAAGTTTGGATCTGGTTGACATTTAAAAAACAGCTGGCCTCTAAAAATAGTGTTACGGCCGAGGCCTGTTTCCTGTGGTTTCTATTGATCGTTCAACGCCTTGGGTGCTGTTCTGCACTGCGCCTCTCTCTCTGTTGTTTAGACCATGCTGCTGGAGAAGCTGAGGGTGACTAAGCGCCCGGAGGCCGAGTCTGCCTTTAATGTGTTTTACTACCTGATGGCAGGAGCGGACAGCACACTCAGGTGAGTCCAGAGCACAGCCTGCAGCCTCCAGAACAAGACTGGATTCACACAACATACCCACCTTTACATCAACCACAATCACTGGGTGTCATGTTGATATTTATAGGCTAATGATATCTAATATTAATCAGTAATTAATTGATATGATATAAGGACTAACGTTTTTGGTAGTTTACAGATGCTAACACATGTGTTTCATATTGAAATGCTGATGGTAATTAGTATTCCTTGCAGTATGGATGTATTTCCATGTTTGTGTGGAGATTGTAGAATATGGTTGTGGGTGAATGACTATGAGTTGATATTTGATGTGCTTGTGAATATGTATATTTGAGCAGTAGTGTGTGAGGAATTGATTTAATTTAGATTAGTTGTTTTTGCCTGGAGTTCAATGCAGCGTTGCTGTCAGAATACCAAATGTGCCCTGTGCCTTAAGGAACTCAGCAGCACTTTCAACAAGGAGTGACTTGAAGGAAAAGAAGAAAAAAAAAAGACTGATGGGGAAATGAAGGACTGTCACCAGGACTGGCGCTGGCCAGCCTCTGGCACAATGATTATGATTCCTGTGGCACAGCCGCTCGCTCACGGCACCTCGTTTTTTCCCCTCTCCCCTCCTGCAGGACCGAGCTGCATTTCAACCACTTCGCCGAGAACAGTGCATTTGGAATCGTGCCTCAGTCCAAGGTAAAGAAAACACAACTGACATTGCTCACCGTTGGTGTTGGTGATTGCTTAAATGAGTAGGTATATGTGGTGTGTATGTGTGTGTTTGAGTGGTCGTATGTTATTATGTGTGTGGGTTTTTGTTGGTTGGTTGGTTTGTTTTTGTATGTGTGTGAAACACCTATGTCTCCTGTCTTGACGGCTCAAGGCGCATTGGCAACACTCCTGACCCCCCCAACTCTCTCCCATCTGTCCCCATCTCTGCCCCCCCACCTCCTCCAGCCCGAGGACAAACAGAAGGCTGCTCAGCAGTTCACTAAGCTGCAGGCGGCCATGAAGGTGCTGGGCATCTCGGCCGACGAGCAGAAAGCCCTCTGGCTCATCCTGGGGGCCATCTACCACCTGGGCGCCGCCGGGGCCACCAAAGGTAGGGCAAAGACACACACACTCATACACACACACACACACACACACACACACACACACCTAGACATGCACAAAAACAGACATGCATTCAAATACTCTTATTTATCCCTAGACAATTAGACGCCCATGAATGCCCACTGCATGTAGCCAGACATGCCTACAGAAAAGTAATCGCCTGTCCCTGTTCAGTGAAATGAATGGTTCACTGTTATTGTAGCTGAGAATGACTAAGGAATATTTAGCAGGGAAGGGGAAAACTCTGATCATCCGGGAGTGTTAAAGTGGATGGATACAGTGATGTGGAAATCACAAGTTTGGTGTGTGGAGCGTGAATCATGACAAGGGGGCTGTGTACAAAAAGCAGGAGAATGAAAGAGCCTCTCATCTGTTGCCGTTAATTGAATAAGGACTTCAAAAGATGGCAACATTCAGAGATACAGAGTTATTCATTAAGACTACACACACCAGGGTACGCTGTGTGCTTACTGTTCACAAAGGCGTGTGTGTGTGTGTGTGTGTGTGTGTGTGTGTGTGTGTGTGGGAGGGAGGGAGGGAGGGCGGCTGAGCAACTTCAGAGGATTATTTTAGAAAAGGGTGGGCGTTTGGAAAAGTGTCGGGAGTGTTGTGGTTTCTCCGACCCATCTCTCTGCCTCTAATGAAGATGGATGGCGTGGTGTGTGTGTGTGTGTGTGTGTGTGTGTGTGTGTGTGCTTTGTGGACAAGCATTTATTCACTACCTTTGCTGTTATACCCCCCCTGCCCCTCCCGCAGACTTGGATGGATGCGGTAATGAACTTTTTAATCACTGGACACCAGACACTGCCTGGTCAACACAGTCTGTGTGTGAGTGTGTGTGTGTGTGTGTGTGTGTGTGTGTGTGTGTGTGTGTTTGTGTGTGTGTCTGTGTGTTTGTGTCTATGTGTGTGTGTGTGTGTGTGTGTGTGTTCTCCTGTGTTTTGTCATGTGTATCTGCATGTGTTATTGCCCTGTCTCATCTGTGTAAATGCAGTCTCCTCACTTGTCACATAATATCATAATGTATGAACTGTATGCCTCATATGAACA
The DNA here is from genome assembly GCF_963457725.1 of Sprattus sprattus. Classification (NCBI taxonomy): domain Eukaryota; kingdom Metazoa; phylum Chordata; class Actinopteri; order Clupeiformes; family Clupeidae; genus Sprattus; species Sprattus sprattus. The sequence goes on along the minus strand of NC_137928.1, from coordinate 19,979,661 downwards.
TATTCTGTCATCCATAACACCTTCAATCAGCTATTCACTGACAACACTCTTTAGTCTCATCAGTACCCTCTCAATGCCTCATCTACATTTTGATTAGTATTGTAATAAACCAGTTTCATGTCAGATAGGAACTGTGCACAAAAACTAAAATAAACTCAAGTCTGTATAATACAGATAAGATACTGTAAATGAAGCCGGACTCAGAGACCTTATCACATTATTATAATGATACTTCCCCTCCTGCTATCATGTTAAGCTACAGGTGGTCTTTCACCAGCAGGGGGTGCTATAAGCATGCCACCACACAGGCTGTTTACTCAATGTATATGAGTGGCCTTACATATGACAAAGGGACAAAATGCAAGGAGAGTGTATTGACTTGCATGAAGGTTCTCATGTACCTTGCTACACACACATACACACACACACAGTGTTTCTATCTCTTACACAGGTGGGGGGATGATGGCCGTACACTTTATGTCTGCCAGTCTGTCGGCATGTCTTTTCCACCCCCACTACCTCTCTCTCTCTCTCTCTCTCTCTCTCTCTCACTCTCTCTCTATATCCATCATACCCGATCTCACTGTCCAACTGGAGTGAATGCGCTCTGTCTGTCCTGTGTGTGGGTTTGTGCGTGGCTGTTCCTTCACAGATAAAGCGACAGCTGTTGTGCCACGGCCAGTGTGCTCTAACCAACCTCTGCCTTCTCTCTCTCTCTCTCCTTGCATGCCGCATGCCTCTTGGCCTCAATGCAGAGGCAGACGAAGGTAATGACAAACAAAAAACACACAAAAACCTCAACAGAACAACAAAACCTACAACAATAACAGCAACCAAACAAGCCCAGAACTTCATTTTGCTCCTTGTTTGTGTGTCTCATTGCTTAATGCTGTTATCGTTATTACCAGACATTGTGTCATTAGCATTTCTATTATTTTGTCTCTTTGTCCTCTCCCTCCCATCAGTGCAGCTCTCTTTCTTGGGGCTTCTTAGCGGTGTCTGTCACAGAGATAAAACTAGTAGGGGGATCACAGCTGTGTTGTCTCTTAAAGCCTTCTGTCTGATGTCTCCCCATGTTGTCCACTTTCTTCTACACTCAGGCTCTGTTATATAGACCAGCAGAGAAAATCAAAGCTGCTTTTTTCTTTTTTTTTTGTGTTTTTCCTTTTTTTTCCTTCTTCTTCGTCTTCGTCTTCTCTCCTTCCCCTTAACTTATTTTCTTTATTTTCTACCAGAGGCACTTTAAGTTTAGTTGTTTGTCTCCCGCCCCCAACTCCCCCCCACCCCACCGCCACTCTCATCTGTTGGATTGCAGTCATTTCAGAGCGTTCGTCTTCCCAGGCAGAGTGGCTTGCCGTGTGAGGTTTTGATTAGAGGTGGTGGTGGGGGGCAAATGGCTTCCAACCCAGCTCCAGATAGACAGTCAGTCAGTTAGACAGACACTTTTGTTTCTTGAGGAGCTTTCACACCCCTGCGCTTTCCAAATGGCATAGCTATTTTCTCTGTTATCAAAACACACAGACGCTGTCTAATTATCGAATCCTTCAGAATAATAGGCCAAGTTCAGGGGGGAGAAGAAAAAAAAGAAGCCCCAAAATAATTGCTTGTCCTCACAATGACTTCTTCAGGGGAAACAATCTTTTTCTTGTCCTTTGTGTTTCTCTCTGATTCCCTGAATGTTAGTTACAAGAGAGCAGTTCAGCGAGGGGTGACACAGGGGGCCAACGGTTAAACCAGGGTGTTTTTCATGTGTTCTCCCAGCCGGACGAAAGCAGTTTGCACGTCACGAGTGGGCGCAGAAGGCAGCATACCTGCTGGGCTGCACCCTGGAAGAGCTCTCGTCAGCCATCTTTAAGCACCAGGCCAAGGGCACTCTGCAGAGGTCAACGTCCTTCCG
>NC_137928.1:19782764-19975264 GCF_963457725.1 Sprattus sprattus | reverse complement strand
TGGGCCGTGTGGGAACACCAAAACCATGATGGCTCGGATGAGATCAGGAAACCAAACCAAAAAAAATAAATAAATTGGCCCACAGGGCAAGACTCAGCACAGAGAACAGAAAGACTACGGACTACGGACATCTTAAAGGAGTACCTTGCGCACATCTCCCCACCCTCCCCCCCCCACACACACACCCAAAAATATGATGCGCATGGAAATTGCCAGCTAAAGTATAGGTATTTTTCAATAATTGACGCCTGCTAAAAAGGCTCCCGGTTTGAGGCGAATGCACATTTTCATTAGCGGTCTGCTCGGTGAACAGCGCGATCAGAGTCAGTGATGACTCGTAATAGCCAGAGGCAGCCGGGAGATCTCCAGCTTTAAGCCACCATGGAGAAAGCCCATTTATTTCTCCACTGCGACTCCCGACCAGTCGCCCTTAACCGCTGCGAAACGTCAGCGCAATAATATTCAAGGGATAAGATGTGGAAGGAGAGACGAGAGGGTAGGAAAATACATGGCAGCTATTACAAGCACTAATTGCTTAAATGGACAGCCAAAGTGCAAGATTTAAAAAAGCCTGACTGCCTCCGAGCTCTTACTTAGCACTAGCCTCTAATGAGAATTCCAAGGGTGATGGCTCATCCCTCTCTCTCTCTTTCTTTCTCTCGCTCTCTCTCTTTCTCTCTCTCTCTTTCTCTCTCTCTCTTTCTCTCTCGCTCTCTCTCTCTCTCTCTCTCTCTCTCTCTCTCTCTCTCTCTCTCTCTCCCTCTCAGCCTCTCACCATATTTCTCCCCAGTATTATAATAGCTTTCATGTAGTGACCTCAGCGTTGTTTTTGGAGCTCATTATGAAGTCTCTTCATTTATTTCAGTTAGCGAGGCACGGGCTTGACCCGGTTTCCCTTGCAACTCTTCCACAAAAATCAGCACAGCAGAGGGCTGTCTTTATAGTGAACTCTGGCAGCTACTGTCTGTAATGGCTAAATGCAGTGCACAGATGATTCAAGGGTGTTGACGTGGCATTTCAAGCCAGGGAACTGTGTGTGTGGGGGGGTGGTTGGGGCGTGGGGTGTTCAGCTGAGCCTGGCAAAGTAAGCGGGTGAGTTGTGACGGGAGGTGGGTTCACAGTGGAGGGATGGATACTGAGTGTGTCTGGGGTTTTGAAAGGCTTCTCAGAGGTTTAAATGTGTCTGAAAGCTTAAATCCATGGGGGTCAAAAGCTGTGCGCTTTGTTGAGTTATTATTTTCTTCTTCTTCTTGGTTTTCTGTGTGTTTGTGTGTGTGTGTGTGTGTGTGTGTGTGTGATTGTGTCTCTGTATGTCTGTTTGTCTGTGTGTGTGTGTGTGTGTGTCAGGTGCGGACGTTGGCCCGTACAGATGAGGCACGGGGCCTGCTGTGGCTGATGGAGGAGGAGGCCGTGCTACCAGGGGGCTCAGAGGAGACTCTGCTGGAGAGACTCTTCAGCTACTACGGCTCCTCAGAAGGAGACAGTAAAGGTCAGAGGTCAAATCCAGACACACACACTCAAACACAAGAGCAGGAATAATACCAACAACAAACAAAAGTGGAACAGTGAAAACTACAGGGCTAGTGTCTTATGTTGACGTTCTTCACACCCACTTAAAGGTTCATCCTCAACTGACAAATAAGAGTGAAGAACACAATCACTGTGGTATCAAGTTAGTCATAGAAGGCCACAAAAAAAGAATTCAACAACACTAAAACAACAACAACAATCATTAAAATACCGCCCATAGTTGTACCTCGTCAGAGGTAAACCTGCAGCTGTTGTGCAAAGCACATGCCTTATGGCACAGTGCAGTCTATTATAATGTAAGCCTTGAATAGTATTGGAAAACACACAAGTGAAGACCAGGAGGTTTACCCATGTTATTGTGTTTTTCCTCCTCAGGCAACACCCTCCTCCTGAAGAGTGACAAGCCGCATCACTTCCTGCTCGGCCACAGCCACGGCACAGACTGGGTGGAGTATAACATGCAGGGCTGGCTGTGCCACGCCAAGCAGAACCCGGCTTCCCAGAACGCCGCCACTCTGCTGCAGGACTCCCAGAAGTAAGAGCCAGGCGACGGTGAAGTTGTCACTCGGCCAGCATTAGTGTTTGTGCTTGAGAGGAATGTTTTTAACGGTGTATGCTGAGGGGGGCGTTGGAGAAATGCCAGCGGAGGCCTACTGGAATGACAGAATGTTGTGACATAACAGTGTTCAAGGCTGGAAGGGTTTAATGCCAGGTTGTAAGTAATTTGTCAAATCAAAAGATACTTTTTCTGCGTACCACATTCTCTATTCTAGGGTTTTTCAGGGACACCTTGCATTCTTCTCTCAATTAACTCTTGTACAGCTTTATAAAGAGCAAGAATGCCTTCACAGTAGTGGCACAATTTGAGAACTTCAGGGTTGCACAGTAACTTTTAAAGTACATTTTGATTCATGTAATGGTTTATGAAAAGGCTTTTTAAGACTTTTTTATCCTTCCTCCCTCCGTCTTCTCTCTCTCTCTTTCTCTCTCTATCTCTATCTCTCTCTCTCTCTCTCTCTCTCTCTCTCCCCCCACAGAAAGAACATCAGTGGCTTGTTCATGGGTCGCTCCAGCGGGGCGACGGTGCTGTCCGGCTCCATTGCGGGCCTGGAGGGCGGCTCTCAGCTGGCCCTGCGCCGCGCCACTAGCATGAGGAAGACCTTCACCACTGGCATCTCTGCCGTCAAGAAGAAGTCCCTCTGCATCCAGATCAAGCTGCAAGTGGTAGGCCTCGGACAAGTCCCCTCAAACTTGAACACTGCATAGATGGCACTATTTGATTGTTTGACTGGGTTCATGTTGGTGTATTAAGCCATTCAGTGGACCTTTAATCAAAAACAACGATAAAATAAATACATTTAGTAAGGTCATCACTCACTTAGAAAAAGGTTTCTTATTGCTGCATTGTTTATTATTGAATATTTTGTTGCAGAATATATCTTGAAGAGACCTGTTTTGCATTTTTCACTTCAAAATGATCCATCGCATTCTGTAAGCTTTTGTGTCCGAGATCATCTTGGCCAATTGCATCTGTTCTCTGCCCGCTAGGATGCACTGATCGATACGGTGAGGAGGTCCAGGGTGCACTTTGTCCACTGCCTGCTGCCCAAAGCGGACGCTCTGAGCGGGGACCTGAAGCTGATCGGTGGCCCGTCGCCCCGCGGCGGCGAGAACGAGGCCCACGGAGAGAGCTGCGACACGGGCCTCATGCAGCTGGACGTGGGGCTGCTGAGAGCTCAGCTCCGGGGGTCCAAGCTGCTGGATGCCCTGAGGATCTACAGGCAAGGTAGTGCAAGGAGACACACTGACTGCTATTAGCAGCAATCATAATAATGACAGTGTAGTAATAGCATCCGCACCTGCAACCAGCAGTGTCATTAACAGAGTGGAGCGACAGAGGAATCACTGCTGCAGGTCCACTCACGCTGTGTAATGAAGTGTAACAGGCCCCATTCAGAGCACGGAACAAGTGTCCTTGATTGTAAAAGCAGCTGTAGATTAATTTTGCCAAGTGCCCTTTTGTGGAGTGACTGAGGCACAATCAGCCGAATAGGAGTCACTGTCAAAAACTGTGAGTCAGGGTGTCAGAGTGAGTGTTCAGCAGGGGCATGCATCACTCTCTGGAATTACAGCGCGCAGCTGACCGTCCCTGTGCTTGTCCTCTCTCTCCCACTCTCTCTTCCTCTCTCTCTCTTTCTCTCTCCCTCTCTCTTTACCTCTCTCTCTCTTTCTCTCTCTCTCCCTCTCTCTTTCCCTCTCTCTCTTTCCTTCTCTCTATCTCTGTCCCTCTCTGTCACTACAAGGTTACCCCGACCACCTGGTCTTCTCTGAGTTCCGCCGGCGTTTCGATGTGCTGGCCCCCCACCTGACCAAGAAACACGGACGCAACTTCATCGTGACCGATGAGAAGAGAGTGAGTGTCAACCTTCCACCACCACCACCCCCCCACATCCCCCACCTTCCCTCCACCACTCCTTTATCCCTTTATTCCCTCATCCCTGTCCTCTCTCTTCATTACTCCCCCTCCCTGTCTCTCTCCCCCTCCCTCCCTACCTCTCTCTTTCTCTCGCTCTCTCTCTGTGGCGGAGCCTCCCCAGCTGTGTAATTGATTATGACTGTGCCAAAGGCTGAGGGGCTGTTGTACTGATTAATGGCCTGTGCCGTGCGTCTCTCCCTCCTGCTCGATTCCACTGCTGCCACCCAATGACAGAGCCATAAACCCCTCTTAATCAGGGGGTCAGGCCCCGAGACATCACACGCCGCATCCAGCGTCTGCAAGAAGGAAAAAAAAAAATAACAATCCTCCTCACCCCTTTGCGTGGATCAATGAAAGCCTTGGGACTCAAAAATGCAGGGGGGTTATGTTTTGAGGCAGATTTATGAGAGGAATTAGCCATATTGACTTAGCCACAGTTGACCTTTTCAAGTTACTGTGTGTGGTTTTCTCCCTACAGTGAAAATGTGCTTAGCGGTGGCAAATTCAGAGGGAGTTTAAAGAGTGCAATGCTGTGCAGGCCAAACGATGATTGGGATGAAAGGGATGTACATGTAAAGAGCTCTCCCAAGAGAATCAAGTGGCGGAGTCGAGGAATCGAGGAGCGGAGTTCCGGAAGAGAGGATGTTTATGTGTAGGTGTTAGCCTTTTAGCCCACCCTGTTGCTCCCAGCTCAGCTTTTGCTGAGAGTATTGTGAACCTGAAGTAAATTTGGGTTCAACTAGAAGTGTGTGTGTGTGTGTGTGTGTGTGTGTGTGTGTGTGTGTGTGTGTGTGTGAGAGAGAGGAAAACAGGGGAAAACACAAGTTAAAGTGAAGTAGTTTCCTCTCAGTCAGAGTGTTGGGAGAGTTTCTTTGCGAGCGCACCTTCAGACAGAGCTCACGATGGGAGCTCCAGGGCTGCCAGACGCTCTCCCAGCCCCTGAAGCAGCTGCGCTGAACCCCCTCACCTGCCAGACCTGCCCCGGTCACCCCCCTCGTGCTTCCTGCTCCAACCTCGAAAGCATCCCTCTCACCTCGCCTCTGTGCTGATGTTATTTTTCAGTCCGTCCTCAAGCCTAGTGCTGTGGCTGAGCCCTAGCTGTGCATTTGGCCATTGTGCTTTTTGCCCCTTTTGTTGTGTGGCATCGGGGCGCTTGATTTTATGATGCCACATCCATAAGGGCAAAGCAAAGAGGGCACACTCGAGTGGCCCACTGCCATTAAAGCATCCAGGCATTTTATATTCCCACTCGACACTACTGTGTTTGTGCCCGTGCGGGTGAGAAACAGAAGCTGTTGCCATGGCGCCGCACTCTCCGCGGCGACGTGTCCGTCTGTGTGTGTGTTTGTTTGTTTCTCTGTCTGGCTTTATCGCTCCATCCCTCCATCTGTGTTTCAGTCTCCTTCTTTTCATCACTTTATTCTTTCATCTGTCTGTGTGTCTGTCCGTGGGTCTGTCATTTCTGACCAACCCGATCCATCTGGTCTGTTGCAGGCGGTGCAGGAGCTCCTGGAGTCCTTGGAGCTGGAGAAGAGTAGCTACCATATGGGACTGAGTCGGGTGAGTAAGCAGGGGCCACTGGCATCTGGAAAGGGACTGGATCCTGTTAATCATCACAGCCCATAAAGCACTGTTTTACTGATTCAGTTATAGTGTGCGTTTCCATTGTCCCCTGCAAGTACTGTTTTTCATCACTCCAAACAGCATTATTACATATCACAACAGTCATCCCTACACATTGCAGACTAATCAATACTGATCCGGATGTACATTTATGGTTTATGTATAAATATATAATGTTAATATAAAGCAGTGAAGTGTCTTGGGATGGGGAGTTTGTAGCGGACAAGATGGTATGATTTCCATTTAGATTGCAGTGTGACATTTGACAGTGATGCGTTCAACACTTAGACAGGCAGAGGACAAGGTTCGCTGGAGTGACACTCGAATCCTCCGGGCAGCTCTCAGAGCAGACAGGGGCCAGCTCGCTTGTTTTTGTCGAGGGCTAGTAGGTCCCCCCCCCAGCGTGTCTTGCCGTCGGAGGCGTGGAACTGTGACTTTTGGCAGCCCTCTTTGGTGAACCGCTTGGAGCAAAAGAGACAATTAAGCCCACCAAGCCTCCCATGCCTGCTTGCCTCCATAACCCCCCCTCACCCGTACCCCATCTAGCTCTAGCTCTGAGCAGGCTTGACTTTAAGCGATGCCTGGAGGGGTGCAGATTCTAACCCCCCCCCCCCCCCCCCAACTTGTCTTTCTCCCTCAGCTCCACAATTAAGGCAAAGTCTGAGCCTCCCTCTTTTGTTGCCTTCTCCTCGTACAGAGGAGCAATTGATTTTGGCAGCCGTCGGCTCTCTTTTGTTCGGCGCGTTCCACCTTGGCACAAGCCGATAAACCACAACAAACACTTATCAGCCGCAAACCTCGGTGGAACACGAATGGCAGCTCAGGGGTAAGGGGAGGGAGAGAAAGAGAGAGAAAGCGCCGGAGGAACAACAGACTGATTGATAGCTGATTAGCCGAAGTTTAGGGAAGAAAATATGTCGGGACAAGGGAGGCCAGTGAGTGATTGGGCAGAGCTGAGGAAACCCATGTCAAGTGTAGTCAGTTTAAGGGCGGCAAGGGTGTTTTTATGGGCTGCACAGGTTTTTGTCAATGCATGTCGACAGATCACCTGAGGCTTGTTACACATTAACAATTTGACTTGCCCAGCAGCGAGTTGAAACTTCAGAAAACTGTGATCACTGATTGACCCCTGACTATGGCTTTGAAGCCACATCTGCCCTCTACGCGTCTGAACAAGTGCTCTCATTGGCTGAGAGCTCTGCCCTTCTCCGACCCAGCGCCCCCTGGACCCTGCGGCGTGTTCTGGCCCGGCCTCAGCCAGGAATGTTCCAGGCCTCTCGGTTGCCATGGTGAGGGGGAGCACCCTCCGACCCCTGGCGAGGGGACCTTCTCTGTGCGGATGGCTGAGCCTGACCTTATGCTCAGGGATGGCAGAACAAAGCAGCCAATCTCGACAGCGCCCACGCAGCAGCGTGTGATATGAATGCCGTAGGGCGCGCCTGATAATAAGAAAGCCCCACTCTCTCCTCTGCCTCACCAGTGACACACACACACACACGCTTGTACGAACACAGCATCCACATTGCAGAGTGGTTTCATCATAAACTTGTCGAGCGTGGGCGATGGATCAGTGTTCTATCAGACTGGGAAAAAGTATTCTCTTTCTTTCTTTTCCTTTTTCTCTCTCTCCCTCTCCCTCGCGCTCTCTCTCAGCTTCACAGAGGTGATGTAATCTCTACCCTACCTGAGCATAAAAGCAGCGGACTCGTTTTACAGCGATCCTGCACGTCATGTACCATACAAATATATTTCCACAGACACTCGGTTTTTCTAATCCATCCCCGAGGGGCGAAGAAGTGGGGAGGGGGTCATGAAGGAGGAAGGAGCAGACGAAATGAAACTGCTCACCAACCTTAAAAAGTGGCCTGTAGGCAAATGACTCCTGCGCCAGGAGATTGGTCCACAGCTGCCCTCCCCAATCCTGCACCCGTCGATAGGAAACGTGGTGTAATTTGCTAAGTGCCGTGAATGAAATGGTTGGGAAATGTGAACGAGACAAACAAGTTTTGTTTCATTTATTTATTTATTCATTCTTCCTCGAGGCAACAGGGGTTGCCAGCGGTGCATCGAGTAGCGCCTGAGTTTCACCCCAGTCGGATCGATACTGATTCAGCCACACTATGGATCGGGGTTTTCATAACCCTCTGCAGTGTTTTTCATGCAGTCTTGACTGATGGAGGGATTTTTGCGTGGGCTGTTCGCGTGAAAGCGGCAACCGAGACCCGCGATGCTCGGGCGGCAGCCTCGACTGCCTTTGATGTGGAGAGAGATCGCAACGCTGCAGCAAACCGCGGCTGGGGATAAAGAGCCCAGTCACAAACCATCGTCATCTTTCTATAAGCTTAGAAGGTCTTTGCATGTCAACATTCACTGGTTCATTTACTTGTCTGTAGCTCTCAGCTCTGAGCTCCCAACATATGAATTCACTCTTAGTTGGCAATGGTTCCAGACTCAAACTCATTGAAAAACTAAAGAGATTTGGGAAAGGCTCTGCAGCCATCATGCTACATTTCATTGCTTGAGGATAAACTGTAGAAACGTGACGGGAAAGAACACGTCAGAGGTAAAAAAAAAAAATAATGGATTGAAAAACACTCCTGTTCTATTTACCACGGTCCAGGGCCCACAGCTTTTTTTTTAAATGCACACAGTGAGGAAACTCAGACAAATGCAAATCCTCCCAGTTCTCAGACATGTTCTTTGTTCATAACAGAGCCTTAGGAGCGTTGATTAGTGTGTGGTTTGATTTTTCAAGGTCAAAGAATATTTCTCTCTTTTTTGTCTTTTATTTGCTTATGTTTTCTTTCTCTTCCTGTCTTTCTCTCTCTCTCTATCTCTCTCTTTCTCTCTCTCACTCTCTCTCTCTTTCACTGCCTCTCTCTCTCCTTCTCAGGTGTTCTTCAGAGCAGGAATCTTGGCTAAGCTGGAGGAGCAAAGGGACATCCAGACCAGGCAGAACATCACCCTCTTTCAGGCAGCCTGCCGAGGTTACCTGGCCAGACAGTCCTTCAAGAAGAGGAAGGTCAGTCTGTATGCACTGCACGCACACCGGCGCTCCTCGCAAACAGAGACTCTCATTTGGCATTTGCAAGTCCAGCTGAAATATTTCTCACAAAGTGTTTTGGTCTTCGAAGGTTGCATGCATTTCATTCGGTTTTGCCTCTATATTTTAATATATTTTCCTCCTCTCTAGAGGTTATCCTTTTTGGTCGTGTCTTCTTCTCTGAACAGCTTAGTGTTACTTTCTTGTCAGATGTAGTTATGAGGCTGGTAAGATGCGCGACGAGTGCTCCGAAGTTCTAGCGAGGCGCTCTCTGTTTTGAGTGTTTCCATATTCACCCTGAAAGTCCCTGAGGTACCGTGCATCAGAATTTCGACTTAGTGTGTCCTCTCTCTCTTTCTCCCTTAGTGTATCCTCTTAGTCTATCTGTCTCTATCTCCCTCTCTCTCTCTCTGTCCTGAGCGGGCAGATAGCGTTCAATCTGCTGTTCTCGTGGGACTCGCTGTCTCCGCTGGGTCCCCTCCATCAGGGCCCTATCGATTCCCCCGCCAAGCTCTGCCCCGCACTCTCCCCTGTGCTCGTGCTATGTCCATTAATTTTTTTTTTCCATTCCCCTCACTCTCATTCTCCCAATCTTTGTCATTCTCTCCCTCTCTCTCTCTATCTATCTATCTCTGTCTGTCTCTTTTTCTGTCTCTTTCTCTCTTTCTCCCTCTCTCCATTCACTCTGTTCGTCACTGCTTCAACCCTCCCTCCCTGTCCCCTCCTCTACAGTCCCCCCCACCCCCCGTCTCTGCTCTGTCACTCCGCTGCCCCTCAACTCTGGCACTAGTGTGTTGAGGGGGGGAGTGTATGGAAGGCCTGGCCACCCTCTAGTGCCTGAGCTGGCTGGTGAGGGGAGAGGTTCCATTAGTGCTGGCAGGACTTCGGCTATCCTGCCTTAGGGGCTGGGTGAGCAGCAGCAGTGGTGAAATAGCTATGCATGGACATCGGTATGGCCCACCACAGTAGGCAAAAGCCAAGCCAGAAATCTCTCCCAGAGCTGAATCGGGCTGACTGAAGGTCTCACCGGTGCTCTGCTGCTGGCAGCTTCCGAGGCTATGGTGCCGCCGCCCTCCGACTCTCTCCAACCCTCCCACTCAGCCTGCAGAGTGCCTTTCTTCCTGATGGCTGTCGCTTCCTGCCTGTGCTTTGTTTTGATCGGAGATCCTGGAGGTTTTTAATCATCAGGAGCTTGTCATCGTGCTCGTAAGTACTGGAGATGGTGGTTGCTGGAGCCTGCTGTTCATACAGGCTTGATGGTTGGAAGTGGTGGGTGGTGAGTTTAAAGAGTGTTGCTTCCCTTGGACATGACTAATGAAATGCCGTTTGGATGTTAAAGTCAAAATCTCATCCATGGCTGTAAAGACATTTTTCAAAGAGACTCGTTGATATGAAGCTTGTGTGTTACGTAAGGCCACATGGACTCAGGGCACGTAGTGGAGCAGAGCTTTTATTTATTAGGGCATCGGGTTTTATAAGGGCAATCTTTGTGCATTTAAAATGTCTGCTTTGGAATTCCAGTGCTCAGAAATGAATAGTAAGAATTTCTAATCCTCCACAATTTCCCTCCAAAAAACTCTAAATCTCTCACATTCTCCTTTATCTCAAATTCAGCCTCTAACCTCCAAACTTTCTAAAATAGTTGTGAGGACCTTTCAGACTTGTTTGTTGTAAAAGACCATAGGGTAGCTTGAATTCTTTCCTGCACTGGGATAATTCACAAGCAAGTTTGCTGTACAGTGCTAAACGCTTAGCAGGCTGTAGAGCTGCAATGTTCTGGCACCATTAGCAACAGCGTGTCACCTAGACGTCATGTGAATGGCCCTTAAAAGTGACATTGCCTCGACACATTCGAAGCATTCTCCTCACTCAGGTCAGGGACGGGTATTGTGTGTGTGTGTGTGTGTGTGTGTGTGTGTGTGTGTGTGTGTGTGTGTGTGTGTGTGTGTGTGTGTGTGTGTGTGTGTGTGTGTGTGTGTGTGTGTGTGTGTGTGTGTGTGTGTGTGTGTGTGTGTGTGTGTGTGTGTGTGTGTGTGTGTGTGTGTGTGTGTGTGTGTGTGTGTTAGTGTGCTGCCTGTTCATAAGCTCTCTCTGCGAGCCTTGCAGGAACTGCTTTCCTGACTTCCTTTTAGAATCCAGTGCTGCCTGAATGCAAAATCAATTTGCTCTGCCTCCTCGAGATCGATTGCTCAAGGGGTGGGGGGGTGGTTTGGGGTGATATGGGGGTAAGAGTGGTGTTTGTTGCTCCGTAAAGCCTGATCGAGACTGCGGCTGCCCCCGCAGTAGGGTGCCCCCCACCCCCCAGCCTGAAAGTGGGCCTTGCCACAGGGGACTAGGAGAATAAAGGGGATCCCATGCCCTCTTAGATACTCCCAGCCACTGTCACTCCCCCCCACACACGCTCGTCTCACTGACGCTCATGGGAAACTGGGCTGTTCTGGAGCGGAGCTCTCTGTGCCTCATCTCATGGCTCATGTCTAGTTCAATTGTTTCCCAAAGACAGAGAGTCCTACGCCAGAGAAAAGCAGGTGTGTTTGAAAACAAAGTACTTCTCTGTCAGTAGGTGTCTGTGTGTGTGTTGATGAGCAAGGAAACTCCTCCTATTCTCATCATTCCTCCATCACCTGATATAGTCTGTTTAGTGGTGATGGTGGATCCTGTAATGATAACACATACTGTACTCCTGACCTGTGAGAATGACCGGCTGGCGCATATTGATGACATCGCTCTCCCAAGCTGCCCTCAAATGAAACACCAGGCCCAAACAGGCTCACTGACTTGCTACTCTGACGAGGCATTCCTCCCCTGGTTCCCCTTCTTCCCCGAAAGCTGTTTGTCGGCTGTTTGCAGCATTTGTCAGGGGCCAAGAGCGTTGCCAATGAGTTCTATTCCATATGGCACGGCGCGCTATTACTGAGCGGCTCTGATTTTTGCAGCACGTTCAGGCTCCTTGCGGTGTGACAAATTTGAATTGGAGCGCGGAAGAGACGTCAGAACAGAGAGGGGGAAGAGAAGCATGCACACGACCCTGCTCGATTTGGAGAATTGCGTCTTCTGGTCCTAATTGGGTTTCCGGATAATCTGTTATTGGCGATGGCTGTGAAGCCAGAGCAGCATGTAAATCTTATAACGGGCTTTAACAGGCTGCCAAGTGGTATTGATGTTTGATTTAATTGCCCACAAGAGCTCGCCTCCTGCCTCCCTCGCTCGCTCTCTCTAGAGAGAGAGAGAGAGACAGAGAGAGAGAGAGAGGAAGAAGAAGAAGAAGGCCCACTTGAGAGTCCAGACCTCTCTCGACCCGCTCCAAATCCACCCTTCTTCAGCCATGATCATGCTAGATGGGCATTTTTGTTTTGTTTGTGTGATTGCTGTTTTTCTCTCTATTCCCTTTCTTTTTCCTTTTCTTTGTCTATCTGTCTGTTTTGTCTTGTTCTCTTTCACTCTATTTCTGTGGTTTGAAACACTGGAAGTGTCAGTTCCTGCCTCGCTGCCAGTGCTGCTGGGAACATTTAGTGCAGACCCTCAGCTATAAGAGTTTTCACGGCAGGCATAACAGCGTGTGGTTAAAGATTGGCCACTTTTGTTAATGACTGGATGTTTTGAGGGGGCGAGAGTGTGGGCCTGACGGAAACCAGCACACCCACCCCTCACCCCCAGAGGGAAAGGCATTGGCCATTGTCAGAGGTCCCACCCCTGGATCTTGAAAGGGCTCCATTGACACGGCATCCCCCGGGGAGGCTCCCTGACCTGGGCCTCCCAGTCTCCCAGCACAGGGGCCCGATTGTCCAGCCAGGGCTCTGCCCCTCGCTGCCTGGCTGAGGTGTTGCGTTTGGGGGGAGGTGGGGGGGGGGGGGGGGGCTAAAGCTCAGACCTCTGGAATGCTGGGCCTCGTCTCTCCACGTTCCACTCCATGCTCTGTGATCTGTGAGTTGGAATAGCTTGTCCACTGGTAGTCTCCGAGAGGATTACACACACACACACAGACACACGCATACAGAGCCACATGCTTGCGATGCTTTGGTGTTAAACACTCCTCTCCTGTGCTCTCTCTCTCTCTCTCTCTGATCTGCAGATCCAAGACCTGGCCATCCGCTGCATCCAGAAGAACATCAAGAAGAACCGTGGGGTGAAGGGCTGGCCCTGGTGGAAGGTCTTCACCACTGTGCGCCCACTCATCCAGGTGCAGCTCAGCGAGGAGCAGATCCGCGGCAAAGACGTGAGTGCCAAGCCTAGGGTGTGGCCCTCTGCCAGCCTAGCCGAACCTGCTCTGAGCACTGGGCTGTGCCAGTCTGTCTGCCTGTCAGTGAGTCTGTGAGTCTGTCACTCACTCCCTTGCTCACTGCCTGTGAGAAGGCCCAGTTATTCTATTCATCTTCCTTGTCTCTTTCTCCTCTTCTCTTTCTCTCCCTCTGTCAGCCTTTCTTACTCTCTGCCCCTTCCTGTCTGCCTCTGTCTGAAAGTCTCCTTTGCATTCTTCTTTCTCCCTCTGTCTTTCTCTTTCTTGATCACCTCTTTCTTTCTAGCTGTCTCTCTCGCTCTAGCTGTCACTAGAGCTCTGTTAAAGAAACCACCGTACTGTCACAAGAGAACTGTCATACTGCTGTCATCTGCTGAGAAGTTCAGTGTCTATCTGACGTCCAAATGTTGTGGGTTTTTTCTGTGCTGAAGAGGGAGGGGACGTGAGGCTCTTCTGGGTGGATGTTTTTTCATCTGCTCTTTGAAGCCCCCTGCCCTGTAGGGGGCGCCCTCGTGAATTAACACTGAGCTCCTGCGGTCTCGATTCCTAGTGAGCTGACCAGGCCTCCCTTTTGGTTGGCGTCTCTGGGGTACGAATGTGTTTGTGAGGGGTGGGGGGGCATGACTGCGGAGTTACCTGTGTAGCCACGTCAACAGGGCTCTTAAGGGAGGGGAAGCAGCGTAGAGGAATCGTTGGGATCAAACGCGGTGCTGCTTCACACGGCAGAGTGAATTAGCAAGTCAGCAGGAGTGTGTGTGTGTGTGGGAGGGAGGGAGGGAGGGAGGGAGGGAGGGAGGAGTTGGGTTCTTTGTTGTTCATGTTCCTTTGAGCATGTGTGTGTGAAATTCAGTGAGTCCCAATGTTTGTTTGTGTATGCTGATCAGTGTGTGTGTGTTCGTGTCTGTCGACACAGATGTGGGTGTTTGCATGTATCCCAGTGTTTGTGTATATGGTAATGTATTTGTGTGTGTGTGTGTGTGTGTGTGTGTGTGTGTGTGTGTGTGTGTGTGTGTGTGTGTGCATTTTTTTTGCTCATTCTG
This sequence comes from Sprattus sprattus, assembly GCF_963457725.1. NCBI lineage: Eukaryota > Metazoa > Chordata > Actinopteri > Clupeiformes > Clupeidae > Sprattus > Sprattus sprattus. The sequence continues at coordinate 19,961,315 of NC_137928.1, read as the reverse complement.
TACACGTCGGCTGGGCCACCTCCTGCTGAGCTTTGTGTAGTCGTGCAGTCAGCCGTGCTCCTCAGAGGGGGGGGGGGGGGAGATAGAGAGTGAGAGAGAGAGAGAGAGGGGAAGAAAGAGAGAGAGATGTGAAGAGATGTGTCTCCAAACAGCCTCTGCCTTTAAAAACAAACGCAGACGCTATCTCCTCTACCCAAATAGCCCGCAGAGCCAGAGCGAATTGCTTGTTGTTGAAAGTTGGAGGCTCAGAAAGTTTGGGTTCGGGGGGAGAGGAGAGAGGCCTGGCAGGGCAACTGGGCAGCAGGGAGCTGCCTGAGGTGATGGAGTGGGGCGGAGGAGAGGGGAGTGTTCTGGGAGAGGGGGAGTGATGGGCCCTGTTCACACCTGGCATTAACATACGTCCTGGGTGATCCGATCACAACTGGACAGCTCCAAGTACAGGTGTGAATGCACTCAAGACACATTGAGGACGCTTTGAGTTATGAACACATCTGAAGGTGGTGTGGGACGCATATTACCACATTCTTTTAGCAGTGTGTATGTGAATGGACCATATTCAAGGACTGCTTACTCAACTGATGTCCTGGCGTTGTCTATGATGTCTAAACATTTCGCTTTTAAGCATAGCAGGCTATTTTGTAATTGTGTTACTACATTGTCTAAGCCAGCAGATGCTAAATGTAATGCTAAGCCTGCAGTTACTGTAAGCGACCTGTTGGCTACTTTGCTGGTGTAGCCTGTCACTGTGTGCCGATGTGGACTTGAAATGCTGCAAAAGGTGGAAACACTGATATTGCAGCTTGTAAAACATTTTGTTGTGTCGTGCTGTGACTGAAGTTGGCTGACCAACCATGTCTAATTAGAACTGTTGCTTGTGCCAAAGTTGACAACTTTTTGAACGTATATGTTACTCACTTTAGTGTCCATGCCATTCATGTTAAGATTGTGCCTTCTCTGTCTTGTGCTTTTACTTTGTTTCCCTTCTGTGCTCTTCTGTTACTTCCTGTCTGCCATTGTTTCCTTCCTGTGTCTAGTCCTTTGTGTTTCCTTGTTCCCACCATGTGCTTCTTGTGTTTGTTTATTTTGTCATGTGCTTCTTGTGTTTGTTTTGTCATGCCATGTGTTTTCTGTCACCTACCACACCTGCGTTGTTAATCACCCTGTTTGTTTGCCTGATTGGTTTCTCCTGTGTCTTGTTAATTCCCCTTGTTTAGTTCACCTGTGTCTTGTTGTCTAGTTCCCCCTCTGCTATTTAAGTTCAGTCTGTCCTGTGTCCCCTGTTGGTTCGTAAGTTTAATGTTGTTACTCTTAACTCTTATTGCAACATTCTGGCCATTGCTTAGTTAAAATGTCAGATTATAATCTATGTCCTCCAGCTAATTTATCCAGTTACCATCAGTCTACCTAATGTAGCTAACGTCACAATAGGCAAACGTTCCACCATGCATTCAGCAGCACAGCACAGCATCAGGACAGACATGTCAGAGTTGGTGCCGTGTCTCAAACGTGTGGATAGCCTATAAAAAAATTCAATCAATTTTCTACTGGGACATATTAATGTCGAGTCTAAACGGTTTTCATATCGTCTGACTTGCCCAGCTTTCTACTCCATCTTCAGGTTTCATTGTTCTGCTAATATGCATGGCAGAGATATACTAGAGATATGTTTCCATACTATTAGGAAAATAGTTTGAGTTTTATTTTTAAAAAGTGAGAGGGCACAGTGAATGAAGTGGGGGCATTGCCCCCTTGTGCATTTGCTCTTTGCAAATGGAAAAGATAGACGTGTTTATTTGCATATTGAGCGAGGAAGTGAGATCTGCACACAAGTAGTCACTCGAGACGCATGTGGAGACGCATCCTAATGCCAGGTTTGAACTGACTTACCTTAAAGCTGTCCACTTGTGATCAGATCATCCAACGCATGTTAATGGCAGGTGTGAACAGCCTTTCAGACATGTCCCTCAAGGCCTGATCTTATTCTCTCTTTCTCTTTCACTCACTCTCTCTTTCTCTCTTTTACTCTCGCTCAGTCTCTGGCTGGTTGGGTGCAATGGTCTCCCTAAGCTTTTTGTGTCTGTCATGTCTTTGTGTTTCTCTCTTTTCTCCGTACCTTCTTCCTGATTTATCTGTCCTTTCAATCCATTTTACCAACTTTCTTTATTTAGTTCTTTATTTGCCTTTGGCCGCTCTCTGTCTCGCCATCTCTTCCTTCCCTAACCTCCTCCTAACCTTCTTTGTGTTCCTCAGGAGGAGATTCAGCATCTGAAGGCCAAACTGGAGAAGGTGGAGAAAGAGAGGAATGAACTGAGGCTCAACAGCGATCGCCTGGAGAGCAGGGTGAGGGCAACACACACACACACACACACACACACACACACACACACCCCCTACCACACACACACACACACAGTTACACAAACATACACGTGGCAGTCGTCCGTTCACACGGGCAACAGAGCAAACACTCGTCTCACCTCAGCAGGGTGAACATGCTTTTACACAGTAACCACACCAAGCACCTTCCTGGCAAGTTAGTATCATATAACACACATACGCGCACACACACTGACACACACACACACACATATTGCACCTAAGTGTAACTCTTCACCCTGGCCCAACTCCAATCCTCATGGGATGTGTAATGTGTGAGAGAGCAAAGAGACTGTGACCTAATGCCTGTGTGTGTGTGTGTGTGTGTGTGTGTGTGTGTGTGTGTGTGTGTGTGTGTGTGTGTGTGTGTGTGTGTACTCCAGATCACAGAGTTATCGTCTGAGCTTGCTGATGAGAGGAACACAGGCGATTCAGCCTCACAGCTGCTAGAGTCAGAGACCTCAGAAAGACTACGTCTGGAGAAGGATATGAAGGACCTTCAGGTATGCCGCATAATGTGTGTGTGTGTGTGTGTGTGTATTTGAAGGTGGTTTGCGTATGTGTCTGTGGGTACCTAAGTGTTTTTGTGTTTATGTGTATGATTGTTGATGAAGTTGGTGTGCCTCTTTTTAAGTAAGCTCTTGGCTTGTCAGAGTGTTTGTGTGTACGTGCGTGCGTGAGTGCATGTGTGCGAATGTGTGTGTGTGCATGTGTGTGTGTTTATACCTGAACTTGTACACTGTGTTCAGGAGCATTAGTCTGGGACCAGATGGCCTGTTGTTTCCCTGTGGAGCTGAAGTCCGCCTGTGCTCACTCACTCCCTGTGTGTGGCGTGTCTGTATGTTGTGTGTGTGTGTGTGTGTGTGTGTGTGTGTGTGTGTGTTGCAGGCCAAGTTTGACAGCATGAAGAAGCAGATGGACTCAATGGAGATGGAGGTGATGGAGGCTCGGCTCATCCGCGCCTCCGAGCTCAATGGAGAGATGGATGACGACGACACTGGTAAGTACCCACTACATGACATCACTTCCTGTTCTTCCCTCCCTTCCATTCAATACAATACCACACATTCTCACCCTGCTCTGTCAAACCCCCATGCGGGGTGTTTAGAGACTCGCACTCACAATGGTATATTACACCTGCACACCCACTTTCTGTGTGTGTGTGTGTGTGTGTGTGTGTGTGTGTGTGTGTGTGTGTGTGTGTTCGTCTGTGTGTGTGTGTGTTCGTCTGTGTGTGTGTTCCTCTGCGTGCATGCATTCGTGTGTGTGTGTTTGTGCGTGTGTGTGAGGGAGAGAGACACACACACACACACACACACACACACTCATGTGCACACACACACATCCACCCCAGACCTAAACTCATCATCACCCCATGATTGCTCAGAATCCCGAGCATCATAGGGGAATCCTTTGGCCTCATTCCTCATCACACGTTTAGTAGCATTCAGACAGGCTGATGGCCCCCTGCCTTTCTCATCTCTCTCTCTCTCTCCCCTCTCGCTCACTTTCCTTCTCCTTTGTCAATCTCTCTATCAAGTCTTTCCCCCTCTTTCCTACACCTTCTAATTTTCCTTCTCTTACACACCTATTTTCTCCCTCTCTCTCTCTACCTCTCTTTCCTTCTCTCCACCTGTTCCTCTCTCTCTCCCTTACACTGGGCATCTGGTATTCAGGGCGTAGCTGTCTTTTGTGGTGGTGGCCGCAGTTACCCCTGCCCCCCTCCTCCGCCCCCAGGTTGAGCTGCTGGGGATGGAGCGGTGGCGGGGCTGTGCTGGGCTGTGTGGCACACTGAAAGCCCCCGCCACAGCGCCGCACCTCCAGATAAATGAGAAAATAATCTGCCGGATCAGGGCCGGGGCGCACCGGGGCCGGCAGCCGTCATTACGCCATTTATATGGAAATGGAGGGAAGGAATGCCTTTTAGCATGTCAACTCCACATCAACCTCTTCTGTCTGTCTCTCTCTCTCTCTCTCTCTCACACACACACACACACACACACACACACACACACACACTTACACACACACACACACACACACAGATATACGTGCACACACATCTTCTCTCTCTCTCTCTCTCTCCCTCCTATGCTCTACCTGCTGGGGGAAGGGACATATTTTTTCAAGACACATCTCAGGGGAAACAACTAAGGAAATCACCCCAGGAGATACACACACTCACCCTCACACACACACACGCCCTTCCCACCCTCCTGCTGTGGCTGGCTTTGTCTTGCCTATGGCCAAGCTAATAGAGGACTCAAGGAACCTTCTCTCATTTAACAATACAATGTCAAGGCCTCGCTTGATTTCTGTTGCCCCCTCTTTCCTTCCTCATGTTTCTTGCCTCTCTGCGCCAGTGTAATTGCCATTGATTTAGTCTGGAGCAGGCAGGCGGGCGCGCGCGTCCCTAATCCTGCTCAGTGCACACTGCCGAGGGACAAGCACTCGCTCTCTGCTCTGGAAGCCCCTCGTCCTCCTCCTGCTCTTCGTCTTCTATTGAGAGGCTGGCCTAGGAAAGTCATGTTTGCTTCCACATGGGCTAATTCCATGTCAAATCAATAGATTTTAGAACGTTTTCCTGGCTGATCTTCTTGGATTTGCTTCGTTTTATTCCTGTAAATAATGTCATTGTACCCAACAGCTAGTGTGCAAACGTTTCGGCTTGTTTCTTTTGTTTCTGATATTAAAGAGATCTGATTGAGTTCAATGCAATGTTCAAGATAAAGCAGGCAGAAGTTGCTCCACAGCACGAAAAAAAAGGTTTTCAATACAATTTTCAATTCAATTCAATACAATTCAATAGCAACAACTATTACTTTAAGCAACACTTCACTTTAATAGTAAAAATATCTCAACACTCTCCTTTTAAAGGCTTTGTTTCTCAGACACTAAAGAAGATAGGTATAAAATATATAAGATACAGGGTTTTGCACACTCGTTGTTGAGTACTAAGTTACACAGTGGTTTGTGTATGTATGAAGCAAATCCTTTGTTGATTTGAATGTATTGACATGAATGACCCTATGGTGTCTGGAGTGTGTTTCATACTCGCTTGTGTTAATGATGGTGTTGGTGTTGATTCATAGAGACTTTCGCCATCTGTAGGTGTCCGAAGAATAATTGGGGTCCAGACACCAGATTCATTGATCTTTGTAGCATTATGTCATAATGGTGACCATACCCTGCTGATGGTCTTTGTTCTCAACATCGATGCTTGCAGCACATCATAGACGATTAGTGCTGTTCTGTCGATTCCCATCACGGTGCATTCGGTCAATGCCACTGGTCTCTACCGGCTGTGTTAGTCTCTTGGTTGTTGTGTCTCTTCCAGAGGGTTTTCTGTGTGTTTTTTCTGGTCCCTAGTACTTTTGTGGGAGATTGGGTTGGTATTTGGTTGTTGTTTTGGTTTGTATAAGTCCCAGGTGCTTGTGGTTATCTTGTAGGCCTGATGGTTGTGTAGGTATGTGGTGATGGTGTTTGATGTTGTTGTGGTTGTGTGGATACGCTAGTGCTGGTGTGTGATGCTGTGGTGGTTGTGTGGATACGCTGATGCTGGTGTGTGTTGCTGTGGACCCTGCTGAGTGCTGCTCTTTGATGTTGCAGGGGGCGAGTGGAGGCTGAAGTACGAGCGAGCCATCAGGGAGATTGAGTTCACCAAGAAGAGGCTGCAGCAGGAGTTTGACGACAAGCTGGAGGTGGAGCAGCAGAACAAGAGGCAACTGGAGAGAAGGGTAAGGCCTTCACACACACACACACACACACACATATATGCATACATGCACCCACACAAAAGCTTACATTCTCACAGAAACACTAGTTGGCTTTTCTAGTTGGCTGAGGTCAGTTACCTTGATCTTCATCTCACTCTCCATACCTGACCTATCTACAACTTATGGGCCCTCTCTATGTACACTAAATAATTGTTTCTCCTGCCCTATAGCACATATGCACGCACGCACTCACACTCAGACACTCACACCTACACTCACACTCACACACACACACCAGGGTCAGTTACCCTAGTATCACCTTGTACCCTGCACATCTTATCTCGCCTCTATCGATCACCCTCATGCTACTTTTAATGGCTCACCATATAATTGACTTTCTTAGTATGCGCTCCAACACAAACAAACCCATGCACGCACACACACCCACATAAACAAACATATACACATATAAACAAGCACACATTCAAGAGCACACTCGCACACACATCTGGCTTAATACCACTATAATCCCCCTCTCAGCCAGAATGGTGGTCCTGCTGTGAAGCGAATGCAGGTGTGGGTTTTAGACAATCTCTCTATCTCTTTCTATCTCACTCCCTCCCTCGCTCTCTTTCTCTCTCTCCCTCTATCTCTCTATCTCTCTCTTTCTCTCTCTCTCTCACACATAAATAAACTCACACACGCACGCACACACAAACGCAAACAAATCTTTTCACACACAATCTTTTCACCATCACACCTCTCAGTATCACTCCCTCCTCTTCTCGGCAGTGGTCTCTCACTCAACAGTGAGTGGTCTCAGCACTATCAGGTGTTACTCCTGCGATCAGGCCTAACCACACTACTCCCTCAGCAAGGAGTCCTGTCCTGCAGCTCCCTATCTAACTGGGTCTGGGCTATCAGTAGACTGCCCTTAGGCCGTGGCTCAGAGATGCACCTTAGATAGTGTGCACTGAAGCATGCGTGCAGGAAGTGGATGCGGGGTTCTTCATAGAGGAACCCTTTAGAGGAAGTGTAGTGAGAGAGTGTATTAAGGACAGTCCCCCTGGGCCCTGAGTAACATTTAGTTTGGGAGTTGGTAGAGATGCTAATGAATATGCAATTTTATGTTTGCATGTGAGAATAAGACAAGAAATGGGAGGACAGCGAAAAAACAAGTGCCCACAAACACACACGCTTACATACACAATATTGGCATACTTTGATACACACACACACACACACTCACAAACAAACAAGCACACACACACACACACAAACGTGTTACTATTCTGAAGCGTCTGTGTGAAGGGACCTCTTACTCACATTGTCTTGTTTGTTTTTTCCCCATTATGTGTGTGCGTGTGCATGCGCGTGTGCGTCTGTGTGCGTGTGTGTGTGCGCCTCTAGCTGACAGACCTGCAGGCTGATAATGAGGAGGTGCAGCGTGTGGCGGCGCAGCTGAAGAAGAAGTGCCAGCGGCTGACGGCGGAGCTGCAGGACACCAAGCTGCATCTGGAGGGCCAGCAGACCCGCAACCACGAGCTGGAGAAGAAGCAACGCAAGTGAGTACAGATCAGACACACACATATTCACACAGACATGCGCGCACACACACACAGATACCACTCTCCCCACACACATGTGCGCACACACACACACACACACACACACACACACACACACACACACACACAAACACACAAACACACACACACACACACATGTATGCACACTCACACACATATACCCCGCCAACACACACACATGCGCACATGCACACACACTCACAGATAAACACGCACATAGACACACACCCATATGCATACAAATAGTTACACCCCCCTGATATTCCTACACACACTAACAAACAGCAAATGTTTGAATGGATCGTTAATGGACCACAAACATGTATATCTGAGTAGGTCTAGGTGTTCTCAAATCTCACTCAAACACACAGACTCAGCCAGAGAGGAGCCATCTGTGTCTGCGCTAGCTCACCTCTGCTCCTGTACGGACAGGGACACACACACACACACACACACACACACACACACACACACACACACACACACACAAACAAGTACACGTTCACAGCCACAACTATACAATAACACTGACCCACACACCACATAATGGTGTGAAGAGGTATATGTGCAGGCACACACACACATACTCAGAGAGAGAGAGAGAGAATAGGTGGCACCTGTGCCAGAGTAACTGCTAATAGGAGTGAGGTCTTTAGAGCTTAGCTCTGCTGCTAGTCCGTTGTGTAAACAGTGAAAGGGGGGGGGGGGGGGGTAGACAGACAGATGGAGGGAGGCGAGGGCTGTGCCTGTCACTATGCTGAGGAATGCAGGAGCTGAGGCCCATAATACTGCACTAATGAGCAGAAACATGGAAGAACAGAGAGAGAAAGAGATGGGGGTAAAGAGAGAGAGGGCGAGGCAGATGGAGGAAGGCAGATGAGGTGATGCGGTAGGGTAGAGAGAAAAGGGAAAGTGACAGAAGGAGTGGACAAACGTTGAGAGAGAGGGCGGGGACAAACATGGTGAAAATGGGAGCTGACGAGAAGAAAGTATGGGAAAACGAGAGAGAGAGAGAGAGAGAGAGAGAGAGTTGAGGATTAGCAGTGAAAAGAGGGCAAGCAAGGTGAACAGAAAGAACAAAAAGAGGGGGAGAGTTGTAGAGAAGAAATGAAATGAAAGGTGCGAGAAGAAGCAGACAGCCAGGCTAAGAGAGCGAGAGCGATAGAGAGGTTAAAGTAAACGAGTGAAGGAGACCTAGCACGGCGTCACGCTGCTCCTGTTAGCGCCGCGGATCAGCATTGAGTGTTTTGCGTAAGACAGGAGGGGACGTGGGAGATCAGGAGAGGGTGGCGGCCAGAGGCCAGATCAGCTCAGATTTACTCCTGCGGGCGTCACGGGCCCTCCCATCATCCCTTGCTCTCAATTAAACCAGCCACAGAAGAGCAGGGTTAAGAGCTCTCCCTGCACGCACACACACACACACACACACGTGCGCACACACATTCAGACACGCTCCGACTAATGCTGTGCCGTTTGTATGTATGAGAGAGTGGCCCCAACCATGCTCGGTCTTTTGCGGAAAAGCAGGTAGGTTTGATTTACCCTCCGTTCGCCGTGTTCATGAGTTCCTCAACGCTGATTTTTTTGTGTGGCTGGAGTTGAGATAATGGCTTTGATTGTATGATGATCATCTTGACATCTTTGCAAATTCGCTCATATTATATTGTTTCTTTTCAGTATGTTGTGTGAGGAATGTTAAGTCATAAGAAGTGTAATGTGTGTAATATGTGTGTGTGTGTGTGTGTGTGTGTGTGTGTGTGTGTGGGCAGGAGTTGTTGTTTACTCTGGAAGCTCTGTTCCGTGTTGTGAGTGGCACTGGGTACTTAGTGTGTTTGAAGTGACTGTGCCTCAACCCTCTATCATATGTACCCGTTTTAGTATGTGTTACTGGATTGTATTTGAGTATGTGTGTAACAGGCATGGTCAGTAAAGTGTGTGTCTGTGTGCGTGTGTGTGCAGGTTTGACTCTGAGCAGACGCAAGCTCAGGAGGAGGTGCAGAGGGAGAGGAACCAGAGGGAGAAACTGAGCCGAGAGAAAGACATGCTGGTTGGAGAGGTGTTCAGTGTCCGACAGCAGCTAGAGGTGAGACAGACACTCTCTGTGTGTGTGTGTGTGTGTGTGTGTGTGTGTGTGTGTGTGTGTGTGTGTGTGTGTGTGTGTGTGTGTGTGTGTGTGTGTGTGTGTGTGTGTGTGTGTGTGTGTGTGTGTGTGTGTGTGCGTGTGCGCGTGCGTGCGTGCGTGCGTGCGCGCGTGAGAGACAGAGAGAGCAGACAAAATACACAAACGTCCTGTTACATCTTCAGGTGAACACCTCAGGTTGTGTGTGTGTGTGTGAACTTGGTGTGAACTCGCTGGATAATCATGTGTTGGTAAACTCTCACTCTCTCCCCTTCTCTCGAACACTCTCCATCTTTTTTTCCCCTCGCTCTCTACATTTGTCCATCTAACCCTCTCCCTTTCTCCCTCTCTTTCTTTCTTTCTTTCTTTCTTTCTTTCTTTCCTCATTCTTCCTCTCTCCATCTCTCTCTCAGGATAAAGACCTGGAGATGTGTGCGCTGAACCTGAAGGTGGAGCAGCTGGATGCGGAGCTGCAGGACCTGTCGTCGCAGGAGTCCAAGGACGAGGCCTCGCTGTCCAAGGTCAAGAAGCAGCTGCGCGACCTGGAGGCCAAGGTCAAGGACCAGGAAGAGGAGCTGGACGAGCAGGCTGGCACCATCCAGATGCTGGAACAGGTACATAGACACACCCACACACACACAGGCACTCAAGCACTCACACAAACAAATGCCGACACACTAATGCACCTTCAAGTACAACAAACATGTCATGTTTTTGTCAGACAAACACACAATTGCTTACATACATACTGGTCTGTATAGTAATGTTCCTATATAAAGCTACTACAATGTACACACCATCACAGTGTGCCCAGTACATCAGCCAGCTATATACAGCATCCATGACATCTCTCACAGGGAGCGCCTGCTCAAGGCCACCCCTGTAAAAAAAGCATACTGTAGCTCATCTGAGCGGTTGCTCTGGCCGTGTGTGGGAGTGGACCGTTGCTACTGCTGCTGCTGCCGTTTGCTACCCAGAGCACAGCCTCACCTGGGCAATATCTTACATAAAACCCCCAACGATACGCCTCATTCTGAAATGTCAAATGTGTTGACTCATGTTTCAGCGGAGTGCACGTAGGCAATGAATGTGTTCTGGCCCTGTGGCCTCCTACATGGACGTAACTGTGTGTGTGTGTGTGTGTGTGTGTGTGTGTGTGTGTGTGTGTGTGTGTGTGTGTGTGTGTTTCCACAGGCGAAGCTTCGTTTGGAGATGGAGACGGAGAGGCTGAGGCAGACCCACTCGAAGGAGATCGAGAACAAAGATGAGGAGGTGGAGGACATCAGGCAGTCCTGCAGTAAAAAGGTGAGGAGACACCAGTGGCCCTGGAGTGTGTGTGTGTGTGTGTGGCGCTGTCAGTGTGTGTGTGTGTGTGGCTTTGCGTATTACCAATTGAGTGTGTATCTGTGTATATGTGAATGTGTGTTTATGCATTTGTGTGTGTGCCAGGGATGAAGTGAGGGTGTTTGTGAAAGTGTTTTAGCATCAGACTGCTGTTGAAGATATTGGTCTTCATCTAGGGCCTGCATCGATATAGTTTTGGCTTCCACACACAAAGGAGATCTAAGACAATGAGAGATGAGTTGAAACTCTCAAAGAGGAGTTGTGTTGGCAAAGCTGGCGTGTGGATTTTGGAGCATATCACAATTTTCTAGCTACACAGAACTCATTTCATGCCCAAAATAAAAACACAAACATGCACAAAAAGAGAGGAAAAAACCCCTTGGCCCCTTCATAGGAATATTTATGTGTCTGCGTTTGTGTGGGCGATCACTTTGGCCGCGCTCACTGCTGTTGTTTTGATTTTGAGCTAATGGTAGTTGTTTTGATGTTTTTTTCTCTACTTAACCTCACTGGCTTTCTCCTCCCCAACGCTCCAGCCAAAAATAACCTAGGCTAATTTCTGTGTTCATGGTAACAAGAATACGGCATCTCTGTTCCTGGTGGAGAGCACAGAGGCGCCTTGGGCTGATTGTATAATGCAGTGCTCCCCTGCACTGTAAGCCTCTCAGGTTTACTTGGCATTAGTGGACGTGGTAAGAGTTGAGAACTTAAGGACCTCAAAACTTCTCACTCACTGTTTAAGTCTCGGCTCGCAAGTATATGCTAGGGCAGTGACTGGTGGAGCGATCAGAGTGTGTATGTGTGTGTTTGTATGTGTGTGATTTGTATGGTGATTAAAGTGTGGAAATAAAGTACTCAAGAAAGTGCAGTAGAGAAAGGTGTGTGTGTGTGTGTGTGTGCCTGTGTGTGTGTGCGTGTGTGTGTGTGTGTGTGTGTGTGTGTGTGCTTGAATGTGCGCATTCAAGACTTTATGTGGTGTGTTGAACATTCAACTTTGGGTTTATGTTAAGCATCCAAATGTGTTAGTTGAGATGTTTGCTTTACAGTGTTCTGAACCGTGTGTGTGTGTGTGTGTTTGTGTCTGCAGCTGAAGCAGATGGAGGTGCAGCTGGAGGAGGAGTACGATGACAAGCAGAAGGTGCTCCGTGAGAGGAGAGAGTTGGAAGCCAAGCTGCTGGCTGCCCAGGACCAGGTACGTCCCCTGGCCACATCACCGAAGCGGAGGAAGCCATGTTCTTACGCCTCTTGCACACTGCCTGTGAGGCGTGTGCATGGTGGCTGCGGTGTTGGACCGCTGCGGCTCGGTTGCGTGTGTTTAATCTAGAGTTAATCTGGCTACCGCCAGACAGTCTGTATTTTAGTGCCTATTTTTGCCGAGAACCTTACCTTACCCTCGCGTGTGAAAAATAGGCTCCACGCCAAAAGCTCTAGATGGCTCACGGCTGCAGGACAGCTTGAGCCGCACCTGAGGCGTCCATCTCACTCAGACAGCGCGCACGCTGTGATCTGTTAACATGCAAATCAACAGGTAATGCAGTCGTCACGCAGGGCATCTGGTGTGAAACGGCCCTTATGACTTATGACGCACAAGGCACTATAGCTGTTCACCACATCCACTCCCTTGTAGCCGAGGGAGCCATACCATGATGTACGCAATCTACTTTTCACTACGTTTACTGACTAACTTTAAGTTGCGTGGTCAGGACCACAAAGAGCTGTTTTTTTCCCAGTTAAGTCAAGCAGCAACTGGATCCCAAACAGGTTTATGGACCTGTAACCATTTTTAGCTTTGTCAAATGTGCTACTTAGTTTGTGCCAAATAACAAGCAGCAAGTGCAAGTCTGAGTTGTGGATTTAGGACCATATGAATGCATCAGCATCAGAGATGGGGACTGGTGTAGATGAATTGCCAATTAAATCTCCGACCTGTAATTCATTTAACTTTCATGAAATGACCAAACATATCACACAGTGGCATCAAGTAGACCCTCATAAGGTTTGAGTGTGGACTTGCTGGTCTTGTATACTGAATAAAGCAGTGCTGTGTAAGTGGGGAACATCTTCTCCATGGTTGTGTGTCTGTGTGGCCCACAGGTGAGCGTCAGAGACGTGGACACCGAGAAGCGCCTGAGGAAGGACCTGAAGCGCACCAAAGCCCTCCTGGCCGATGCCCAGATCATGCTGGACCACCTGAAGAACAACGCCCCCAGCAAGAGGGAGATCGCCCAGCTCAAGAACCAGGTCTGGACCTCCTCAAAGACTATACAAGCCGATAGTCAAATCAAGCTGTTTCACTCATACTGAACAAGGCAGTAGAAGATTGTCTGGTCTAATTCAATGTGTTGTTTGAAGTTTGCGAGAGGTGTTCCTTTGGCTCAGGTATGTTTGGAGCTAATGCAGTCCGATAGCGAGTCCTTCGCGATAGTCTTGTCCATTGTGTAGTCGTGCAATGGTGGTTGTGCTCCTGCAGCTCCTCTTAGTTGTAGTACAGCAGTCGTAGTTTACTGTGTAACAGTGCTATGCTTCTGTGACTCACTTGAGATTTAACATTGCTCTGATTCTGTGACTTGCTCATGGTTCCCTGTCTTTGTGCACGCAACAGCTGGAGGAGTCCGAGTTCACGTGCGCGGCCGCAGTCAAAGCCCGCAAGTCCATGGAGGTGGAGATCGAAGACCTGCACGTCCAGATGGAGGACATCTCCAAGTCCAAGCAAGCTGTAAGTCGCCTTCCACCACCACCACATCACACCAGTGATGGAGCCGTGGAGTCCGAGACATTAGACTGCCTCCAGATTTCAAACGCAACCCTCTCAGTGTACTCATTGTTTTAGCCCTAGGTGCAGATCCTAGTTTCGTCCACTACAGTTACCAATGTGCTTGTGAGGAGTGGGGCAAATCCATTCTCACATTCCAGTTACCCAGACTCCCCTGCCCCATGTCTGCATCATGCACCGCAACGCTGCCATTTCAATTATTGACCGGCGCAGAGGAGGAATGGTTTCCGCCCGTAATGACATGTTTCCGAATACATCTCTTAATTTCAACATGACGTATCACCTTGAAATGCATTACAGTTTAATAACACTGTCACTGGCTGAATATTATCAGAGGCACAGGAAAAGGGAAAGGGTGGGGGTGAAGTAATTGAGTTCGCACAGAGAAGAATGGTATAAACAGATATCAGGATGGGGGAGAGAGAGATGGATGGATGGGCGGAGAGATGGCGAGCAGGCGGTTGTGTGTGTGTGTGTGTGTGTGTGTGTGTGTGTGTGTCAGGATGCCGTTTCTGCTCCGGTGCTTTATAGTTGCATTTTCCCACTTCTGTGATATCTGAAATCTGTCTGACGCCCAACGCAAAGCATTGATTTGCATGTATTAAATCAAAAGTGTAAATTTGTATACAGTCCTGCCCTCCCCATCCCCCAATTTGGCATGCATGCTTTTCAGCCTTCTCCAACCGTGAGCGAGAAGATGGCTAAATCATTAATGTTATGCAGCCTGGGAGAGGCGTGTCAGAGAACCGGAGAAAGGACAGAATATTACATTTTACAATGAAATCAGATTGAATTTTGAGTGCTGAATCTCAGGCACCGGGCTGCAAAGCACAGATGTATCGACGTCCGGCCCACATCCACGCGTACAACTGCTAAGTTCTAATGTGAATTTTATTGACAGAGGCAAATGGATTTTTCTTTTTGGAGTTCTCCAACAATGTAGACAATGGCTGATTGCAGCGTGTCCCTTTTTTTTTTTTCTCCTTTCAGAGCAGAAACAGTAACAGAGAAGTGAATTATGAGACAGGAGGTTGTTTTTCAGGATGGAAGTACGGAGGTGGATCTTATTTCTGGAGTGTTTGATGGTGTGTAGAGAGTTGGAGTGTGTTTGGTTGAGACATCATGATGTTTCTGTAGTGTATTTATGGCTAAAGAGATGAGAGGAGTGGAGGCTCTGAAGGACTACAGTGTCACCACATCGTTTTTTCTGTAGTGAGTCAGTTCCCCAGTAATTGCTTTTTAAAGGTGTGTGTGTGTGTGTGTGTGTGTATGTGTGTGTGTGTGCAAGCACGCATGTTTTGGCAGCTCTTCTTTTCTTCTTAATCTTGTAAATCATCTTTTCCCAGACATCTTTTGAAATCCTTGTTCACAGGCATAATGCTGCAAGAAGGCTATTGTGTGTTTGGTCACAGACTTAGAAGGCTGATACCGCTTGTTAAGTTCTATCACTGATGATGGTAACATCCCCGCTTACGGGATACAGATACATACAGAAAAAAACACTATGTCTTCTTCTCGTAATGAAAACTGTTTGTTTGAAAGCTAATAAGTAATAACAATCAACAGGGGGAAAAAAACACTCATCAAACTAATGACCCAGCTTTGCCTTCCATAAATCACTCGGCCTTGTCCGGCAGACTCCATTTTGGTGGCAAAGAAACGGATCTGGTCCATTATACGCACCCCGCTGTGTGTTTCCAGCATGCTAATAAGATGGATGTCACCGTGACAGTCGGCGTTTGGAGGACATTTCATTTCCCCTTGTCACGTGTTAATGGACTCATTAGTTTCCTTTTCTCTTTTGATATTCATATTTTTCCCCCGGTCTCTTATTAATGCGTTCTCTGCCTCTTCTGAGACACCTTCCTCGGTATTGTCGAGGTAATTATAGCAGTAGACCTACACCTCTGATAGTCCCCAAAGAAGACGGGCGAAACAGGATGCTAGCGCACAGAAGTAATTTTCCATTGTGCTTATACTGCGTGGCAAACGCTAATCACGAGGATTAGGTGTGGGAGGGCCGCAGTGACACAAGGCTTTGAGAGCGAGGGAGAAAGCCACAGAGAAAGAGTGTGTGTGAGAAGGAGAGAGAGGGTGAGTATGGCAAAGGGAAGGAGAGACGAATAGAGAGTGGGAGGGAAGGAAAGGGAGAGTGAACAAAGGAAAGAAATCGATTAAATTCTACTCAGGAGGACGGCCATTTTTTTTATAAATGCATCCCCTTTATGTGTGTTTCGTGTCTACTATGGTCGCCCAAACTGAATGCTGTCCTCATCTTCTGCGATGCCTGAATGAGTTCTCCCTGTGTCCCGTGAGATATTTCCCATCATCGATTGTGTCTCCTTCTGTCCCCTTTCTCCTCCTCCCTCTCTGCTTTCTTCTTTATCCTCCTGCTCTTCTCAAATCCTCTCTGTAATGACCTCTCTTTCTCTCTTTCTCTCTCTATCTCTCCCATCACCTCTCTCTCTCACCCTCCTCTCTCCCTTTTCTCTGCTGCCTACCTAACCCTCACCCCGTGTGTCTGTGTGTGTGTGTGTGTGTGTGTGTGTGTAGCTGGAGGAACAGCTGAGTCGAGTGCAGCGGGAGAAGAACGACCTGCAGTCCCGCATGGAGGAGGACCAGGAGGATCTCAATGACCTCATGAAGAAGCACAAGGCTGCTGTGGCACAGGTAACTGTACTTCACACACTCACACAAACACACACACACACACACACACACACTCACACACACAAACCGTCGGAGGCCCCTCTGCCTGCCAGCCACATGCTGAGCCTGAGCTGTCTTCTCAGTTCTATTTTTTTCCTTCCCCCCCTCTGTCTGTCTGTCCTTCATTTTTGACATAGTTGTTTATTTATTTTACTTCTTCATCTATCTGTCTATTTATTTATTTACCTAGACTCGTTGAGTGCTGTTTGTTTCCTTGATTTAAATTCTTCGAGCGTCTCGCTTGTGACTCATTTTCACTCTCCCAGAGGTCAGCTTTTATCAGACTCAACAAGCCCGGCTTGACATTGTTCTCATGCAAAAGGAACGACCCAGACGAGCTGCTGCTATTTTTGGAACAGAGGATTTAATTTTTTGAAGTGGTCTTTGGAATAGCTCCCATTTTCTTTCTATCTTTCCTTCTCTCTTGCTCTGTCTGTCTCTTTCTCTCTCTAAAATGCCTCTCTTTTTATAAAGGGTATTTGTTCACACAAGTTTGAAGGTGTCATTGAAAGCGTGTGTGAAATCAGTGTGTTTTTGTGTGTGCGTGTGTGTGTGCTCGTGCGTGTGTGTGAGGGTTGATTGCCATCAAGCGTGAATGGAGGCTCCACAGTGAGCATGTGCAGCTTTGACAGTGACAGAGTGTTGAGTGATGCGTTTGAACTGAGACTTAATGAAAATATCCCCCGTAAAGCAGAACAGCCCTTTCCTCTGGATGGATGAGGTGGAATAGCTTTGTTTAGTGCAGAGCAGATGCTAAATCCTGCCACTTAAGTCAACATCACATTGCACACTTATCAGTGCACTTTGCTCTGTTTATTACATTTCTTAAAAGTCACTGTGACCCTACAGTCATATTATACTAAGTCACTAAGTTGTCATATTAAACCAGTAAACCTGCCTCACATCACATCAGTTGTAGCTGTTGGCTTAGAGCTAAGTCTATTGTCCGAACAGATATCAATTGAAACATTCAGAATTATAACACAGGTTGCTACAATTTGTTTTCGTAATAAAGTCATTACCTTAGGGTACAATGTGAATTCTCAAGCAAACCTGTGGTGTTTTTTGACAACTGCTTTGCAAACCTGTAGAGTGATGAAGCTGTTGTGTCCTGTTGTGTGTGTCAGTCCTCACAGCACCTGTCCCAGATCTCTGACCTGCAGGCCCAGCTGGAGGAGGCCCTGAAGGAGAAGCAGGAGGTCCAGGAGAAGGTAAGACCAGCATGGCCACCCCTCAGGATCTGGTACTATGGCAGCCTTTGTCACTTCTGGTGTAGAGAAAAAATAACGATAACAATCTAATAGACAATAATAATAAATAAATATCTAATAAAGTTAGAATGTCAGGATTTTGGCTCCTCAAATGGTGCAGTGACATGATCGAGTACAGGTGACCATTGAGGCATCAGATTGCATAGAGATGTAAATTCTTGTGACCTCCATTGTGCATAGTGTAGCTTAATGTCCCCAGGCTCCTAACATGGGACTGTGATGGTTCAGTGTTTAAACCCAGCACTCCGTTTCCCCTCAGTGGCCCTCTGTCACGGTGAAGAGTGCCAATCTATTGGCCATCAGCAGTTTCAACACTTATCCACACCAGGTCACCACTACTAGCTAATCTGGCTCACTTTGTAATACCAGCTTTCCTTTTCTGCAAGGGCCCGCATTGCAGCCTTGTGTTGCCTTTTAGTGCATTTCTCACCGTGGACAGACCACAGGTTATGTAGCAAACAGTCAGCAGGCATATTTCTGATGAATAGGGCCTTCGCCAACCGCTCCACTTTCCACTAACAGCGTTAGGTAGACCTCACACAGGTCTGGTCTGCAATTTCAACACAGATGGTTTTCCTCTAACTACATGCCATTTCTACAGACAAGCAAGGGAATTTTAACATCACTCCAAGTTGCCATTATTTCACCCAGACCCAGACACCTCCAACCATTTTTAGAAAGGGTCCAATTGTGCTTGGGTAGAGCCCTGACTAGAAGCTGTTGATGCACCTTGTTTGTTGCAGTCAGCGGAGAGCAATTTTGACGTAGTTAAGCGTTTTGAGGCGGGATGAGGTGGAGAGTATTTAACTGTCCGTGGTGCGCCCTCTCGTCCAGAGGATTTTGAAGATTTCTTTCATCTCTCATTGAAGAGAAGAATGTGCCACAGGGGAGCACTGCTCTCTCTTCAGAGGGAGTCATCGTGAATATCATTATAATGTGTGTTTGTGTGCGTGTGTTAATCTAAGGGTGCATGCGTGTAGGTCTTCATGAAAGTAAGGATGTGTATGTCAGTAGTTAATGTCGATTGTCTGTGTGTGTGTGTTTATCTAAGTGTGTGTGTGCGTGCGCCTAGGTCTTCATGAAGGTATGGATGTGTATGTCAGCACTTTATGTCGATAGTCTGCACGTTCACACGTGCGCACATGTCTGTGTGCGCTCGCAGGTTTTACATGAGGATAATGACATGTGTATTGTGTGTGTGCCAGTATAGCGCTCATCCACCCCCTCCTTGCCTTGTCTTCCCTTCAGCTCCAGTCTCTGCAGAGCCAGCTGGAGTTCCAGGAGCAGTCCATGGTGGAGAAATCGCTGGTCAGCCGACAGGAGGCCAAGATCCGCGAGATCGAGACCAAGCTGGAGTTCGAGAAGACGCAGGTCAAACGCCTGGAGGTAAGGACCAGGCTGGAGTGGGCGAACCGCTGACTTAAACAGTGCAGAGGTCCTTGGGTCAGTGTGATGTACATATTGTGTGGGCACACTGACCCTCATCAGCATTTTGTGGACTTGTTCTAGTGCTGTACTATTCAGTTTCGGAATGGATGGATGTTCTAGAAGGTTCACAGCTCAATGAAGGTGTTAGGAGAAAATGCCGTCAGTGAGGGTGTAGACTTCTTTCTCCCCCTCACCCTCCGTCTTCCTATCCAGTAGAGACGTGCTTTCACATTTCAACATATGTCATATAATTGGGAATTCAATTTCACTGGGATTACGTTGCGGTACGGCCTGTGACAAAATGCAGACTGTCACTCAGGATTGAATGGGAAGCATAATTGCAAAAAAAAGTGCAAAGTGTCAAATGCCTAGCCATGCGCCCTCTCTCTCTCTCTCTATCGCTCTCTCCCTCTCTCTTTCTTTCTTTCTTTCTTTCTCTCCCTCTCTTACTCTGCGGTAGCTGAGTTTAACTAGTAATCAGGGCAACCAACAGCCTCCATTCCCCCTCTCCTGGCCCTGTCAGGTACACAAAGGCCCCATCGAGTTGGATTACTGCTCCCCCCCTGCCCACATTAGAGCTGCCCACCAGATGCTGGCGTCGTAGAGTGAGACGTTAGCCTTAGCAAATCTGAGCAGGGCAGAATTATGAGTAGGTTTCCTTTAGCCCCAGTGCCATGGGCTGAATGCTGATGGAGATCAGGGGTACAGAGGTGCAGGGGAACAAACCTCTTGCTCTGGGAATACTGACAGTGTTGTGAGACAATGTTATGCAGGGTAACTTTTAAGGGAGAGGTTTTCTTTGTGTGGGTGTTGTGACAGGTTTGTGCACTATTTATGGCTTGGTTGGCATGCATAGGACATTTTTGAAAGGGTAGTTGTGAGGGTATATGTGATTTTGAATGATCCTCTGCTGGTCTGCAGTAAAAAAGAAACCGCATCTGACTGTTGAGGAAAGTTTTCTATGTACTTTGTATTGAAACTGTTTCCTAGGTGATCAAAAGAAGAAATGAATACATCGTCTAGGCGGCCTTAGTGTTGTCAGTGTGTCTCCGCGCGCCTCATGTTCTGCCGTTTCTCACGCAGAGTCTGGTGGCGCGTCTGAAGGAGAACGTGGAGAAGCTGACGGAGGAGCGGGACCAGCGCAGCGCCAGCGAGATCCGCGAGAAGGAGCAGAACAAGCGCTTCCAGCGGCAGATCCGCGACATCAAGGAGGAGATGGCCGAGCTGGCCAAGAAGGAGGGGGAGGCCAGCCGCAAGAAGCACGAGCTGGTGAGTCCTCAAGGCCACCTCCCATCCGCCGGTCCACCACTCTCCCACTGTCATTCTCCACTGTAGGAGGCACTAGAAAAATGAGTGATTGGAACTCATTAATCATATAAATATGTTGGTGCTCTTTGGGTGTAGCATTGAAGCACACTGCAAAACCTTTAGTCAAACCCATACACATCTTACCGTCTTGCAGGTGTCTATATTATATACCTTGACAGACACACACACACACACACACACACAAAAACACACATACACGCACACACACACACATATATATACAGCCGCGGAAAAAATTAAGAGACCACTTCAAAATTATCAGTTTCTCTGGTTTTACTATTTATTGGTATGTGTTAAAGTAAAATGTACATTTTTGTTTTATTCTATAACCTACTGGCAACATTCCTACCAAATTTCAAATAAAAATATTGTCATTTAGATCATTTATTTGCAGAAAAATGACAATTGGTCAAAATAGCAAAAAAGATGCAGTGTCTTCAGATCTCGAATAATGCAAAGAAAACAAGCTCATATTCATTTTTAAGCTACACAATACTAATGCTTTAACTTAGGAAGAGTTCAGAAATCAATATTTGGTGGAATAACCTTGATTTAAAATCACAACTTTCATGTGTCTTGGCATGCTCTCCACCAGTCTTTCACATTGCCGTTGGGTGACTTTATGCTACTCCTGGCACAAGAATTCAAGCAGCTCGGCTTCTTTTCATGGCTTGTGACCATCCATCTTCCTCTTGATCACATTTCAGAGGTTTTTTATGGGATTCAGGTCTCGAAATTGGGCTGGTCATGACAGGGTCCTGATCTGGTGGTACTCCATCCACACCTTTACTGGCCTGGCTGTGTGGCATGGAGCATTGCCCTGCTGGAAAAAACACTTCTCAGAGTTGGGGAACATTGTCAGAGCAAAAGGAGGCAAGTTTTCTTCCGGGACAACGTTGTACTTTGCCTGGCTGAGGTTTGTAAAAGACCATAAGGATTGAACCAAAGCGGACTGGAGGGTCTCCTAGTTCGTCTTCTCTGATGAGTCCAATTTTCAGCTTTGCCCAACACATGGTCGTCTGATGGTTAGACGGAGACCTGGAGAGGCCTACAAGCCACAGAGTCTTGCACCTACTGTGAAATTGGACTCATCAGAGAAGATGAACTAGGAGACCCTCCAGTCCACTTTGGTTCAATCCTTATGGTCTTTTACAAACCTCAGCCAGGCAAAGTACAACGTTGTCCCGGAAGAAAAACTTGCTTCCTTTTGCTCTGACAATGTTCCCCAACTCTGAGAAGTGTTTTTTCCAGCAGGGCAATGCTCCATGCCACACAGCCAGGCCAGTAAAGGTGTGGATGGAGTATCACCAGATCAGGACCCTGTCATGGCCAGCCCAATTTCGAGACCTGAATCCCATAAAAAAAACTCTGAAATGTGATCAAGAGGAAGCTGGATGGTCACAAGCCATGAAAAGAAGCCGAGCTGCTTGAATTCTTGCGCCAGGAGTAGCATAAAGTCACCCAACGGCAATGTGAAAGACTGGTGGAGAGCATGCCAAGACACATGAAAGTTGTGATTTTAATTCAAGGTTATTCCACCAAATATTGATTTCTGAACTCTTCCTAAGTTAAAGCATTAGTATTATGTAGTTTAAAAATGAATATGAGCTTGTTTTCTTTGCATTATTCGAGATCTGAAGACACTGCATCTTTTTTGCTATTTTGACCAATTGTCATTTTTCTGCAAATAAATGATCTAAATGACAATATTTTTATTTGAAATTTGGTAGGAATGTTGCCAGTAGGTTATAGAATAAAACAAAAATGTACATTTTACTTTAACACATACCAATAAATAGTAAAACCAGAGAAACTGATAATTTTGAAGTGGTCTCTTAATTTTTTCCGCGGCTGTATATATATATATATATATATATATACGTGTTTGTGTGTCAAGGTTCTATAATGGTTATATAACCCCTGCCCTATACCCAACAGGAAATGGACATTGAGAGCTTGGAAGCAGCCAATCAGAGCCTTCAGGCAGATCTGAAGCTGGCCTTCAAAAGGATCGGCGACCTGCAGGCCGCCATTGAGGATGAGATGGAGAGCGACGACAACGAGGACCTCATCAACAGGTATCCTGTTCACCATCGGCTGCCACCTGTATTAGTTCAATAGCCACTGCTTTTACCCCGGCACAGAGACAGTGATTTAAAGCAAGGGTGAAGGAGAGCAAAGGAAAGCCAGAGAGAGAGAGAGTGAAGGAAGGAATGTTTGAGAGATCTTCCTAAGAGTCTTTCGTTTGTACGAGCAAACTCTCCCGAGGCCTTTTCACACACCCTGAAGAAAAAGAGAAAAAAAACATGCCTTGAATACTGCTGCACTTTATTTGTAGCCTTTTAGAATCCACCACACTTAATTAGAATGTCGATCAGACTGGTCTGGTCTACCTTACTTCAGATTGTGGCTTAGACTTGCTTGTTGGCTTGCTTGTTGGCAGTGGCGAACTCAAGGAAGCCGTTTCTCTCTCTCTCTCCTATGTCACTAGGCAATAAATAGCAGTGAGATTTGGGCAGTGTTTATGCGCTGCCTCCCGCCTTCTCCTCTCCTCTTCACACAGTCATGGTGAGGCGACTCTGTACTCAGAGTCTGTAGATGCAGCTGTGGAGCTCTCCTTGCTCGGGGTAAAAGACATCTGAGGAGTCGAGGTTTCAAAGTAGCAACTCTCAGCATTGGTGCTTTGTCAGATTTCATGCTCTTTTACCTCAAGACATGGTTCATCTCTTGTTCATTTTTTGTTGTTGTTGTTGTTGTTTATGTGAGTTCCATTTTTGGTTGTTTGTTTTGTTGTCCTCTGTGTTACCCCTTCTGTTCTGGATTTGACTTATTTATGTATGTTTGTGTCATCTTTTTCTTTTCTTCCTCCACTATCCACAGTTTACAAGATATGGTGACTAAGTATCAGAAACGAAAGAACAAAACGTGAGGAGCTGGAGCATATGTTTGGTTCTAATGTAAATCAGTATTGTCCTTGCCCAGACAAGTGATGCAGTATTCACCTAGCTTTGAAAAATGCCTAATTACTTATTTATGCCCATACACAGTATTCAGACCTGCACAGTAACGTCTCCATTAAATGTCTCCCTTTTGACCTCATTTAGCACAAAAAACAGGATATTAGCTTCTAGCGAATTCCAAATAAATTGGTACCCCCATCACACGATTCCCCCTCCATTCAAGCCAAATTATACTGCATCACAGGCCTTGGGATGGGACTTACTTTAACACCCTCTCTCACTGTTTTTTTCTGTCCTTCGTGTGGTTTGCATGGTACCACATGCTTTGGTGCATGCCTCTGAGAATAACATGCTTTACCCCCCCCCCCCCCCCCCCCCCAGACCAATCATGGGTTCACTCCTGCTCAGTTCTTCCCCCCACAAAGCTTCCACTTGTTGACCTGTTAACATAATGAGCTGTGCTTTAAACACGCCATCTCCCTTCAGGCCATGTGTGTTTCCAATGTCGGGTAAGTCTTGACCTGTGTCTGCCTGCTCCCAGGAGGGACACCAGGGGGCTCCTGCAGTAGGTCTCCCCTCTTGCCCCCTCCTTCCTACACCATGTAGACCCAACCTGCCCCTGGCTGTTGGGCCAGTGGGCCGTGTTTGAGCAGCACCCGGAAACACCTGCCGTGCTCGTCTGAATATTTCAGGGGACTCCACTGTCGGGCAGAGGCTACGCCAGCGGCGATGCTGTGGCCAATTGCGTTCCAATGGGGTGGGGGGGGTTGGTTGGTTGGGGGTTGGGGAGACATGTTCTTCATCAATCATTCAAACTCCAAAGTTAAATAATGGATGACCATCAAATGTCCTACAGAAATCCCTGGCAACGCTCCTCCGACAGCAGCACTAACCTCTGGCAGCGGGCCAGCTCATTCACATGTCAGTAGCTCTAGGCATGTACTAGGCTGCACTTACTGTGTTTTCCATTTTTAAAGCCCTTGTTAAACCGCAAGCCGCCCTCCCACCCCCCCATTCCGTCCCCTCTTTATGCTGTGTACTGTAAAAGGAAATTAATGGCTAATGGCTCGCCAGAACATGACTGGTGTAAGAGCTTTAGTGTGAAGTTGCGTAATGCTGGTTTGTTTTTTTGTTTTGTTCATTTTGTGGTTGTTGCTGTTTTAGTAGAAATGGACAAACTGTTAATGTGGGGAGACATGCTAGTGATGGTCTATTGCTACCACCTTTGGGCCTTGGTTTTGGATGTGTATTTTTGGCAAGGCACTAAAGCCCAAGTAGTGTACGTGTGAATCGAGCAACATCTCTGTTACGACTCGAAGCTCTCAGTGGAAAAAAGGGGGAATTGGGTATGGATGAAAAAACACCTGATGAGAGCAGGTGCTGTTTTAAAAAGCCCCTCGTCTGCCACAAATGCAGCCTTTACCTAGTGGCAGATGTGAAGGGTGAATGTGTCTGGAACAGCTGCATTTGCCCTGGACATGTCCCAAAGGGCTCCACTCAACTCTCTGTGCAGAGCTTCTGGAGGAAATAAGTGTCACAGTACACACGACTCCAGTTAAAAGCAAGGGAAGTCGAGGCGCTGGGTAGAGAGAAACAGGGGAAGGAAGGGAGAGAAAGTGGGAGGGAAAGGGGGGTTGGGAGGGATCCATATGTGCTAATGATAAATGTAATAGCGTGTAACAGAGATGTACAAGCGGCGGAGGCAGATTGTCGCAGACAATTAATGTCTCCCTCCGCTCTCTCTGTTGTTTGTTTGTTCCCCGGGGCCTCTGGCGCAGCTTAACTAATGGTATGCGGTCAAGGACATAAATTGTATGTGACACTTGGTGTAACGTGCTTGATTACAAAGCGCCGGCTGTCCGTGGCGCGGCTGTGGCCTGCCTGGGAGTGCCGTGGGCTCGTTCACACCAGAGCTAGTCACCTCTGCTGTCCCTTCATGTGGGGATGGGGGGGGGGGGGGGGGGTGTATATGTAGGAGACCAACACAGAGCCAGACACCAAGAGGAGAGTCACAGGCTACGTAAGGCTGCTAGGTGGTGAGCCTTTTTTCCTCAGTATGACCTATTGTCCTTTGAGTTATTTCCTATCCACGCTGGTTTCTCTGTGATCTCTGCACAGGAGCAGCAGCAATACAGTGTTACGTTAGTGACACCCCAGTATCTAACACTGAGTAAGCGTTCATGAACTTTGGTATCCTGTTGGGCCCCTTGTGTTAATCTTGAACTGGCACTAACCCCTTACCTTACATAAGACTGAAAGAGAGGAGGTGGCAATGATGTAACAATTAGCAAGGTCCCTTCCTCAGACAGTAAGTCCTAGCATATTGTTGTGGTCTTCGTTTCTCCTAGAAAGTAGTCAACATGTGGCGGTAATGACATTCGTCAAAATTCGCCTCTCAAAAGTCTCCCCTCTTATTTTTGTTTGAAAGAAAGCAAAAAACTCACGCCATGTTCTTGGAGGGTAAATCATAGTGATTCAGAGCAGTGTGTGTCTGATGAGAAAAGGGATAAGAGTAATCTTAAGAGGCAGGCAGGCACGGAAAGAGATAGAGAGAGAGGCATTGACTTGCAAATCCAGGCAAACATAAATCCAAAGCTTTCTTTATCTCCGAGAAAAGCAATGGGCAAACCGGCTAGGGACTCGGTCCGGGCGCTTCATGTGTGAGGTGCTAATACCTCGTCCTCACCAGGCCTCTCGTCTTTGTTTACACGCCCGTATTGATGAGACGAGGCGCCGCAGCCACACGTCAGGCCAGCTCTCATCCCACCGTTTGTGTCAGGAGACTTAGACTGTCTAATGGTGCAGGCATGGCGAGCAAAGTTAACTACGCTTTGAAAGAGGTCTTCAAGCCCCTCCAAGCAACACTTTTTGTTCGGAATAAGAAAAACCATGAACAGTCAAACAGGAGAATATGCATTTGGACTGCATTCAAGGCCAGCCATGATTGTAGGATTCCCATGACTAGTTTATTTTAGGAAGCTCTCACTCAAACCTTGCATGCCCCACTGTAGCTGTGTGTTATGGTTGCATAGCCTTGTGGCTATTGAAGATTATTAAAGGTAAGGGCTTCGAGGAACTGTTGTAAAGTTTTGAGGTGTGTGTGGGCATGTGTGTGTGTGTGTGTGTGTGTGTGTGTGTTTGGTGTGCATGTGTGTGTGTTAAGTGTGCATGTGTGCTTGTGTGTGTACAAAGAAAAGATAAAATACATTGGGGAAATTCTCATCAGCAGTGCATTGAGGTGTCAGGGAGCATTGTGCCTCTTTTGATCCTTTTCAGACCACTGACTGGCCTCAATTCTCTGCCCAATACCACCCCCCGCCCCTCCATGCACAGATCGAAAACAATTGTACTCACAATCTGTCCCCGAATTATTATGTCAGAGTCTATGGCATTATTCAGCGGTGGTGCGGACAAATAAATGAGACGTGGGATTGAGGGGATGGACAAAAAAATCCCTTCTATTTTCTACCTTCCCTTCCGCTAAGCCTTTATCCTTTGTCCCTGTGCCCCAACCCTGGGATTGGTATTGAGTCCGGTGAATTGCTCATAGGTCCATTTGGGGCTTCACATGCCAGGCGAGCCAGTGCCAACTAACCGCAAGACGGCCGCCTGATAACGCTGCACACAATAACACAGACAATGGCTGCGGGTCTCCACAGGCCTCCAGCAATCCAGTGCATGTGTCTGTGCTCTCTCATGGTCTCCTTCCAGAGAGGAAAAAAGAGAGAATAGAAAACAAAGACCTGCTTCTCCTAAATGGCCCCCACTAACACCAGTACCATAGACTTACCCCGGTGTTCCCTCCATTCTAACATTCCCTCTCTCCTCCCCTCTCTCTCTCTCTCAATCTCTCGATCACCCCACGCAGTGAGGGGGAGTCGGGCACAGACTCCGAGGTGGAGGATCGGGTGGACGGGGTGAAGTCGTGGCTGTCCAAAAACAAGGGCTCCGCCAAGAACCTGTCAGATGATGGAAGCCTGAAGAGCTCAAGGTCAGTGAGGACACCTCCCACCACACAACCACACTCCTCAAA
Source organism: Sprattus sprattus (assembly GCF_963457725.1). Lineage (NCBI taxonomy): Eukaryota > Metazoa > Chordata > Actinopteri > Clupeiformes > Clupeidae > Sprattus > Sprattus sprattus. Next base: position 19,933,668 of record NC_137928.1, on the reverse strand, counting down.
ACCCCTACCCTAGTTTTTCAAATGGTTTGGTCCCATAGTGACTTCCCATATACAGCCCCATGTGCAGTAAGAGACAGACTATCAACTTGCGATGGGATATACATTTCCTCTCCCTCCCTCCCTCCATCTCTCTCTGTCTCTCTCTTTCTCTCTCTCTCTCTCTCTCTCTCTCTCTCTCTCTCTCTCTCTCTCTCTCTCTCTCTCTCTCTCTCTCTCTCTGCATGTCTTTCGGCTTATTCACTCTATTGTCGATGGTACTGATGACAGGGCCTTCTTTAGATGGGAGCTGCCTCCCTGGCAGATTTATTGACATGCCTACTAGCCAGCTGGAATGCCTACCTGCCCCGCCCCACCCGAGATTAATAGATCTGCCAGCTGGCTGTCGGCTTCGATGGTCCCATATTTGTCTTTTTACAAGAAGATTTAGCTCTTCCGTTTGGGCCTCTCAGAACTTTTTTACAAAACTTTGGCTTTTAGATTCTCGAGTTCCAGTGCACTCCCCACACAGTTCAACCTCGTATGAATAGAGATATATTACATGAGGTCTTGTAAGGTTTCAAATATTCATAGGCAGCACTGAGTTGGACAGCTGCACTTGGCTCCAGAAGAGTGTTGTTTAGCACCACCGTATGCAACAGCTGACTTTCTTCGCCGTTTGGTTGAATCTCCCACTCAAAAACACTGCTTCTCTATAAGGGTTGTATGTGCCTAAGGACTAAGAGGTTTTATGTTTGATATTCTCCAGTTGTCTTGGTAAACTGTCTGTAAACTCTGCTGCCTTCCCTGAAATCTCCACCAACTTCATCCATCTCCCTCATTAATTTTGACATTTTAAATTAACACCTCCAAAATCGCTGTTCTCTCGTTGATTTCTATGCCACCTGGGCTTTCATTTGTTTGTTTCCTCCTAGGAGTCTTTCATCTTGTTGCCATTTTTAAATTCCATTTATCTCTCTTTTCAGTTCTCTGTGTGACTCATCTGTCATTTTTTTCTCTTTCTCTATGCCTCTCTCTGTCCCTTTCTCCCTGCTTCACTCTGTGTTTCTGTGCTTTCTCCCACCCTTTCCACGCCGCTTTTTCCCTCTAGATATGCTGTTAACGTTGATGCAAAGGAAGGCAAAGAGTGGAAAGAGGGTAAGGAATGGAAAGAAAATGGTAAAGAGGTAGAGCAGAGCAGGCCGGTGTCCGTGATGAGTTCGCTCAGTTACAGGAAGCGCTCCAACCTCAAGGACTCTATCGGGGGTAAAGGGGACGAAGGCTCCCTCTTCAGCACCCTCAAAGATCAGTCTCAGAACTCCCAGGAGCTCTCGTCCTTCCGCAAGGGCAAGGGCAAGGCGGCAGACGGCCAGGACGACACCTACTCCGTCAGCTCCTGGCGGAAGTCCCAGGCCGGAGACGACCTGGACGACCGCGGTTCGGTCATCTCGCAAGCCACCAGCCGGGCCAGGAAAGGCATGGAGAGCCGCTGGTCCGAGTTTGATAAGGAGTCAATGGCCCCGAGCCGCGCCTCTACCCGCTGCACCGTGCTGGACTTGGACGATGAGGACGACTCCAAGTCTGTGCTGAGCGTGGGGCTGTCCAGCTCCCGTATCCGTCACCGCAGCATGTCCCGTCTGGAGGGTTCACCTGTCTCCCCAAGCCCGAGCCGGCAGTCAGGTGGCCGGAGCCCTGGCAGCGTGAGCCGTGCCGACTCGCGCATGTCGATGGCCCGCAGCTGCCGGCTCAGCGAGTTTGGCCTGGACGACGACACGCGCAGCGTGGCCTTCAGCGATGCCCGCTCCTCCGCCTACAGCCCCTTCTCCAGCGGCCGCAGTGTCTCCATGCCCCCCCAGGCCCGCGCCACCGACAGCAGCCCCCCCGACACCTCCGACGTCAAGCCGGTCACCCACCGCAATTACCTGGACCCCGACCTCGAGAAGGCCATCAACGAGGTGCTCAGCTTCAAGCCCATCACGTTCAAGCGCACCAGCCTGGAGGACTCCGAGGCCGAAGGCAGTAAGAAGGACCAGGACGAGGACGGTGGCAGTGGTGGAAGGAAGAGCAACTTGCGGCGCTCTGCCTCAGCCATGGACGTGAGGCCATCCAGCAGCCTGAGCACACGCAGCAGTCGCAGCAGTCGCAGCCGCAGCAGCAGCAAGAAGTCGAAGAAGAAGAAGAAGAGGAGGAGCCACAGCAGTGAGTCCGACAGCTCCGACTCGGATGGCGACCGCCGCAAAAAGAGCTCCAAGAAGAAGTCCAAGAAGACAAAGAAGAAGTCTAAGAGGGCCTCCTCCTCCTCTTCTTCGTCGTCCTCATCCAGCTCGGAGTCTAGCTCAGAGTCCAACTCGAGCTCCGGAGCGTCCACCATTTCCTACCGTAGCACGAACAGCATCAAGAAGGCCCCCAGCAGCAAACCAGCATCAGGCTCTGAGGAGGAGAGAGACCCTCAGGGCTCTGCTGAAGGGGCACCATCTCCCAACAGGAAGGACGTGAAGAAGAGGAAGAAGAAAGTGGACAACGTGATGATGAAGTATCTTTACCGAGCCGACAGTGACTAAAGCGAGGCGCCAGCCAGTAGGTGTTGCCTGGCGTGCATTGAGGAATGCAAAAAGCATGGAGTGACACTAACAACCCTCCCAAAAACCTAAGAAAAAAAAATTTGACGTAGAAAAATGACACCTTTTATGTGCAACTTCACACAAGCTCAGAGTCTAATACTGTAATTCACCCTTCAAAAGGTAGACGCATTTCATTGGAGTGAACTAATCAAATGACACCCCGAAAATTGTGTTTCGTTTTCTTTCACAGCGCTGGTACTTTCTTTTATCTTCAGTCCTTTGTGTGCATGAATGTGCATAATAACTTTGCACAGAATTGGTGTCTCCTATAATTTGGACAAGACATTTAGAGTAATTAATTTTGGGCTTTTATTTATATAAATATGTCTCTGAATCAGTGTGCGTGGACACGGCAATCGCTAAAATGTCGGAGTGATTAATTGTCCAAAAGCACCAGCCAAAAGAACGGGAGCTCTAGTCCGCCATAGATTGTCCCTACAGCCTTTATTTCAGACATAATTAAACCAGACCATTGATTTACACAAGTAGCAAGTAGCACTTTTTCACTTTCTTTTAAGATTCCAAATCGACAGCAATTAACCTGCAGTTTGCATTGTGTGGGCGGTTAAAGATTAGATAAGTCTCTGTAACCCATAGTTGCTCTTTTTAGAGGGTTGTACCCAGACGCAGCCATTAGTGAAGCCCTGGCATGCATCAAACCCGATCTGTTTGCTCCCCAATAATTAGAGCAAACAACATTTCATTTATATGTTAATTAAGCTGATAAGGTTACGGGTATGACGAAATAGGCCCTAGAAAAACCGACATTAAAATGTATTATTATTAAAGCCGGGGGTTTCAGATTTTTTTGACGGTGATTGAACTGCGCTGTGCAAACTCTGCATGTTTTAGCTCGAGGGGGCCTTTCGCAAAGGGAAAAGTTCAGTCGCCGATGAAAACTCATTATGCATGTGTGAGTGGGAAAGAATTTAAGATGTCACGTCTCTGTGTCGCGTTCTGAGGTCGTCAAGTGATTTGCTTGCATGACACTCGGCTGGCAGGTGTCTAACATCACTGGCGTATGTTAATGTGTGTATTAACTGTGAGCCACATAATAACTGAACACCCTATGCGTGTTCCTGTCTGACTTCTGGCTGTTATAATAATGAAATCTTTGTTCCTCCCTGTCTCTGTCTGTCTCTGTTTTTGGTCTAGCCCTCCTTCAAGACGGCGCTTCTGCTTCGATCGATCTGATGATGAAGAGGAGGAGGAAGAAGAAAAAGAAGGGGGTGGTGCGTCTCGACGTTCCTACCGCTCCCGATACACACGAAGCTACCTGAACGACAGCGACAGCGAGGGCAAGGCCTCAGAGACAACAGCATAGCAGAACTCTCTCTCTCATACACACATACACACACAAACACACACATACACATGGATGACATACTCACACATTTGCTTATTCAAAAAGACTTTTTGCCTCTCAGTGTTGGCCCACAGCTTCACTATACTCACCAACACCAGTTCCAGAACCTTCTCCTGTCTCTTGTAACAGCATGAGATAGAGACAGGGGCACAGTATGACTCACCTGTGTTACTCTCAACCCCACTAAATGACCCTCTACTGTACTTCACATCAGACTGGAAAACAAATCAACAGTGACAAACTTGTCCTTATTAGTAATCAGTTACATTGCTGTTACTAGCTCCTGACTTGTACATAGCGTGGTAAGCTTTAAAAGCATTAAAATGCTGCGACTGAGGATTCACGGCTTTGTCCGTGTTTTTTTTTTTTTTTCACGCCTTCTGCTGCTTTGCCACCCTCCTTCTCTTCGTCTTCCTCCTCTCCTCTCACATAAGCCCAGTGCCTCTGATGATGGTTGCCCTGATGCCCCTGTGCCCAGCTCATACCGTTCAGTAACCCCCCCCCTCCTCTATGCCTTCCTGCTCCGGCCACACCAGGCTCTCTGTTGCTCACCTCCATCCCGGCCATTACTGAGCCAAAGAATCATAACATGACTCAAGCCAACGAGAAATGGGAGAATTTTTTTTGCTGCATCATTAAGACTTAAAAAACCGAAAGTAATAGGGGGGAAACAGATAAAGAAAAAAGAGGCAGACATTGAAAGAGAGAGAGGAAACAAGCACCAAGAAAGGCCTTTGTAGTAAGAGACTGTGCATAGACTGAGATAGGGCTTCTTTACTTTGGCTCCCCAGAGAGGGCGAGTGAGGGAAGGAGAAGTGCCGTCGATTTAAGTGCAGCTCCCCCGCAGCTGCATCCTCTCCCAGCTGTGTCTCTGCGCTTGCTCACTGAACTGTTGAGCTCTCCTCTCTCAGACGCCGCTCCCTCATATTACCGGTGGAGGGCATAGGTGGGAGGGAGGGAGGGATACTGTGTTTGTTTTTTAACTTCATTGAGGGGGAGGGACATAATAAGACCATGGAACTAGCAGTTTGTTTAACGAAAAGTTGATTTGCTGCCTCAACTTTATGTTGATGTATGTTTGAGAGGGGGGAAAAAACAAACAAGGACAAGAAAGAAGAACCGACTGCCTTCCCAGTGTTGGAACTTGTCTGACGCTCTTAAGCTCACTCCACAAAATGCTTGGTTTTAGTTTTTGCTTGATCTCACAGTCGTGTTTGTGGTTAGTCTCTGGCTCAGCTTCTGATTTAGTGTTTCTCTTGTTTCGATTCTTTTCTTTCCCTCGTAGTTAAACAGCCCTCTGTGGCTTTCCAAAGGGAATGTACTTGACATTGGGTACGGTGCTGTGCGGCAATGGTTTTCTCTTTAACTCTCTTAACTCGTCGCTGCACTGCAGTGGTGAAATACTGGACAACCGATGGCTCTGGAAACATCTCTTGGAACAGGAAGTGGAGCAAATTTAAGTGGATGCTTGTTAGAGAACATGTACTGTGAAATCCTCTCTTGAGCCTCCGAAGAAGAATATTGTCAGTGGAAGATCCATCAGTATTTTAGCCTTACCCTATGACAATAATGCTCTTTCATCGAGAAGAGGTGCACTTTTAACCTGGACAAACAGGCTCCTCTGGTTTTAATGGTTGCCTATATTGTATTCTTTTGCTTGATGCCATAGTATTTATGAACTAGCATTGACGAGTTGAGCACCTGCCAAAATGCATATGGTTTCTGCACAGAATATAGCAGTGGGGTGTATGGATTTACTTGCTACTTTGTTTTTGAAGGGAGATTGTGATTGTATTTTACATGGTTCGGTAGATGTCCGCACAGGTCTATGACTTTATCCTATTTTCTATGCAGTTGATTAAGTTGAAAGGTGAGTGTTTTTATCTTCTGGGTTTCATCGAATTTGTTCATTAAACCACAAATAAAAGACATGCAGACATAACATTGCTGGCTGTACACATTAATATAAATATATATAAATATCTGTATGATTCATTTTAGCTTCCAAAATAGTTCATGTTTATTTTCTTTATTGAACAAATGACCACTTGTTATAAGTAATAATTTTGCATTACAATTTAATATATTGTAAATAAATGATGGTGATTGTTTTAGAATGTCTGGTTTGGCTCTTTTTTAAGTCTGTTTTTAAATATACAAATCAGATGAATAGAATACATTTTCTGTTTGCATGCTCATCTAGAAAAAGGAGCTCTTCATTGCATCATAAAGTAAGCAACCCTTGACCCTTAATAAATATTTTGTTTTATTTTTCCTTGAGTGGTCATCCATGTAATGCAAATCTTACATTTACCGGGTTACTGTTAACAGTGGGGTGTCAAACTGTTCTCTTTATGACGAGAGTCCAACTATTTTAAGTTCAACTGATTATTTTGGAACAACATACAACCAACTGCTGAGCCCAACAACCGAACCGAACAAAATTTAATTTGTGATTCATTGTTTACACCTCCAGTCTCAAAGTTCTTTTGGAAACCACACGTTTTGAAGCTCAAATGCCTCTAACTAGTAGCAGTGTTCTTGAAGAACCTTGAAACAGATTTCAACAAAATGATCAATATTTAATCTTAGCGTTTTTAGTAGGTAGTGCTTTTATTCTAAATGCTTCAGTGAGGATTTACTGCTCATTGAAGTTTGGCTTCTGGCTCTGACAACACCCCCTACAGTGTTGATCAATGAAGTTATCAAATAAGAGTCGCTTCTTTTAACTGTTGCAAAAGCAAGAAAAAAATCATGACAATTCCACTGCCAAACTGGTTTTAGAAGTGGCTGAACATTATTGGCAGGCCCATTTGCTTTTAGGCTTTCTTAGCTAGATATGTAATAATTGTAGTTGTAATAATAAATTGAAATGATTAACTTCAGGCCAAAACTGCATACAACACAGCATACAAATCAGTTGTGTAAATTGAGCTTTTTAAGCGTGATGAAGAAAGATGAGTTTTAAAGTGATTATTGCCCACTAATTGTTGCATTAGCAGTCAGAAGAAGTCAGGCAGAAAATTACAAAATTCAGCAAACATAGAAAAAAGGGAATCAACATTTTTGCTATTGATTTTTGTTTAACCTTACCTTTTTTTGTGAAAATTCCTGCTTTACGTCAATTAGAGATGATACAGATCTCCATTAGTGTGCTGTACGGTACATTTATCCATCAGCAGAAAGAAAGCAAGTTCTTATCCTTCTGGCTATGAAACACTAGGCCGCCCTGGCTAAGAGTCCAGCGCTCGTGAGAAGGACTCGGTGAGTTTGGTTTAAGGAATCCAGACAGACAACCAAACAGATTCAACACCAGTCAACTTGAATGCTTGCACCCTGTTTCACAGACAAGAGTATCTGTGAGACACTTGAGCAGAGCATCCTTGTTGACATGTTAAAATGCAAATAAATGCTGGATGATTTAAATCGGTCTTAATGGCTTGAATTAATAGGTCATAAACATCTCCTCAATCATTAGACGGTTAATTTGCTAGGAACATAACAGCTGGCTATCATTACTCAAAATTTTGTGTCAAAATGAATATTGATTGCTGTTGAAAGACCATCAATTTAACAAATAAACAATGACGCATCGCATTTCATATCGTCTCACTGACATAGTAGATGGAGAAAATGTGGAGACGTTGGTAAATACTGGGATGTGTGTAACTGTGGAGGAAAATAATTCAAACCACTACATTAGTGATGCTGATTACCATCTGCCTGGGCCCATCACATCACATGTTCTGTGGTGTGACCCTGCCAGGACTATATTACACACACACACACACACATGCACAGATACAGTGCCCCTTTCATGAGAACAGACCAGAGTAAGCAACACAGAGGCCAGACAGTCCACGCAGTGATGAGTGCATATGGGCACAGCAGAAGCTCCATCTGCTAGTGTGGATGGAAACTGAGGAAAGCACAGTCTGTGGTCCTGCGAAAGATGGGGTCTCCAGGTCAAGTGCTGCTCCATCAGGCCTGCCTGAACATGTTGTGACTTGGGGAGGGGTTGGAGCTCACCGAGCGAGAGGGGGACTGTGAGCATCTTCACCAGGGAATGGCTGCCTACCCGAAACCATACCAAACTCCCATGGAGAAGGTGAGCCAAACAGAATGTGTCAACCGCAGAACACGCATGAGAGGAGACTGCTAACAGGACTCCATTGAACAATATAGCCTTGCCCATTTCATAGAGAAACCAGTGCCCTTTTATATAAGGACCATGCCTAGCAGAAATGTCAGTGCCAGCCAGCACATAAAATAATAAACTGCAATAATATGTACTATGATCCTCCTGGGATTTCCAATCCACAGTGTTCCAAAGTATCGGGCTCTCTAGGGTCCCGGGTGGAGTCTGATACCCCTGCTGAAGTTTGTTCCTCCTGTGTGCTGCAGTGAGGTGTGCAAGTGAGCTGCAGTGCAGTATCATCACAAAATGGCACCCCGAGTGAATACATCCCTTCATTCCATCTCACTACACACAGTCAGTTTTCCCCTGGCTGCCAAACAGAGCCTACTCCTCCCTACCATCTACCCACCTCTTCCCACTTCACCTTCACCGCTGGTTGACTGACGCTGTTGGAATTGTAATGTCTGCTGATCAAAAGGGAGATATAATATGCGTGGGCGGACAGTAGCGTGTGAGTTGGGTTCGGCATAGCCGGGGTTTTGCCGTGCGACGGGCCGGCCTTTCTGAAGGAGGCTGGAGAATAAGCGAGGGAGGTAGAGAGTGAGCAAGAGAAGTGATGCCTCTCTTCCCCTGGAGATGAGGTGACAAGCAGAGGCTGTAAAATCATTTGATGCCTTCGGCTCTCTCCCGGCAACAGAGCCACCAGGCTCATTACACTTCCAAATGCCGCTGCCACATCCGCAGTCACCGCCTCACCTCGGCTTCCCCAGGCGCTCCTCGCATGGCAGTCTGTCTTGTTCTCGTCTAACTCGCACTGGCTGCCGGCGACCTCTGAGCCGTGCCGTGGACAAAGCCACCGCATCCCTGTCTGCCTTTTGGGGAGTGTCCGGAGACTGCTGCAGATGCATGCTGGGAAATGTTGCAATGTCGAGCTCTAAGAATAGAAGAGTTGTAGTGTGAGGTGGTAGTGTTTCTGTGAGATATTTGATCCTGATGCCTCCATTTTGTCATCTGTATATGGTCATAGATTTGGCACATTAGCACAGGCATTCTTTAGATACCAAGTAATTGCTCACTCAGTACAGACATATGAAGTGGTCTGTCACCAGTGTATGAAGATTAGTAACAAGATTCTTTCCTTTACAGAGTCTGTGTAATACAAATATGAATGAATCCATTTATCAGTATCTATTCACAGTCTAATAATACCTCTGACAATTTTGGCAAAGCATCAGCTCAGCACAAGATTTTCCAACTGTAATTACAAGCTGGAGTCCCGAGTATTGCTGTGCAGTGTACCATTAATTGGGTAGAGCATGCACGATGCCTGTCCTCTCACCTTATTGACCTTTGACCCTGTCAGCCTCATACCCTCTGCCCACCAATCCCTGGTGTGTTCACAACTTCGCACAGAGGTAGAGTCAGAGCCGGTTGCTTGGCCAGGCCGACCTCCCCTGGGACCTCATTCATCAGCGGGGTAAGCCTTGGACTGTCAGACGCGATCTGAATGAGGAGGAATAAACCTTCATTAAGAGGGGTCACAGAGGGTCGAGTCCACGCCCTCAGAGACAGTACCGGTGATGTGTTGTGGGGTCAATTGAATAGGTTAGCTTTCCGGACCCCATTTGATTAGGTGTAGTGAGGTCACTTGTGTTCAGCCCATGAATAAAAACATGTTCAGTACTCACCTCACGTTGGCCATTATGTCCAACCCTTTCTCAGTCTCAATATTAGCACTGTTGCATTGGACAAATAGGGTATCATTGGCAAGCATGCTTTGCAATCAGGAACTGTCAACTGTACCATAAATATGCAAAATAAGCAGAAAAGTTTGTCCACAAAATGGAAATGGGTTAGCACTGCTGCTGGGCATTGGATTTTTATTCATGTGCAGCACTCTAAACATTATTACAGAAACAAGCAAATTAGCTTAACAGCGCAGAGATTATGAAAGCCTGTTTAATTACAATGTGGAAAGGCATTCAAAGAGCTGCTCGAAAACATCCAGGCCTCTCTCACTCTCCCAAGCACTCTCCGGCTCATTCAATACTTACATTTCAGCCTGATGGATGGCCAAGGAAGCATACTTTCTGAATGAAGACTTCAGAAGCATACTTCTCTGTGCCGACCCGGAGATAACAAAAGACATAACATCCTTGAGGAAAACCCTGTCTACTTTTCCTCAAGGTTATGATCAGATCAAAGGGGCTTGGTGGGTGAAAAAGCCTCTCGCTCTATAAAACAGGAGAGGCCTTTAAAAAATAAATAAAGGAAAATGATGACATACTCTTTAAGGAAATTCAGCCTCGACCAGGCAACAGCAGCAGCTTATCTTCCTGCCACACAGGCAATGAGCTCACAAATCCTCTCTCTTCTGTGCAGTGCCCATTGGTAAGCCCTTGCCAACACATGCACACATGCTCGCTTCATCGCTCACTATTCCATTAGCTAAGGCACTTAATGGAGGGGAGAGAGAGAGAGGGGGAAAGAGTTTTATAAAGCTCCGGTTGTCATAGCTACTGGGTATCTACTTTTCTTTTGCTGGTCGATAGGTGTGGTGTTTTTTTCCGTCTTTCTGCTTCTTTTTGACCAACAAAGCAGTGAAAGAACTGAAACATGCTTGAGAGATGTGGACAGTGCACTGTGGAAAGTAGTAAACTAAACACTCCACATGTTGTGGAGTCTTAACTTGATTTATGTACTTATTTTAGCTGCTTCAACATTTTGCATCTGAAGTATGGATTTACATACATTGTCTGTGCAATTTGCATTTCGGGGAATAACAAAATGATGGCCAACAATTAATTTCCAAGATCCTGTGCTGAGTTCAGTCAATAACCCTTCAACTATTCTCCACCTTTAATCTCAGCTTTCTCTTAGATAACTCGATATCCTGGACCCTGTGTGACCAAAGTGAGTCACTCACTGAACCAACCCCATGTTCCATGTGTCTATCCATTTCAATAATTTAAAGACAAACACTTTTGGACTTGAGGGAGCATTTGAGTCAGTGGAAGACCAGTGAGTGACTGTTGTCTAAGTAAATCATGAACTCTATTAAAGGCAAATAACCTCTACTGTAATCTCTTTACCAATGCCCTTACCAAGCAATTCAATGTATTTCTACTACAGAGACTCTTTAACCTGGCCTCTCAGTATGCTTCACAGTTGTTACATGGTTTGACATACTTACAAACAATACTGGTGAAATGGTTTCATGTATGTACTCTCATCTGAGACGGTGCTAAATGAGTTGTATTGTGCTTGATCTCTGCTCAAAAGGAGCATCACTTTGAAACCACCTCAGCACTGACTGGTATCTTGGTTCTGTTTGAGTGTGCATAGTGTATTTAAATAATTTCAATGAGGCTCCCATTGAACTTCTGCTAGGTAAGATATCTGCATGATTCAGGTTGTTCTAAGCATCCGTCATGCCTTGTTGTAGCATATCATTTCGCAGCATTGAGTTTTCATAGCAAGCATGTCCTAACCAAACAGATGATTACTGTAATTGTGGCATTAGTTTAATCCTATCCATTTTGTAATAACTTAAAGCTTGAAGGGCCCACAATATGATATGACTACTAGCTTCATGTAAGAGTAGATGGACCATCATTTTCCCTCCCCACGTCTCACAATTGCACTGTTATTTCCTGAATTTAAAAATATGGTATTGTGATTCTTCCTTGATTTCATCTTTGACAGATTATCTCCATGGGGCCAATCCTAAATCCTTTTTTGAACAGAGCTGGAGGGTGAGCCTTTCATAGGAAGCCATGGTGATAAGAGGACGTGCCTGGAAGCCACAGCGGCACTCCACCTGCTCTACCCCGACATGTCTGGCTCCAACCGGCGCCATGTTGTGCCAGCGCTAAGCTTGGATGTTAACACCATACAGGCCTCCTCCAGACCCTTTCTTTTCTAAGGAGAAATATTTGCTTTTGCATGTTTACTGTCGCTTTAATTCAGCCATTAATACTTTCCTTCCCCCTAAGACTGAGCCCCACTTGCAGCCAAAGAGGATGAATCGCTCTGACTGTACCCCCACCAACATCACCCCTCCACCTCCTTCGTTCCCCGAGTCACGCAGTATAATTTTCCCATTCTCGCTGATGGAGACGGCTCTCGTCCATTGTAACAGCCTGCATGATTAGTGATTAACATGTTTACTGAAGGGGGGTGAGGGGTGACGTGGAGGAGCAAACAGCATGCAGCAGCACACAAGCTTGAGAGAATACAACAGTGGCAGTGCACAGACGAATGCCGCTACACCCGATGACTTTTTAACAATGCTTTTTATTTTCACCCGCACAGCCCCACCCCCGGCTAGGAAGCAATATATAAAAATTACACAGAGCACACTTTAAGTTGAAATGCCTTTGTCACAGATGACTGGGCTTACAATCATAGGATATGGATACGTACATACACCAGTTGGGCCTCCTAATGGGCTCCTTTGCACAGAGAAAAGACATTACTCAGAGGCTAATATGGCAGCTTCAATCTCCTCTTGGCATGAGAGAGACTGTTGATAAGCATTGAAGTGTATTGACTAATTGCATAATGCATTGCACTAACTTGCATCTTATGATTATGTGTCCTTGCCACCATTTTAAGTGCCTGTCTGTACCCTTTATGCATTTTGCACAAATATCGTTTAATTGATTATCAATTAATATTCGTCAATTCAATGTCATTGAATTCATTACAGTTCATTTCTGCAATGGTTAAACATAGCCCCATTGTCGTAATTAAGGTGATCCAATTATTATCAGTGCTTATCATCAGAACACACAGAGGACAACGTCACTGTTAAAGCAACTATTCCCAATTGCGAAGGAATTTGGTATATTTCAATAGTGGTTTTCATTGTTGATTTCGGTGTGACGTTTTGATGAGGTCTTCATGAATATTGTTTCAGGTTTGAAATTTTTATGACGTTTGTCTTGATGTTGGATTCTTGACATCTGATATTTGATGCACCTAGGTCACAGCAGTGGCACTCTGGAGGGCAGTTGTCCTACAGTGCCGACTTTGAGTGGGCCTGGAAGCGGCTGATCTTGAATGGAGTTAGGTCGTGGGAGGGCACCTGCTCCGTGCTTAGCTCATACAGGATCTTGCCGATGACGGGGCCAAACTTAAAACCATGACCTGAAAGTTGGTTGACATTCAGTGGAGAGTTAGGAGGCCCAAAATGTCACATGCCTGCAATGCAGTGATTGTATGAAATATAGTGCAATATAGACCTTTTACTCAACAGGCTTTTAAAGTGCTTACGATGCTTAACTCTTACGAGTTCAGAGTAATATCTTAAAGGACTCTTAACTGGATTACACGGAACATACATTTGACAAGAGACCCATTGACCCAGAGCCCACATTTTATGAGTGTAAACTGCAGCCACGTTCCTTTTTTTGGGGCGGGGTGGGGGGGGTGGCTGGGGGGGGTGGCTGGGGGGTGGCCACAAACATCTACAAATAGCCACTCCCACTGGTTCAGAGTGTCCAGTCAGGGCAGACGGACTGCAGGGGCTAGCGCTGTCACTGGACATTTACTTCCACTAGAAGCCTGGGCCCACCACTAAAGCACAGTCAGCTTGGCTCAGCGCTCTGACATTTGGACATGTGTGATGGGAGGGATCTCATCAGCTGGCCGGCCCACTCCGTAAGTTACCATAGAAACAAATAATTAGAAAAGAAAAGCTTTTTTTTTATCTTAAAAAAAAAAGCTGCCTTTGAAGTACTACTGAGGCAGAAAAGGGGAGCTCTCCTAAACTTTCTTTCTAGTGTCTCCTCCACCAATTTGCCCACCCTATGCGGGCCAGTGACTGGGCCCATACATCAGTAGAGGGCAGGGCAAATAGAGCACCATGGGGTAAACCACTGGCATCATGGTAAACAATGAGACGAACCGCTCGGGAAAGGTTAATAGTGACAAATCCTCAGTTCTATGGGGCTCCTAATGCATTATTAAGGCAGAAGAATAAATGCCATAAATCATTAACTCTCTCCGCTGCCACAGCAGTCAGGCCAGTGGCTACAGCTCCAAGGCACAGCCACAATGCCTGCCATCGCGTCCCAGCGAAAAAAGTGCCTCTTTAGCATCAAACAATGCTTTGCATGATGAATGGCTCATCCAACTGCAAAGCTGGGGAGACAGCATGGTGGCAGAATTAGTGGAGGTTCTGTGTGTGTGTGTGTGTGTGTGTGTGTGTGTGTGTGTGTGTGTGTGTGTGTGTGTGTGTGTGTGTGTGTGTGTGTGTGTGTGTGTGTGGTGTGTGTGTGTGTGTGTGGTGTGTGTGGTGTGTGTGTGTGTATATTTGTGTCTCTCTCTGAAGACATCCCTCAATGCCACTATCGAGCCGCATCACCGGGCTCTTTGCTGGTCACTCGAAGTGATTAAAAGGAGAAATTAATTAGGGAGCATAATGAGCTCCGGGAGGACAATCGGACCGGATGAAACAAATGCCATGAGGAGCCTGTGGCCCAGGAGGCAAGGTCCGAGCCTCACAGGAGCCCAGGCACAGCCTTTAATTAGACCATAAAAGGGTTCAGACTAGAGGGCTGCATTCCATGTCTCTCACTGCTGCCTGTGGCATGTGTGTATGTGTGTGTGGGGTGGGGGGGTGCTCATTAAAAGTTCAGACAGCTCTTTAAAAGAGGTTGTGTGTGTGTGTCTGTGTGTCTGTGCGTCTGTGTGTGTCTGTGTGTGTTTTTGAATGCTGTGGGTTTGCTACAGTATGTTGGTGATCTGGAGGGCGTATGAAAAAAAGAGCCAGGTTGCCATCATGAGCAGCCAGACTGACCTGAGAATCCAGCACCGATCACAATGTTGCTGTAGGTCGGATGGCGGTCCAAGACAAAGTCTGTGTCAGGAGTTATCTGTCGACAGAAAGAGAATGACATTATTTTAAACATATTACAGAAAGCCAATAGGGAGGGGATTTGGGCCTGAGAGAGATAGAGAGATTGATTGATATATAGATAGATAGAGAGAGAGAGAGAAAGAAAGAAAGAGAGAGAGAGAGAGAGAGAGAGAGAGAGAAGACAGACACTATGTTACCTGCCAGACCACCCTTAGATTTAAGTTTCATTCTTGACAGTATGAAATATGATTCACATTTAGAACTAAACCTCAGATGGCAAAAAGGCTCTGGGTTGACCTCGGTTGCTCTGTGCTTGGGTAACTCTTAATAAAGTGTGCAGGTAATAGAGGATGACACATGAGCCCTCTGGTGAATCTTTTGTTACTGTTCAAGAACACAGTAGGCACTAAAACTGTCTGACATTGGCACTCATAATATAATCTTTGTGTGTACATCCACCATTTTTGACTTTAGATTAAAGCATGGCTTATCTGCCATCCTTCAGCTTTTTGTTTGAAAGACAAAACTAAGGCTGAAATAGTTCCTTGTGGTTTTTTCAACTTGGCCTTGGTAACGAGCAGACAATCTCTGCTACGTGCCCTGAGAGCCACCCAAGCAGTTACGCATTCTCTGTTTCTAAACTAATTTAGGTTGGAAGCTGAGCTGCCACTCAGCCCATGCTGGACCTTGATACAGATAAAGGCATAACTCACAGAATGTTCCGTTCTCTTCACCATCCAGCAAGGTAATAAAGCATTGTGTTATAATGCTGGTGGTAGCCTTTGGCCATTTCCAAAAATAACTTTCTTTTTGGTAAGCCATTCCAAAAAGAACTGTCTTTATGGTAAGCCATAAAGGAAGGTTTGGAAACTGTTCTCTCTGTATGTCAATAAAGATAAGAGCAGGATGAATGGTGTGCTGTGCATTGTGTGTAGAAACAGTGTACTGTGATTGAGAGACCCCCGGGTCGCCGTGGTGATGGGTTACCCATGACTCACGGTATAGAGGCAGCTCTCCACCACAGCGGGCACGGGCACCAGGCCGGGCATACAGCGGGTAATGTAGCGCTTCAAGATCTCTATGTCGTCCTGGTTCGTCTGTCTGTCTCTCCCATCTGGGTCAGTGTCCTTGCCAATGTGGTAGCACACCTGTAAGAGGAGGGAGGGAGTGGCACATGAACACAGGCTGGTTTCAGAGCTCTGTCTTCTGCCCAGTTCCAGCCTACTCAAGGTCCAAACATCAAACATGCACATCTGCCGTTTGAGTTTATAACATCTTCATGCTCAACATGCTAGTACAACTGCATTAATAGGTCTGAAATAGAAATCCTTTAGAATTTCCTTCAAATTGTGGACTGTCAGAGCTACTTCGTTGAACTATATAACAAACCACCACTCAACCCCCCAAACACACACCCACACACACCCACACACACTTCAAGAGTATGATAACAGTCATGTCATTGGGGATGTGCTGCATTTGCTTGGCGGCAATAATTTGTGGCGTGCTTTTGAGAAGCAGCAACAGAGGCATGCGTCAGGGTGGGAGCGAGAGGAGAGGAGAGGAGAGGAGAGGAGAGGAGAGGAGAGGAGAGGAGGGGAGGGGAGGGGAGAGGAGAGGAGAGGAGGGGAGAGGAGGGGAGGGGTGAGGAGGGGAGAGGAGGGGAGAAGAGGGTTTCTGGTAACTGATCTAGGGATAATGACTTAATGTGGCACCACCATCTGTCCCCTCCACCGCATACATGTTGTGTGCAATTTGTCAGAAAACGCCCGCTGCCTCACCCACTCACGAAAAAAAATGTCCTGATGAAATACGCGTGCGCTGAAAAAAAACTGTCAAAACTGGCCGCCAACAACAGCAACAACAACAACGACAACAAAAACAACAACTGGGTAAAGAAAATAAACGGTCCGTGATTTTTTAGTTTTCAGAGGCGCACTTAAGAGTAGCACTTAATCTCTTAGCTTGAGTCAGCAAGGAGGGGAGAAAACTTAAAGCTTTTTTCAGTGGCGTCACACGCACAGAAAGAAATACACATGAATCATTCTCTCATTTTGCAAATGGAGCCACAGTCACGCAGCCGCTTTCTCTGCCAATCACACGCTCACCTTCATCAGTCCTGGGTACTCGTTAGACGGCAGGCCGTAGATGTGGTGCTCCGACTCCAGCGACTCCACCTGGACGAAGCAGGGGAAGCGGTTGCGGATGTCGTACGAGCCCGGAACCTTCTCCTGCCAGTAGCACACGTTTAACTTCACCACCTGAGTAAAAAAAGGAGGACAAGGAGGAGAAGGACGAGAAGCAGGAAGAGATCTCTCAGCAAGGCGCAAGGCAGATCTTCTTTTCCCCACTAAAGGCAGGGATTTCCACCATGATACCAGCTTTGTCTAACCAGTCCCAAAGCAAGTAGCCTTCCTCTACTGCCGCTTTTACAATAAACTTTTAATTGAATGACTACAAACACACTTAGTGCAACTCATCTATTTGAAAATCAAATAAAAGTTACTGAGCTGGATAGAGAATAACTATATTGCTGCTTTTAGGATAAAGTTTTAATTGTATGAAGACACATAAGGACTCTGTGCAAATCATACCTTTGGAAAGGCAATAAAAGGGACTGACTTTCGAAGAGAAGTACTTTGCGTTGCTAAAGTTTATAATTGAATGAAGACATACACTCCTGCTGCAGATTGTATCTTTGGCAGGGTAATAAGGAGGTTCGTCTTGTGTAATAAGCTAACAGGGTGTCGTCTGTCTTTTCAGGGGCGGGGGCGGCAGGGGGGTGGTTGAGTTAGCAGATGCACTGGCTTGTGAGCTCATCTCCCTCACGCTTCCTTGTGTTCGCTCATGCACGACTGCCCAGCTCAGAAGCCCTGCTGAATAATGCAGTTTCCAATTCCACCTTACGATTCCACCGCATAAATAACACCAAATAACTCTCTGCCCCCCCCCCCCCCCCCCCCCCCCCCCCCAAATCATCAGCTGTGTGACCTGCGGAAGATGGTCTCAACCCTGCAAACCGACAGGATGAAAATGAACCCTAAGGAGACAGAAGAGGAGGAGGAGGTACTACTTCTTGGTTCTTTGTTCATAGTGTGCCATTTCCTTTGTAGCAATTCTGATTTATGATGACGACCTCAAATTAATCCAAATCAAAGGTTTTATAAAATAGTTACCTACAGAGTTCAATGAAATGAGTTATTAATACAAACTATTAAATAAACAAGAGGGTCAAAGCATAGAGTTTGTCAGTTCTGTAGAAAATAACATGAAATCAAAGGTCTGATTCTATTCTATTATTGGGTTTGCTGAGTGTGTGTGTGTGTGTGTGTGTGTGTGTGTGTGTGTGTGTGTGTGTGTGTGTGTGTGTGTGTGTGTGTGTGTGTGTGTGTGTGTGTGTGTTTGTGTGTGTGTGTGTGTGTGCGTGCAAGTAGCACATCGAACTGAAAGAGAGTGAGGCCATGTGTTGTGGAGATTGTGTTCTGGCTGTACCTGCAGTGGAAGCCCCAGGCCGGTGTGCGAGAGCAGAGTGTTCGCCCACGGCCCCGCCGTAATCACCAGCTTCTTGGCCTGGTACGCCCCGGAGGGTGTCGTCACCGTGACAACTGGGCCAGGCGTGATGCCAATCACTTTTTCCCCATCTTTAATGACCCCGCCGTGTGACTGAAACAGCCTCTGATAAAGAGGGAACAGGTAGAGAGGAAAACTATAAAACCATACAGTATTAAAAAATATAACCGTGGCGTTTTTATTTTTTATTTTTAGTCAATAGGTTACCCATTTATTTTTAACAAAGATAAGAGGTGAAGAAATCTTGATACCAGAGGCACTTTAAATAAGAATCAACGCTGACACATGGAATACCCTCCATTTGAGTATGAACCCAATCCTGAAGTGACAGTGAGGTTATTGGCATTAAAGTGCATTGAGTGACAAGGTAGGTACAAACAGACTCCCACGCGCAGCACATTAGGCCTATTATAAGGTTTCTTGCCGAAACAATCAAAGACTTTTCTAATAATGAAGTATATGGTACACAGTCCTACAGGTCACATACTGTAGTAACATACACACAGTGATACTGCGACTGACGTCAAGGTTCAAAGTTTGAGACTGGGCCACTGTTAATGAACTGTTCAGAAGGTTGTAAATGTATAGGGTAAGACCTATGTACTTCATAGGCCATGGTCTGGGTCTTGCCTTGGGAGCTCCAACACCCACACACATACACACACACAAACATTCCAGCACACAGTACATCCATGTGCACCATATAACCACATCAAGGCATTGTATAAAGAGGAAAAACATATAACTCCTGACATGATAAATGACTTCACCTAAACCGCCTAAGAACTGATGTGGACTAATAGTTAAGGAGGAATCAAGGTCACAAATGGAGCATTCTGAAGCAGTCATTACCACGACTAATAGCTAGATCTGATCCATGTTTGATCTGGAGACAGAAAGGAAGGACAAATCAAAGCACTCAAGGCCACTGAGTTCAAAAGATCTCCAACTCCAATAAAACACTCAGACAGGCAAAGAGCCCAATTATTTTCCCCTGATATTATCCAACCCCCTGAAAAAAAGAAACAAAAAGATTTTACATGCCCATGAACTAGCTTTATTTATTACTTTTAATCACTTTTGAACAACCACTCTGTTATGAATCCAGCAAACAGCCCACGGTTCAGTGTCAGACACTCTCCGAATACACCACATGTGTACACTACAAAGAAAGCTTTATACTTGCATGCCCTGACTTGGGTAAGGGAAGCTATTTTTTATTATTTTCTTCATATCTGCTGAAGACTCAGGTCTGTCACAGATAACTGAAAGGAGAGGAAAATGTGGGGAGGTCATGTAAACATGTTCTAAATATTGTCCCAGTTTAGGGGGGAGACAATTCTACAGGTGACTGCTATGTGTGTCTGTACGTGTATTGACTCGGGTATTATGTTCAAGTGTTCATGTGCGGCTACCAGGATTTGTGTGTGTGTGTGTGTGTGTGTTGGTCTGTATGCGTATTGACTCAGGTATTATATACATGTGTTTCTGTGCGGCAACAAGGATTTGTGTGTATGTGTGTGCCTTCTCTGTGAGTGAGTGTGCACACACTGTGTGTGGTGTGCAAACAGGTGTGTGTGTGTGTGTGTGTGTGTGTGTGTGTGTGTGTGTGTGTGTGTATGTTTGAGCATATGAAGTAGCTGTGAAGACAAAGTCTGAGTTGTAATGCTGGAGGTTGGGGAAGTCAGGGAAGCAGATGTGTGTCTGTGTCTGATCTCTGTGTCTGTGTCTGATTCCCCATATGCACCAGCAGGGACTGGCTTTGTTGTTATAAAAAAAGAGGGTGAGTTTTTATGAAAAGTTCTTTCTACAAACCACTAAAAGACAAAAGTTACCAACAGTTACAGTGATACAGTATATTGTCCCTATATACTGTTTCATGTAGAGACATGTCATGCGTTTGTCCAAGAGACAAATACTTTTACTGTGTAGTATAAAATACCCATGTAGAGCTCATCTTATCCCAGAGTGGACTTCAATTACAGAGTTTAGTAGTAGGATGCATGAAATGACCATGTACCAGCATACTCAGAAACAGTTGAGGAGAATCTGGGGGCCAGAGCTCAAAAGTTAAATAAATAGTGCTGCCATTTTTGTTCAAGGCATACCTATAGTGTACCTATAGTGTACCGATGTACATTGATAGCACTGTGAGTTGTCCTCACCTGAATGGCTACAAGGGCTTTGTCTGCGTACAGCACCCCTGCGGTGGTGTCCACCAGTGCTCCATCCCCGCTGGACAGATTGAAGTTGGGGATGTGCTGGCTGAACTCCTCTCTCTTCAGCACCACCATGGGGACCTTGTTCCGCTGCAGGGTGTCCTTGATGATTGGAAAACCCCGACCGTTCTCTGGGCCCAACAGGAGAAGGCCTGTGCGCCTGCATTTTACAAACACAAAGAGCAGGGCCAGTGGACGTTAGCCTGGTGTCAACCGCCTGTTCCTCCCAGCTCAGTTTTCACTGGGATCATAGTCTGGAAATGCCCTTTGCCAGAACGAATCTCTGGGCCATTCTGAGGGACCTACCATTCAGCGACCAGTGGCAGTGGCTAAGTGTGATGACATTGGAATAAAGCGTCTGTTTGAAATGTGTTTACAACAATGGCGGCTATGCTAGAGGAAGACGAAGCAATACAAACAGTAGTAGCACCGCTAGCAAACATTGAAGAATTGAAGCCGGAACCAGAAGAATGTGTACAATTACTTAACAAGGGAAAATACATTGTTGCCTTCCAGCCAACGGGTTTGGGAAAAGCCTAAAATATCAGTTTGCACTGTTAGTGGCAAAGTGTAACAATCCCATAGTGGTCAACTGGTTGAAGGCTGGTCCAGTGGTTTCAAAATGAACGATAGTATGGCCAGACCCTACTCACAAAGTGAATTTGGGTCTGGTTATACCAGGCTGGGGGGGGGGGGGGGTACATATTCAAATCAAAGCTGGGCATTGCAGAAGCTTCATGTGGCCTTTTCCTTTTTTCTCTTTTTTCTTTTATCCAGGGACAAGACTGCAGGGGGTGATGCATTGATTGGCCTGTAAAGGGCAAGCTCAAAACCAGCCCTGCCTCACAAGCTGGCGTCCATGTTCCATAAATCAGAGCAGTGGCCTGGTGCGGCAGGATTGGAGCGGCATGGCGTGGCGCGAAGCTGTTCTGGGGTGTGTGAAGTTATCGGTCCCTGGTCGAAAAGTTCTGGAACACAGGCGGTAATTCAGCAGGGCCCTGTGATGGATGGCTGCGCTGCCCTGTGTGAACAGTGTTTTCGGAGGGCTGCGCTGCCATCTGCCACCAGCCTTGATGCATGGGCGCCACCAGCTAAAGGGCCCCAACAATTTATCAGGGAATTTTATGACTGTTTCCAACTGTGCGTGTGTGTATGAGCTAGTAGGAATATTGCTTGTGCTTGTGCTTGTGTGTGTGTATCCATGCATCAACAAAAATGTGTGTTTGTGTATGAATGCAAACATCCAATGCACATGTATGCAGGCATATATGTGTGAGTAAGTACAAGCACATCACTGTGGGTGGGTGTTTGTGTGTGTGTGTGCGCACGTGTTGGTTGATGGGGGAGGGGGGGGTAATATGATGCATTGTGCAGCAGTGGCCATGACACCCTGCAGCATAGGGTGTCTAACTAGTTGAACGAGTTGAATGATGTTTTGGGTAGTGTGTGTTTGTGTGTGTTTGTTCCCGGGATGAGATTCCTCGTGCTGTGGGATTTGGTGGTTATCGTCCAGATGATCACCAGGGGACTGTTCTTCAGGTGGGTGGAGGGAAGCTGCGAGGTGAGGCGCAACATTGCTCAAAGAGACTCACGCGTCTCTCACAGGGTTTGCGCTTCACAAAACTCAAGGGCACAGGTGGCCTTGGACCGAGGACCCATCACTCACCAAGCAGAGATGGGAGAAAGAGACAAAGACAGAGAGAGCGAGAGAAAGAGAGACATTGAGAAACAGAGCGATAGAAAGACAACACAAGTCTGTGGCTGTGGAGCAACTTCACATAGGACGCTTGGAATGGATCATGCAGCTGGGCTCATAATGAGAATGTCAAAGAGAGTGATCCAGAGGGGATTCTATAATTCAGACACAAGTGTTGACTAATGATTGATTTTTGATTAGTGAAATACATCCTGTATCTGTATCGGATTTGGGGGAAATGTTTCCCCAAATCCGATACAGCAGTGGTCACCTACCAATGTAAGAGAGGTTGGTTGTCACTGTGGACACCTAATGTACAATTCCGCTTTTACTCACTGTCCTAAATTATCTGGACATGTACGCTCCAAAGGGTAAATAAGATATCATGAGGAGCCTGTAGGTCTAAGGTGAGGCCACTTGCATGACTATTCTGTAGTTAAACTGAATGTATCTCTCTCCAGAGTCCTTGCACCTGGTGTTTGGCCTTCAGCGTCTGGCTGGGTATGATTGAGATATCTATGTGCTGGTTGGTTTTACTATGTACTTATATGGTTTGTTTCTGAATTTGTGCCTACTGTATACAAATAATGGTTGTTTGATGTACGTGTCTTTAGCAGTATAACTGTCCACTGTCTCCACATTTTGGTGACAGAGACCCCATCATCCAAACCTGATCAACCGAGAAGGTTTCGATTTAGCATTATGTAGCACATCTAGTCACTTTCACATTTACTCTGTGTATAGTTCTGTTTCATCCTAATCAATACACTTCTAGATTCAAGATTCTGCTGCTAGACAGTTAGTCATCTTTATTTTCAGTATAGTTACAATGCGATAACAACACCAAAATCCAACATTATCACTGGTTTCTCAAAGCATTGACGTGGGAAATAAAATCCCTGAATTTGTATTAAAAACACAATAGGACTGAATGCAGGGAAGGAGTAAAAAAGTACCAAAAACTATTTTCAGCCAACACGTGTAGTTGAAGCCGCATAGCCGTCTTATCCAGCGAATCAGAGGAAGCCTCGCACACCCACCTGTATAGCTTTACATCTGCTTCTTTCTCCAGCTCAGCCCACAGTTTGTAGCTTTCCTCCATCATCCGGACGTAGAAGTCCTGTTCATACGCCTTCCGTATGATCCGTGTCTGGCCATGTGAGCTTCCACGAGAGTGTGGCAGGACGAACTGAAACATGGGGGACAAATTACTCAGTTTCCATTTTATGCCTATTTCTTGACTGTTATCGCTGTTCATTTTTTTTTATTTGGGAGCATCGCTATGTGACAAATGATCACATATCTACACACGTCAGCAAGAATGTATTTTACCTCAAAGTTGTGCAAGGAGTGGCACGTACGTTGCATCGCGTACAAGAATATAATTTGAAGTACAAGCAACTTTTAAATATCCCTTTGATATGTGTTGTCGAGTCAGCACTCGCAAGTGTCTAGTATAGCCTATAGGTCAGAAGTACTGCTATTTCCTATCATTGGGGTACTATATGAAGGTTACGTGGACATACTGACCTGCTCGAGAAGAAGCGTTTTTTTGTTATTCTTCGCGAGGTAGTATGCGGTACAGGACCCCTGGATCCCGGCTCCAATCACAATGCAATCGTATACCTGCGAAGACATGTTTCGTACAACGTTGCGACATTCACACTAACAGACAGAGTGAACTAAAGTTTTCACAGGAGCAGCATGTATTCCACTATATAGGGTTACACTTATGCAACCTTGGACGTGCACAGGAGGGAGGGTGCTAAGGTTGCTCGGG
The DNA here is from genome assembly GCF_963457725.1 of Sprattus sprattus. Taxonomy (NCBI): domain Eukaryota; kingdom Metazoa; phylum Chordata; class Actinopteri; order Clupeiformes; family Clupeidae; genus Sprattus; species Sprattus sprattus. The sequence goes on along the minus strand of NC_137928.1, from coordinate 19,909,437 downwards.
CAAGTCCCCGTTTGCCTTCGTAGACTGAAGTTGCCCCTCCGAAGGAAATATACAGCGGGTAAAACAAGTTTTGAACACGTCACCATTTTTTCTCAGTAAATATATTTCCAAAGGTGCTATTGACATGAAATTTCCGCCAGATGTTGGTTACAACCCAGGCAATCCAAACATAGCCTACAAAGAAACCAAAAGAAATTAGTTCAGAAATTAGGTTATGTCTTATAATGTGAAATGACTCAGGAAAAAAAGTATTGAACACGCTTACTGATATTTATTTAATACTTTGTACAAAAGCCTTTATAGATAATGACAGCTCCAAGACGCCTCCTGCATGGGGAAACTAGTTGTATGCATTGCACAGGTGTGAGTTTGGCCCATTCTTCCACACAAACACAGGGCTCTCAAGTCGCAACTGTTCTTTGTGTGGCAGGTGGAGATACAGGTAATAGGGCTTAGGCCCAGACAAGGAGCAGACTACACCACGATGGGACTTACACCCAAAGAATTAGTTATTTTATTCTGATAAGGCACTCAGGTTCATGGATGGATTAGCCAGAGACAGTGGTCCAGTATAAAAAATAGAATTTTATTTATAAAACTTCAAAAGCACATATACGGCAACCCACTCAAAAGTGCGGGGGTCTCACCGCAAACATGGGAAAGTCACAGCAAACATTGGGGAGTCACAGCTAATATTGGGAAGTCACAGCAACCAAATGCACTACACACCACAGCAAAAAACACACACGCACACACAATCACGCACACACGCCATAGAGAGGGGGAGGTGAGGGCTGAAGCTTACCGGTGGGAGGCTAGTGGCTCGAGCAAGGAGCGTCCGTAGGAATCACCCCAATCACACGCGCCGAGTTCACCCACATACAAACACAGCAAGGGAAATGGCCACACTAGGTGCACACACAGCCACTGCACACTCAAGGGGACCCACCACCACACAGGCAGCTCCCAGCACCTGAGGATGGGGGAACAGGAGAGGGTTAAACAAAAGTAGGCTATTTGCACCCCAATTGCAATGGCAAGGTGGCTCGCAGACCACCTAATCTGGAGCCAGAGGTAGTACTAGGCTGATACAAAGGGGTTTAACAATCACACAGTGAGTCAAAATGAGCAACACAAAAAAACAAAAAAAACAATGTCCATACAAAACAATAACGCAACAAACATGTCCCACATACCTGCTGACCCTCCCCTAGTGGAGCATCACGGACATGCTGGTCATAATTCTTTTTCCGGCGTACCGCCGCTATGTCCAAACGCTCTCTGGCCCCTTGGAATGCTACCTGTAGTCGAGCCTGGTGCTCCTCAACCCACTCGTGAACCGTGCCGCTGACCGGATCCTGAATTCTGCCCAGGAGGAAATCGACTGGCAATCCAGGTTCTCTGCCGAACATGAGGAAGAACGGTGACTCTCCAGTGGACTGGTGGGGGGTGGTATTGTAACAAAAGATTACCTGCGGCAGACAGGATGGCCAGTCCCGCTTTCTAGAAATAGGGAGGGTCCGCAACAAGCTGTGGAGGGTTCTATTAAATCTCTCACATTGGCCATTACCAGAGGGATGGTATGGGGTGGTTTGAGTCTTTTGGATTCCATAAAAGCCACACAGTTGCTGGATCAGGGATCCTTCAAAACTGCGGCCCTGATCGGAGTGAATCTGAGTAGGGACCCCAAACTTGGAAAACCATTCTGCCACCAGCACTCGGGCTACGGTGGGAGCACGCTGATCACGGGTGGGGACTGCCATAGTGTATTTACTGAAAACATCAGTCATCACCAAGACATTCTCCACTCCCGTCCTACCAGGTTCTAAGGTGGTGTAGTCGATCGCCAAGATCTCGTTGGGTCGGGAAGCCAACAAATGTCCCATGAAACTTTGGGCTGTTGGTGTTCTTGGAAACCTGGCATCTCTCACATGCCTGACACCACTGTGCCACTTCTGTGGACATACCCGGCCAGAAACATCTTTGCCGCAACGACTCTAGTGTTCGCTCCACCCCTGGTGGCCATGCTCTTGGTGAACCTGAGTCAGCACTTGGAGCACCGGCTCTTTTCCGTCAGGGCGCAACACTTCGCGATATAAGATCTCCCCGGTTTCCCGTAAGCGATCCCACTGGCGAAGCAGTGCCAACACCGTTGGAGACACCTGCTTCCGCTCCTCTGAGATAGGCCGCTGCTTACGTTGCCAAAACCGCAGGAGTTCCCGGATAGCAGGATCAGCCTGCTGGAGTGCTGAAACATCAGCGGGCCGACGGCGCGGTAAGGCAACGATGGTCGCCTGGGCTGCCTCCACCGGTCCCAGCGGTAATACCTGCTGGAGTGGTTCAGGCAAGGGGGTGCCTGGAAGCATGGCCTGCATGTCCACGGGGCCTGGGGGGTATTGGCGAGACAAGGCATCCGCATTTCCATTACTCCTACCAGAACGGTACTTTAGCTCAAAGTCGAAGGCAGCAAGCTGGGCTGCCCAACGCTGTTCAGTGGCGCCCAACTTTGCCGATGTTAAATGACTGAGAGGGTTGTTATCGGTATAGACCAGGCATTTGTGACCCAACAAATACTCCCGGAACTTTTCGGTCATAGCCCATTTAAGGGCTAGAAATTCCAGTTTCATGGAGCTATAGTTGGTCATATTACGCTCCGTGGGCTTCAACCCCCGACTGGCGTAGGCTATCGGCCTTACCTTGCCCTGTTGCTCTTGAGAGAGTACTGCTCCCAGACCCCCGTAGCTGGCATCAACCTCCAAAATAAATGGAAGGGAAAAGTCTGCATAACAAGCACTGGTGCTGTGGTTAGTTTATGTCTCAATGCTTCAAAGATGCCCCTACACTCATCGCTCCAGGTTCTAATATGGTTCTGCTCCGACCTCCGTTTTGACTTGGGGTTGCTTTGAGCAGCCACCAAACGATGGAGAGGTGCAGCCAACTTGGCAAAACAAAACGGCGGTAATAGCTGGCGAACCCCAGAAAAGAACGAAGCTCCAAGATGGTGGTCGGGGTCTGCCAGTTAGCAGCAACCTCAATTTTGGTTGGGTCTGTGGCCACATCCTGGTCAGAGATCACATGACCCAAGTATTGAACCTGTTGCTGGAAAAACACACATTTTGAAAGCTTCGCCTTCAGCCCGTCTCGCTGCAGCCGCCCCAGCACCCCCTCCAGTCTCTCCAGGTGTTGTGTTACTGTGGAGGAGAAGATCACAATATCGTCGAGATATAAAAGCAACGACTGACATTGTTGATCTCCAAACAACCGCTGCATTAACCTTTGAAAGGTGCTGGGGGCGTTGCACAGCCCAAAGGGCATCTGGTTCCACTCGAATAACCCAAAGGGTGTACAAAATGCTGTTTTTGACTTATCTGCCTCCGCCACTGGAACCTGATTATACCCGCTGGTCAGGTCCAGGGTGGAGAACCAACGAGCGCCAGACAGTGCGTCAAGTGATTCCTCAATACGGGGAAGGGGAAAGGCGTCCTTCCTAGTTTTGTTATTTAGCTGGCGGTAGTCTACGCACATGCGCAGGCTACCGTCCTTCTTTTTGACAAGGACTATGGGTGAGGCATAAGGACTAGAGCTTTCCCGGATGATGTTGGCCCCGAGCAACTGATTAATGTGCTCCTTCACCACTTCGTATTCGGAAGGGGGTATACGGCGGTAGCGCTGACGGATCGGCGTGTCATCCACCAGAGGGATCTCATGGGCAATCAAGTGGGTACAGCCTAGATCCATGTCGTAGGCTGAGAAGACATTCGAATATTGGTTCAGCAGCTCCCTCACCGGACCTTCATCGTCGCTGGGCAGCGAGGACAAAGTTAGGGCTGCTATGTGGTCTGGCACCGAGGGGCGGACCTGCTGTGAGGACACAGTGGCAGTAACCAGGGGCACTTCGGTGACTCCTGCTGGCAGACTAACAATGTGAGCATAATCAATCATGCCTACAACAGTACGTGGGGAGAGCAACACATAAGTTGAATTCACATTAACAATGGGTATATAGGCCGTCCCTCGATGTACGTGGACTAACGGCGGAGAGGCCAGCAGGCCCAGTGGCGCCTGCAGCCGTACGGCTGTACGCACTGTGCGTACCTTGTTATGCGAGAAGAAAAAAAAGAGAGAGAGTCTGAAATCATGCGCTGAGCCTGGCAAAAGTGCACAAGGCACAAACAAACGAATAGTGATTAAAGCACAAACAAACGCTTACAAAAGTTATCTGACACACGCTGGTCCCAGCACGACGCATGCATTGCACTGTAATCAAATATTATGAACGGATATTACAAAAGGGAAACTGCAGACAGAGGGGCTCGCAAAAAAAGACATAGGCCCTATCTACGAAGTACGATGACTGACAAAAGACTGACCGGACTGCTCTCATGAATATTCACACAGATTTGGAAATCAACAGTTAAAAAGTACTAAAACAATATGCAGAAGGAGAATTAACTTAAATTAGAAGGGCAATGTGTTTAGGCTGTAAAGCATTATCTGCGCGCGAGAATTGTTTTTCTGCAGGCGCCCCTGAGCAGGCCAACAGGTAGACCGGAATCCAGAGGCTCAAAGAGTACAGTGGGCCCTGAATACTGTGCTGAACAAGTGGCTGCCACAAGCTTAATCACTCCACCGGGAATACGACAAGCCTTCCGACCCCTGACCTTGACCATACCTGGAGTAGAACTGGGTACCTGTATGCTACAACTATAGCAGTGTTGGAGCGCCTGCAGAACAGAGCCTGGAGCCTCGGACACAGAGGGCAGATCAAAGAAAGCCACACCATGCTCTCCAAATAGCTCTTGATAGCATTTGCGGATCACATTCATCCCCAGAATACCAGGAACCTGGGGGGACGGGCTGTTTGGAGGATCACAAACCACCAACACGCCACACTTTGGCATTCATATCCCACAGAGTTCTACATCTAACTCCAAATAGCCAAGGTAAGGGATGGACAGGTCGTTTGCGGCCTTAAGCTACAGCCAGTGACAAGATTGAAGTCGCTCTTGCCCCCATGGTTCATACTTCTGTCGAAAGACACTCTCTGTGATTGTTGACACCATGGACCCCGTGTCAATCAACGATTGTACCTCTACTCCCCCAAATAACACCGTAATATGAGGGCATGACGACATCAACTTGGACGCACTCCCCCACCCCTGGGACCCAAGCCCTGAGCCAATAGTGGCCCCACCCGAACTGTGGCTCTGCAGTTTGGTGGGCGCTAGTTTTCCGACTCCGGCGCTTCACGAGGTTGATTACCCAAATGTCGCGGGGCGTAGGAAGGAGGTTGAAAGCGAGCGGGAGCGCGAACTCCATCGCATTCCGCAGCAAAATGCCAAGGCTGTCGGCAACCGCCTGCATGTCTGAGAAGGATCGCGGGGGGAGCGACTGCGTTGGGCAGAATTTTGCAAAAGTGACCAAATTCTGGGAACCACCTTGAACCCTGTACTGAAGGCCCATTGCTGAGGGGACAGAGTAACTGCGGCCTCTCACACCACCAGGTAAACCCTCCTGCTCCCACCTGATTGCCTCACTCCGCACCTCTAGCAAAGTGGCAGTTGGCTGCCGGCGTACCATCTGCTTGAGTTCACGACGCAAAGCTCCATCAAACTGGTCTCTTAACAGTACCTCTGCGTTGGGCATATTGTCCGGTGCCCTCTCCTTCACTCTGGCCATAAGTTTCAGCAAGGCCAGGGAGAAATCCTGCAAGGATTCCCCTTCTTGCTGCCTTCTGGAGAAGAAGAACTCCTGTAGGGCTACATAGGAATCAGTGCAACCGTACACCTCCCGCAAAACTGCAAGTATTCGGTGGGTCTGCCCGATCAGTACATGGACGGTATTTTAGCTCATCCCGAGCTTCCCCCTCTAAGTGGTCGTAAAGAAAGAACGCCTTATCGACAGAGGTCAGATGTCTTGCTCTCATGCAAGCTTCGGCCTCCTCGATCCACTCTTTCAGTTTCTGCCTTGACCCTCCACTGAACATGGCGCCTTTCTGATCACGAGGGACAAAAATGAACCTGTTTCGGGCAGGGCCCGCAATCGGGGCCGGGGCTGATGCAGAGGCCGGTGCTGATGCCGAGACCGGAGCCTGACGTTGGTGCTCATTATCAACTGTTAGCTGAGCAATTCTGTCCCTCAACCGCTGCAATTCATTACCCTCATCGCCCTGTGGGTCCATATTAGAGCAGAGCACGATTTAATTAGTAAAAAAAAATGTTCCTACCTTACCTGCCTTGTTACCCGTCCACCCAAGGAACAGCTGCTACTTTGCTTATGACGTAGAAAAATAACAGAAGAACGGCACAAAAGGAATATGGGAAAAAAGAGAAGAACAAAACAGAGCTGGAGCACGTCTCTGGCTTTACCAAGACATCCTACCAACTTACGCCAGATGCCTGGAGATACAGGTAATAGGGCTTAGGCCCAGACAAGGAGCAGACTACGCCACGATGGGACTTACACCCAAAGAATTAGTTATTTTATTCTGATAAGGCACTCAAGTTCATGGATGGATTAGCCAGAGACAGTGGTCCAGTATAAAAAAATAAATTTTATTTATAAAACTTCAAAAGCACATATACGGCAACCCACTCAAAAGTGCCGGGGTCTCACCGCAAACATGGGGAAGTCACAGCAAACATTGGGTAGTCACAGCAAATATTGGGAAGTCACAGCAACCAAATGCACTACACACCACAGCAAGCAACACACGCACACAAACGATCACGCACACACGCCAAAGAGAGGGGGAGGTGAGGGCTGAAGCTTACCGGTGGGAGGCTAGTGTCCTCATAGTGACGGGGCTGCTGCAGCCAGCGAGTTTCTGTGGCGCTATGGTGGAACGGATCACCAAGTCAGGGCTGCTGCAGCCAGGGAGTTTCTGTGGCGCTATGGTGGAAACGGATCACCATAGCGCCACAGAAACTCCCTGGCTGCAGCAGCCCCGTCATCGGCGGAGTGGGCTCTCGTGACTCAACGCCGTTAACCATAGGGAGTGCTATTTAGTTGGGGTGCGGCCGCCAGTCGGCTACATCGGCGCTGAACATCTGCTGCTTTGCTTACATCTCCTCATGCTACGTTATGCCCGCGGTCTCCTTTGTTATGGCCGATGACGTCACTCGCCAAAAGAAAAGTCCCGGTTTATAACAGGGCTTAGACATCGCGGTTGGCTTGCAGTTAACTGCCCAGAGCCACTCACTGCAAAGCAAGCTAAATAGCTGGGAGGAGTAAGCCAGGTAGCTTCAACCTGCTACATTTGATTTTATATTTTTACCTTCTTAAGATGTTTAGGGAATTTTTTTTACATTGTCGGAATGGCATGGCTCCTCAACTCAACTCTCTGTCCAGTTCTGTTTATATGTGCCTCAGCAAAATGGTCTGAGCAAATCCTTGAGAGGGTACTTGGATTCCAGTTTTCCGTGCGCATATTGACCAACCACTGTTTTTTTCTTTCTGGATCAGATGGAAACCTGTAGTATTTAAATGACTCAAATTCAATAACTGTCCAAGTTCAATGGATATTTGCAAGCCAGAACATGAAAATACACACTGTGGGAATTTATTTGTTCCACTCTAGGGCTATAGGTCAAACCATGTAATATGTCATATAGGGCAAGCTTATAGTTAATATGTCGAATCATACTAATAAGTCAAATCATGGTCAAATCAGAAACCACTTTAATTTGGCTTTATATTCAAATATAATAGTCTTGTCTTTTATTTTTGGAATTATTTTGCTCAGGCTAGGTTAATCTATTGAGCATCACGCTGATTTTAAAATTAGCTTGAAAATAAATCATAGGCCTAATAAATAAAATCTCTTTTTCTGGGATTCTTCGTCTTCGCTGCCTCACTTGCACTTTTGCTGTCATTCTGCAGTATTTTCGTTTTTTTTCGCTTGTTGCAGGCGAAAGCACAACACTGTGTCCCATTTTTTTCCCATTGCTGTCTATGCATAGCTTGTTTGAAATGGGTCCCAACAACTTGGCGCCGGTCAAATTGCGCGAGCTTCAATTCTTGCGGACCGAAACCAATAGGATGCTCTTTTTATTTTGAAATCAGTGAGTTCATGTTGTGCCTCAAACATCTACACACACTTTGTTGACTGAAACATGACTCTTTTGTTTCTGTATATTTTTGATTCTAAAGTGTTGATGTGTCTAACTCTGTGTATGTACTTAAAAGTGAACCTTCTCTGTGTGTATGCAAGCAAGGACTTATAAGAATAACTAGCAGTCCTTCTTTTCTGCCTTGCTGATCCATTACGTTGCAAAAAGCAGGGCAAGATGACCTCGGACGTGAGATAACGTGGTTATCCCTAACAATAAAGCTCACCGCTTGCAGTGGCTTTCAAAGTAGATACTGTAATATTTACCACTCTGATGCATCCTCCTGTGCCTTAAGGTTCTAACGCATATACATACACCTTCCAGTCTGGCGCCCTCCCTCACATTGTTGCCTGCTCTTCAGTGAGTGTATTGTTGGTAAAGCAAGGTTCTTGAGAGAGGGAGAGCGGAGCGGGATGCTGCTGGCAGCCCCGCTGCGTCTGGGCTCTGTGTGTGACACAGGCGCGGGGACAGCAGGCACAGCAGATGGATCCTGTGGCTAGCCAGGCCTGGAGAGGGTCGCGTGGCCACGCTCCCCGCCGCTCGGCCCTGTCGCGCGCAGATGAAGTGCGAGCCTCCCCACAGACGCTGGGGCTCTACAGCGCATGTGATGACAGGCCGTTAGCAAGACGTGCAACAGTTTTCCGTTTGTATTTTAGTGTGTGTGTGTGGGGTGTGTGCAAATGGCCAAATGTATGCTATGGGTGCAATATTGACTTTTACAAAATATTGATAATGTTGACTGATGGAGATTATTTCCAAACACTGTTAATGACTTAAGAATATGTGAATCAAGTGCCTTGTATTAATATATTCCTTGAATGAATCATGTGCTAATGAAAGAAGGATAATGGCTTTTCGGGTGTGTGTGTAACTAGAATATTAGGTGCCACTTTGTCTGCATATTCAACAAGAGCATGTTTAGACCAGAGGTGATAAGAAGGGAACTGTGCTTCTTCCGACCATGTGCAAAACTGCCATCCTTGCAAGACAGGGAGAGTCGGACGTGAGAAATCCACCACGTGGTTATCCCTGCTGAAAGCTAAACATCTGACTTTATAAACCTTGTGCGATGGGTTTATCATGCCTTGACTTTCAGCCTTGTGCTGGGAGGGAAGCCTGATTGCAATTGTTTGTGTTTGTTTGTCTAATAAATATTCTTTTATGCATCTCCGGAGTCCTGAGGTAACTAGGGTGAATTTTGAGTACTGAGTACCACAGTCACTAGCAGGCCATTTTCTGCTGGTCTCTGCCATGTGTCTATGGGTGTCAGTCTTCTTTTAGCAACCATTTGTCCACTGCAGACTGGGCAAAAACAATGGGGGCATTGCTGTGCTCTCCTCCCTGTGCCATCTGATAAAGCCTTCACCTGTGCAGCACAGCCGGCTCCTGCTAAAGAGGCCCCGGTATTTACGTCCGACGTGGAGCGTCACAGACATCCCCCAATTAGCCTGTAGCCAAAATCACACCTTTGCTTGTCAGGATGGATTGCCCCTGCCGCTGAACTGTCACCCAGCAATGACGGATCGGCCTCTTAAAGGTTTCTGTGGCTTTGTTGATCCTCGCAATGCTTTATGAGAAGGGGGAGCCGGGCGTGATAAATGGAAAACAAGCAGCTTTATTGCTGGAGCCACTAAGCTATGATACAAATGCATCTGGTAATATACCATACATGCTGTCTTCACACACACTCCTTGCATTATGATTACGTGTGTGTGCGGGTGTTTGTGTGTGCATGTCTGTGTCTCTCTGTGTTTGTTTGAGCATTTCTCTGTATTTTTCTGTGTGTCTATGTGTGTGTGTCTGTGTGTGTGTGTGTGTGTGTGTGTGTGTGTGTGTGTGTGTGTGTGTGTGTGTGTGTGTGTGTGTGTGTGCTTCCATGTACGAGGGATGGGCATGCACAAGATTCATCAAGAAATTTAAAAAGCCGTTGTTTATGAGCGGAGGAGTCTTTTGGGAGGCTAGAATCACCATCTGCTAGCTGTGAAAGTTTATTCCCTCGGAGCTCGCTGCCACATTGAGCTGCTGGCCAGACGTAGCAGCAGAATCTCCACTGACATGATGTATGGCACGACTCTTAGCTCTTTAAAACGTCCCCGGCCCTACAGAGAGGAGAGACCCTAATACTGCAGACTCAGTACATTCTCCTGAGCATTTGCATGTTTCAACATCGGGACATGGTGGAGCAACTTAAAATGACTCTGCAAATGGTTTAGTGCCAGTCGGATGGAAGTGCTTTCAGACCATTTCAGTGATATCATTCAACAGTCTTTTATTAGTATGGATGATTATGGGGAAAAGATTAAAACTATGCGTTCAAAAATGACTGCAAAAATGTGTTTTTATGAATGTATTGTATGTGTATTCATGTGTGAATGTATGTGTCAATGGTTGCCATTGCCTGTGATTTCTGACTGCTTTTAGAATGACATAATTTCCCAAGGAGGCATCTTTCAGATATACCCTGTATTGTCACAACCACTCTCTGAATGATGGCAACTGTGTCATTAAGTCTGGTTAAGTGTTCTGTTTATTACAGTGTAGCTATGATTAGGTGCAGCGTTTGGCCTTGAGGACAGTCACATTTCTTCGTTTTGCAGTGAGTGTCAGAAGGAAATGCTTAGTGTGGTTTCTAGAGGCATAGATTTAATGGGACTATGGAACTGGAAATGGAGAAACAGTGAGAGCACAAGAGAGAGAGAAAGAGAAAGGGAGAGGTATGAAATAGAGAGTAGGCTATATTCATCCGCCTATTGGAAAAGGTCATGCATCAAAATAACAACAGCCAGGCAGGCAGCCTCAGTAAACTGTGAGTAACGTGGTCCCTTATTTACCTGGCATTTATCTTAACCGATTTATCCCACGTCATGTTTAAATATCAAGTCCTGTCTGTAAATATTTATGACTGCCCATACCTACAGTGCAGGATGATGCTCATCTCTGTCTAATGAATAACTTAGCAGGTCTGAATAATACATTAGCCGTGCCATTTTCCTCAGCTTTACCATGTCTGTTTCAGGTGGCTGCTCAACCCTGTAGTGCATGTGTGTGCCTGTGTCTGTGTGTGTCTGTGTGTGTGTGTGTGTGTGTGTATGTGTGTGTGTGTGTGTGTGTGTGTGTGTGTGTGTGTGTGTGTGTGTGTGTGTGTGTGTGTGTGTGTGTGTGTGTGTGTGTGTGTGTGTGTGTGTGTGTGTGCATGTGTGTGTGTGGGTGCGTGCAGGCGTGTGCGTGTCTGCTTGTCTGTCTATGTGTGTACATACAGTATATGTGTGTTTCTGTGTACGTCAGTGTCCGAAATTCATAAGCCATCTGAAGTAACTTGTAGTAGAATGTCTTCCTGTGTTCTCGGTTCCAGCCCATGTCCTTGACGTCTCTATTGTGGTGCTAATGATTTCATTGGACCACTCAGTAAACGAGGCAGCGTGCCGTCACATGTCCCAGTGGACATTATTCCATGCCCACTCTTAGGTCTTTTGGTGATGCACCAGCACTGAGCATCTGCAATCAGGGACTGAGAGAAGGATTACCTTCTCTTCCACAGTCAAGAGCTTTGATATTTGAGTGTGTGTGTGTGTGTGTGTGTGTGTGTGTGTGTGTGTGTGTGTGTGTGTGTGTGTGTGTGTGTGTGTGTGTGTGTGTGTGTGTGTGTGTGTGTGTGTGTATCTGCTCTGTGTGTGAGTGTGTGTGTGTGTGTGTGTGTGTGTGGATATGAACATCTACTCACAGGTTTTCAACCATCTGTGGCTAACTCCCCTAATCCTCACCATGAAGTGCCATGTGCGAGATATTCAGGTTGGCGCATTTATTGGTTCACTGATCCATTTAAAACCATTGAATATATTCATCCAAGTCACGCGCTCAGGAGACGGCAGAGCACTGTTGTACATCAGAATTTATTTATTATGCATGTCTGTGATCACACACACACACACACACACACACACACATACACACACACATGTTGGGTGGCACAACTAGGGAGGCGTCTAGCATTTGCCTGAAATATTTATTAGCTTAAAGTCGTTAACTGGTGGCTATTAAAATGATTGCTTATGTTGGTATCCCCTTCCATGCACCAGTGTGTGTGTGTGTGTGTGTGTGTGTGTGTGTGTGTGTGTGTGTGTGTGTGTGTGTGTGTCTGTTGTGTTCCATTGGGACTGGGAAGAAGGGGGACAGCTGGAGCTTTACTTCCCCCTGGATTTGAATGGGCTGCAGAAAACTTGGCAGAAAGTACATATAAAAAAAAACCTTGGAACAGGCCCGCTGACAGTTTTAGTGTAAAGGCATAAAACGGTTTGTAGGTTTGGGCGTAAATGGGGACACTACATTACACACAAGCTGTGATTTCATTCTTGCACAGCAATCCATCATGATTGACCGCTCATTTAATATCCTTTGATATAGTCTCTGTACCCACTACATTCTCATTTATTTTTCAAATGTACTTACTTAACTTTACTAAGTTCAGCATGTTAATTTGAGTATAACAGTCAGAAACTGGTAAATATAAACAAACACACAAATGAAAAAAATAACAAATCCCATGCTGTTAGCTGTGCCTTCATGTCTTATCTGTTGTTCCTGTGCTTTCTTATAAGGGCAGTTGAGGCATTGCTGCCTTTTGCTGGTTGCTGGAGCAGACCCCATGCTAAGAGGTACGTGTAATGCATCTTTACTGGCATACAGAGTGCAGCCATGCAGCCCAGTGCTGTTGCCTTTGCAGTGTAGGTGGAGAAGCCCCTGTGTTTATTCAACCCATAATGCATCATACCAACTCAGCATGTACCGCCATACATGACAATCCACCACAGGCTAATGTTTCATATAAGCACATACCCATAGGCACATGCGAAACACACATACACACACTTGTTCAAAGATATATATATATATATACTATATATCCATATATATATACATTACACACACATAAATTCAACTAACCCTAGAAGGACAAAAATACTGATACAGTTCCTTGCTTTGTCACCATGTTGCCAAGAAACCAAAACCCTCTCTGTTTCATAGCAGTTATTCCATATTCAACAAAGTTGCACTGTGTTGTAATTACAGTAATAAACTACATACTGTGGCAAATTTACTCAGTTGTTTCTCTACACAATAATTAAAAGTAATATCCTGAAACCTTTTTGTTTACTTAATAATTACAGTTTTTCTAACAGCACGTGGTGGTAGTGGTGGTGGGGGTGGGGGTTCTTGAAATACACTTCAAAATAAAATTATGTTCACACAACCTAACCTTTATTAGCAACACAGTTTTACCTCCACTTCTTTAAGGTACTTGAAGATTTCATCTTCTTAAATCTCTAAGGGATATCTTGGTTATCATAGCCGTCCTGTAGACGGTTGACCCAGGTTTAATTTCCCGGCCACTGCAGGAAGTCTTTGTAAATCGCTTTGCATAAAAGCGTTTGGTAAATACTGGACCTTTCCCTTAAATAGTGATAGCGATACTGGTTCAGGTACAGGCGTCGTTCATCAATTGGAGAAGAAGGTCGCTAGTCCGATCCTAACTCCTCCTCACCAAGGGTAGAAGTGTCCTTGAGCAAGACGATGAACCCTGAACCCCTGAACCAGGTTGGTACCTTAGATAGTAGCCTCCGCCATTGGTGTGTGAATGAATAGATGTCTGACCTATTAATCTATAAAGCGCTTTATAAATACAGTCCATTTACCATTTACCTGAACATGTCACACCTTGTTGGTGCACTCTGTGCAAAAGCCATGAGGTCTATTGCACAGCTCCCTCCAGCTCGGAACTGCCCGGTTCAAGACCACGTGAGCTATGATAGCTCTGCTCTAGTCTCGCATCAGAGGATCTGCCATTGGACGAGGATCTTCCTTCGCTAAGTGAGGCCAAGTCTAAATGTCGTTGGAGCACGGGCTGCGTGCTTGATCGCTTCGCCCCAAGGCCTCTCTAACGGCCGTGCTGAACTCTGGCCTTTGGCGTTTACCGCCAGTTTGAAGCTGTCAGCGCCTCTTGTTGGCCTTCAGCTTCCAGGCCTTGTGGAGTCCTTAGAATGGCTGTGTCTTGGCAAAACAGGACATGTATCTGTGAAAGGAAGAAGACCTTTTGACACGCTGCTGTTCAGATGAGATGTATGCCCTTTTGTGCCACAGCGAGAGACACTGATGGAACACGTTGTGGAGTAACCGCATATATGCACACACAGGTACTGTAGTAGTTTCAAGGAGAAACATCTTTCCCCAAACATGGAAAAAAAACAGCATAAGCTATGAAAGTGAAAGTGATAGGAAAACAATGCTGTTCTTCTTGCTTTGAATGAGCATATTCTCACTGTGCTAGTGTTTAATCTCCAGCCCATTTCCCTGAGTCTGTTGAATTTTATCAGTGATAGGTCTATTTTTGTTTGTTTGAGGCTGTGTCATATATTCAGCTGATCTGTGGTATTCTAAAATGCAGGCTGCAAACATCCCCCTGCATGCAAATCGCCTTTTCAGCAACAGAGGCGCATTTTCTTCCCAGCAGTTGATGTGACTGGTGTTCTGGGCTATGTCGTTTAGAGTTAGCACATTTTTCATGGCTGGCCTTTAGGCTGAACTTCCCTCTCTCTCTGTTCCTCTCTCTGTCTCTCTCTCTCTCTCTCTGTCCAGGGCGTTGCATCATTCATCAGTTCTTTTTTTTTTTCATTCATCAGCTTTTTGTCACGGCTTCTCTTTTAATCTCAGCAATTTTAGGGTCACATGATCATGAGGTGGAGGTCAGCGAGAGAGGCTTTCGGTTGGCGCTTCGATCAGTGTACGTATTTCTGCTTGGAGGGGCCTTTCAGAAGCTTGGGTAGGATGGGAAAAAAGCGTGGAAGTGTTTTGAACCAATATGTTTAGCACACTGAAATCATCGCTCCACTAGTTTTCTGTTTTGCGCTCTCCTCTCGTTCCACCCCATTCCTCTCCCTCTCTCAGTCTCTCTCTCTCATCATTTTTTTTTTGCTCATATTTTTTCGCAGAACCAGTCCAAAAACACAGGTCCACCATGTGAGACGATTATTCTTGGCGACAGGTGCAAGGCAGTGTTGGGCAAAATGCTTTCTGCTTGCCCTTGCATTTATCCACGTGGCTGGTCCCTCCGAGTCAGCTGTACCACCAGTCTCTGACTGATAGCTCACGACAAACAGGCCTGTGGGGATCTCAGCTACCTCAACTCTCTGTTCACTAACCCCCTGTCAACCCCCTCCCCCCAACACACACCCACACACCCTCTACATATACACCCACCACACACACACACACACAGTGGCCTGATTAATGGTGAGGAGGGACTTACATATGCAGGTCACACCTGGTCAAGGTGCAGTCCGACTCGGGCTGAGGGAGAGGAAAATAGCTCCAACACTCTTCACTGAGCAAAGTGCTTCTGCACTGGCAACCTGATGTGGCATAGAAATGACAGGAGAGACCGTTTGAACATTCTGACTTTCGGTGTGCGTATGTTAGCATAAAAATAAAATAAGAACAAATGTATGGGTTGTTTAAAATTGACCTTGAAGTGTATTTATATACCTACATATTCTGTCAATTAAAACATTTCATATGAAGCAATAAGTCAAAATAAGGCACCCATACCAGTGAAGAACAGATGAACTGAAAGGTTTTTGTTTTGCAAATATAGTTAAAAAAAATTCTCGTCATACAAAAAATATCTCTTAAACAAATCCTGAAGAACCACATTCCATACCATATTATGGAAACAAAATGGCTCAATCCATTAGGCACAGTATAGTTTTGAGTGTGGTTTATAGAATAAGGTTCTATTCCACCTTGAACGTCATAAAAAAGGAAGCCATTTCGGTGAAGGCACACAAGGAAAGCAAAAGTGTATTTGAAGCACACAGTGTATTGTAACGCTTTGCAGAACAGTATATAGATTGGATTGCAAGGAGGGGTTTTTTCTTTCTTTTTTTCCACCCAATTTCATTGCTTTGCCAGATGGTCTGTGGAGCCAGAATTATTTCTTCAGGAGGAAAGGGGTGATCTATCCTCAGTGCAGAGTGGCGATGTATTCAGAGTGGTGAACATTTAATAAGGCCAGCAAGGACACTCACTCTTATTAAGACAAATAAGTACTCTGAAGGAGGGGAGGGGATGGTGACCTCACAGGGTGAGAGAGAGTAAGTGGATATGTGTGTGTGTGTGTTTGAAAGAGAGAGAGAGAGAGTGAGGGAGAGAGAGAGAGAAAGAGAGAGGGAGAAAGAGAGGGAGAAAGAGAGAGAGGGAAAGATAGAGGAGCGAGGGAGAGAGAGAGTGTGTCTCTATTACTAAAATCACTTCCATTCAGAGTTCATTCAGATAACTCTTGATCAAAATGGCAGAGTGCAGTTTGGTGATTAGGCCTGATTGCCAGGGAGTATCAGAATCTTTGATGATCTTGTATTTCCATCGTGCAATGGCTCAGAGATAGAGAGCGCCACAATACACTCGAATGGCAGAATAATGGCAGGCTGTTCAGAGATAAGAGCTGTGCTATTACTCAGAATTGTTTACCTGGAGGTCGGGAAGTGTCTGAGAGCTACAGTCTCTCTGAACTGTACGTGTAGCTATTGGATGGGAAATCACCTCGCCTACCTTTGCCATGCTGTCATTCTGTGCATTCATTCATTTTCGAGCGTAATTAAAGGCGAATCTCCTCTCAGAATGCACCTTCACACCCCCCTCAGCTCTCCTCACTCAGCCAGATGAAGAAATCAGGTTCCTGTTGGTTGCTTTCCCTATTGGAGAATTCTGCATCCAGGCAGTGACGGTGACTGGCAGGGTGATTGGCAGCGTTTGAGAAAGAGAAAGAGAGAGAGAAAGAGAGAGAAAGTGAGAGCAGGGGGAAATGAGGCACATTGTGCAGCCTTAGCCAGTTCAGCAGTTTAGAACAGAGCAGCCATTCCATCACCACGCTGCATCCGAATGGGCCCAAAAAACGCTGTCTGGGGCTTAAGCGCCTTTGCAGCTGAAATGCCGGTAGAATGCGCACAGAAATTGGCATTGTCTTGTGGCTCGTATGTTAAAGGGATAAAGGTTCGACTCGCACCTCCATAAAAATGAATGAATGAAAGTAAGTGGTCTTGAGAGCCAAAAGCTGAGTCATTTTAGTTTGCTTACAGACACTTGAAGGCAAAACGATTCTAAAACAAATAACTACACTGTTGCAAAAACTATTTTCTTTTTGAAGGTTTCAGGTGTTGGATGCTGGCACCAGATGTAGGCGAAATAAAGTTCTTGCTATTTGATAAAAACTGCAAAATAATACAAGAAGCCTTTTCTCCACTTTCACTACTAGTAAAACACAGGCTTGCTATCTGAAATAAGCAGGATGGAGGATGCAGGCTAAGCTTCATGTAATACAACAGGCCTAGCTCAAAACATTAGGGAGATACTATTTAACATCCATTCAGACCCTTCATTTTAGTGGCTAATACACAGACCATAACCTTCATGATCACTGTGCAAAAAGTGTAGTCTAAAAAAACAACAGTGATTAAATTAGAAGCTACATCCTGATGCCTCGTCTGAATCTAAGCAAGATTAAAATAGCAATATAACAATCCAGAAAACAGACCTCCAGATCATGACAAATACCCATGCAGGATAAGAAAGTGTTACAATTATCTGAAAATCATTCCTACAATTATGGTCTATACAGACACATTTTAAATTTTGAGTTGCTGTCAACAAACTGTTGACCTTCCTTTCATTAAAAAAAAAACTGGTTAGCTAGACTTGTAGGTTTGTTGTTTTGCCAATAGTTACCCCAAAAATGGAATAACAACCGCATAGACATGTCAAACTTGCCAAGCTTTGCAACAAGTTTTGACAAGGATGTCTGCAGACCTCATCGAGCATTGGTTGACCTGTCTCTATCCAACTATGTCACTGCTCAGAACTAAAGGAAATTACTAAAATTGAGCCACATTGGAGCTTTGCTATTCCCTGCAGGGCAAGTGGTAAATTCAAAGCCATGAACTTCTTCCCTTTCCCTCTCAGCTCTGTGAGAGGCCACAAAATTGCTGCCATTTGATGTCCAAGGCATTCAATTTACATACATTAGTGTTTGCTGCCGGGATGATTTGTACTGCATATGAAATTGCACTGAGTTAGAGTGAGGATGGGATGCACATTGTTTTCTCATGAAATGTTCAGCAGAGAAGAATAGCCTATGCACCGGTCAAGATTAGCCAAGTCATTTTTTGTCCACATGCAGGTTGCTAACCCTGCTTCTCTGAAGGCCCAGTCTTTGAGGCTGTTTTCATACTGTATTTTTTGCAACTATGCGCTTTGGTGGAAGAGCGTTTAATCAGAATTTATTATCCTGTCCGTGTTCATACGCATATATTTTCTTTTCAGGTCTGCTGAGCCGAGCCACATAATTCATCGGGTCATCTACCGCAACTCGTGGCAGCCCCGACACGTGCCGGTTCATTCCCCACTCATAACGCTACATGTGTTGCGTCTGATTAACAGCCATTCTCCTGGCTCATCAAACCATAACTTGATTAGTTGTAGAATGTGCATGTATGATTGTGCTAATTTATGTGCACTGCGGTTAGCTCATTCCCCTACACCCAGCCCTCCCCTCCCCACCCGTACTGATTCTCTTCCTCCCCTCCCTCTCTCCCTCTTTCAGCCCAGAGCTGGATATTAAAGACTGTAAATGCAATTTCTCTGCTTGATTCCTATAGCCACTCTGTGAAGGGGCTGCACTGACTGGGGTTGTAGGGTTTATCATTGTTTTCCAGTAATGTTTCCCTCTTGCGATAACTGCGGTCGATGTGTTGTTTTTGTTTTATTAGTGGCTTTAAAAGCTGTTACATGCTGATGCCTTTCAGTGGAAACCTTCAAACACAGACAGGGATATCACTGGGTGACAGGTGGAGTCTTGCCCAGGAGCTCAGTGGGCTATTACAGCTCAGTGAGGAGACATCTGTAAACACACAAAGTGGGAAAAAAAAACAGAAGTCCCTAATGGATTCAGAGGCTGTGTGTGTGTGTGTGTGTGTGTGTATGTGTGTGTGTGTGTGTGTGTGTGTGTGTGTGTGTGTGTGTGTGTGTGTGTGTGTTTGTGTTTGTGTGTGTGTGTCTGTCTCTCTGTGTGTGTGTGTGTGTGTGTGTGTGTGTGTGTGTGTGTGTGTGTGTGTGTGTGTGTGTGTGTGAGTGTGTGTGTGTGTGTGTGTTTGTGTTTGTGTGTGTGTGTCTGTCTCTGTGTGTGTGTGTGTGTGTGTGTGTGTGTGTGGGTGTGTGTTCGGGTGTGTGTATGAACCCCCCCCCCCCCCCCCCCCACACACACACACACACACACTCACACACACGACTTGGCTTGCCTTTTAAATGCAGTCTTACGACTCAGTTGAGAAATATTAAGATTATCTCTCACTTTGAG
The DNA here is from genome assembly GCF_963457725.1 of Sprattus sprattus. NCBI lineage: Eukaryota > Metazoa > Chordata > Actinopteri > Clupeiformes > Clupeidae > Sprattus > Sprattus sprattus. Next base: position 19,889,928 of record NC_137928.1, on the reverse strand, counting down.
TTTGCATCAAATCATAATTGCCAGTTTCATCACGGGTCTCGGAATGCTAATTAATCCAAAAGCATGGTGAGCAGTATTTTTCAACAAACATCGAACAAGCCTGGGGGAGCTTGGAAAAATGAAGTGTAATTCCGGGGGGACTCACACAGATGAGACTTGCATTAGAATTTGTGAGTAACATTTATAACACCTAAGCAGCAGAGGCAACACTTAACATTTCTGTATTATTTCCATAACGCCATCTCTCTTTCACTTTTTTCCTCTTTCTTTCTCCCCTTATGTTTATTTCATGAGTGTTGCTCTTTCCGGTTCAGTTTAGCTCTTTTTAGAGTGCAGACACTGGATACTGATGAGGAGGTCATTGTATGAGTAATTTTTAGAAGGATTTGTGTTCAGATTTACACTTTTTATAATTCTTCCTCCAGGCCCACTAAAATGTTAGCCATATGAGTGCTTGCATAATTATGAATTCAGGCCTATTCAGAAACCGGCACTTAAAGTAAACTCATGTTTTAAAGATTGTATATGTCCATCAAAGAATTAAAGACAGTTTCACAATATGGAAGATCTTCTGAGCATGAAGATATTTTGACACAGATGCTTTATTTAAAATCCTCTCACATACATTCGTTTTTGACATTTGAATGTTTGAACCGGAAAAAGCTTGAAATACTACAGCAATTTTTCTTCAAGAAATGTGGGGTATATTTACTGTATGAATGTAGGCCAATCCTGTTAGAGCCAGTGTACAACAGTCATTTTGATTACCGACGACAGGAATCAATACTGTACTAGACCTCACAATCAATATTTCAGAATGAAACAATGTAATTGTAATACTTAAGCCATTTAAACGAGGGCAGTATTAGATTATGTACGGTACAAACTTTGGACGATCCTGAAGTTGTTCCAGTTGCTGACGCTAGGAGCTGTCCGTGGTACTGAAACAGCGGCAGCGCGCTTGTCTTGAAGGTGCTGACAGCACTTCGAACCAGCAATCGGCTTAGTGAGCGTTGAAATTTACCATCCTCTGACTGCGTGCTGATCAGAAATACAAATCAGATCCGAGTGTGCGATCCTGCCAAACGATCGTGTTCTTTACTCCGAGCGAAGGGGCGTCTCACTGCAAGTGGCTTCCAGAGCATTTTGGTCGCTTTCCTGTGATTTTGTTAGGAAAGTGTTCAAACACAAGGACATATCTTTCTGTGAGAGGGATTTCAAGCTGTAAGCATGAACCCGATCATGTATTGTCGACCGAATTTGGCCACTCTTCTGCTGATTCTCTCCGCTGTTGCCCTTGTTGTGCATGTTCAAGGTAAGGCATATTCATCGCTTACATATTATTGTATTTTGGAACCCATGTGTTGTCTGTACTCTTGGGGTTGGAACGCAGTGCACGCAGTCTTCCCGCACATCGCACGACTGCCGTTTCGCCCCTTTGTCCCTTCGTCTTTGAGCCTCTTTTAACGTAGCCTATACTCGCGTGGAAGCAACCTCTTGATTTTAGTAGCTCTTGACATTTGATGCTGCGAGACCCGGTTAACATAATGAAGCCAGTCGGTCTTTCTCCTTCCTTCATTGGCCGCGCTTTCAACATCTAAAGCAGAGAGTGAATGCAGAAACCGGACATCACCCAAGCACCTTAAAAGTGACTCAGTGGTTAAGGCTTAAGCCTCAATCTTAATTTATGCGAGGCATTGAATGAAAGTATAAATCGCATCCTTTAATTCCAATTACGTGGAAATATATTCACAAATGACACAGTTTAGACTCTATTTTACTGTTTGACAATTATCTTGAAAAGGTGTAAGTTCAACAGGTCCATTTTTCGAGGTGGTAACAGAATAGAAATAGAAGTTGCCTTTCAAGTCTGACTTTCCGCGGGATCTTTTGAAACTATGTCTGGGTTAGAGACTTCTGTAAAAGGAAAATACTTCAAAAACTGAAAGCACCGACATTTCAATTCCTCTTGCCTGACATAAATATGGATGCATTTCCCCCGAAATACAAGGACAACATTTGTATGCATACGAAGTAGATACAAAATATTTACTTTCCTTAAATTAAACTAGAAGAATATGACAGAAAACGTTGTGCCGTTGTACTTGAGTTGTCGATCTCCCTAAGATAAAAGTAAACTTGAAACTTTCATAAAAGGTATCCTCTCGTATAACAATTCATGTGCAGTATTATTTAGTGCATCAGATAGCACAGTATGAATGATGTTATAATTATTTATCAAACTGTTCTTTACTCCTGAGATAAAACAACAGTGGACATTTCGAAAATAATTAAAAAAAATATATAAACTTCCGTTAAAGTCCCTTACTTAATCGGAGATTACGCAAACTTCCACTCTGACCTGCAGATGTGGTTTTAAATCTGGCACACGGTAGCGCGGGAAAGGAGCATATTTACAAGTCTTTTGAATAATTTATTTGAAGTGGACAGTGAAACCAACGCACTCAAAGGACTTTACACATGAATTAATTCAAGGGATTTATTCCGTTTTTCCCACACATAAAGCAATCCGACGCACCATTCATTTTGTTACGGGCTTCTAACCGTGTCTGCCAATCTGGCATAGTTCTCACGCAATCATCTTTAATCCCGTCGACTCTGCTGTCTGCAACTCCTGAAACACAGAATGCATATGAAGTGCATCTTGGCAAAACATTTATAGATATATACAGCACGTGTTATGAGATTATTTTGAAAACACGCAGAGACAATTGCTCACATTCCAGGGTGCACTATCGATTGTGCAGCACATTTATCAGAATAACCATTTTAGTCTAAAGGCAATCTGTCTTCTCAGAGCGCTATGTGTTTCAGATCAGATGCTTTGTCAATATTGCGTGGTTTCAACAACAATTGTATCTCTTGCTCATAAATAAAGTAGTGAAAGCATTCGTTAGTGTATGCTTTAGATGTCGTTGACATCATGATGTGAAAATGGCCTGTATGTATTCATTTGTTTCACCCTGAAATGCTTCTTCTGTTTCATAAATAAAGCAGTCAGGAAAATAATATGTACTGCATAATTTAAGGCAAAGGAATCTTTTAAATCTGGCATAGCCTTGGTCTTCTGCCACAGCAGTTCTTCTAAGATAAATCTCACCATGCATATTACAAGGGAAAACTAAATAACATGCACATCCTCCTCAACCCTATTTACAGAACAGCAGAGTAATAAGAAACAAATCCGTCAGGACCCTTGTGCTTCTAATTGGACTTTGCATGACATCAATACTGGATCACATGTTGATCTTTGACCTCCAGGGGTCGATGTATCTCTCTGTCCTGACCACTCACCTTCACTCAAGAGTGCTCGGCCACTGAGGCTACACTCTGCTGCGGCCTTACCTTGAAAAGCACTCTGACTAATACGCACCTACATCAATCCACAAGCGGTGGTGAGAGCCAGCTAAAAACTAGTGGTAGCCTCCATCACAAATTGATGACACTGTATTGCTCTCTTTGAAATGCATGAAGGTCAAAAGATCTATTTACTCTGGGTGCAGTCAATCCACACACATCAGATATATCTATGTGTGTGTGTATGTATATATACATTATGCATAAGTATACATCATATATACACATATGTGCGTGTTGGTAAAAATTATTGAACTGTATGTTATAAGATACACATATATATGTGCATGTACTTTATGTGTGTGTTTATATATTTATATTTATATACACATACATGCACACATAAAGATATGTATAACTATCTCTCTCTCTCTCTATATATGTATAAAATGTATACCTGTGTGCATATATCCCTAGTATTAGTGTGGGCTGTGTGTGTGTGTGTGTGTGTGTGTGTGTGTGTGTGTGTGTGTGTGTGTGTGTGTGTGTATGTGTGTGTGCGTGTGGGTGGGCGTGTGTGTGTGTGTGAGCATGTGTGTGTCTGGCGGGAGTGGCGCGCTGACTGATGCCAGTGGTGTCTGGCATGCTGCAGCTCTGTAAATTCGCAGTGTGGCGGCTGGCTCCCGGCGCAGGTAGCCCCTCGGGAAGAGCCAGTGATTATGGGAATGTCAGAGTGGGCTGACATATTGTTCCCCGCTCCGCTCCGGAGCGGCAGGGCCAGGGCCCCCCTCCACTCCTCTCCTCTCCGGAGAGCAACCACGACGGGGAGGGGAGAGGTCTCCGTGCCCTGACTCTATTACCCAGTATGCAGCGGTAGCCGTCGGCCCGCCGCACCTGGCCAGACTCCTTTGGCCTGGCCAGTGTCTGCGGGCCTGGCAGAATGGGCACTCTCCCTGCTGTCAGGATCAGGACCCATCCCCTCCAGTGACTCATTCATCAGCGGCCCCATCACCCTGTGCGTGAGGAGCCTGATGGCAGTCAGAGAAATGGGATGGATGGAGAGAGCTAGTTCTTTTCTCCTCAGGCTTGCCCTTGTGTGTGTGAAAGCTTGTGCATGTTTGAGTGTGTGTGTGTGAGTGTGCGTGAATGTGCGTGCATGCATTTGTCAGTACGTGTGTGTGGGTTATGTTTTTATGAGTTTTTATGATGTATGTGTGTGCTACTGTGTGAGTGTGTGCGTATTTGAGTGCGTGTGTATGTGTGTGTGTGTGTGTGTGTGAGGCTGTAATGGGAGTTTTGATGCTATGCCTGAGAGCCTGGGTCAGGCCCCCCTCTCTTCCCTTTGATTAAGGGCCAGGGAAATGAGTCGGGAGCAGGGCTGCATGGCCTCCCGGTCCCGCACAGGGCTGCCCTGCCACAGCTGTGAGCCTGACGGATGGCGGAGCTCACCACAGCCCTGGCCGGGAGAGAAATGGCCACTGCCAGCCTGGTTGCCTGCTGTTAGGCGACTTCACGGCTCTGTGACTGGCATATACACAGCTCCGCTTAAACACACAATTAGACAATAAATTACAGACACATGCACGGTGTGCACATTCACATATCCACACACATTTAGACCTGGCAAAAACATGTGCACAGAAACACACACAACAGCTGACACATTACAGTATTATGTATTGGAAATATACAATGCAGGGCTGTCCATCTGCTCTGAATATTATTCACTTGTATTTCAATGTGCGCCTGTGTCCTCCACTGAGGCTTTCTCTGTACTGAATTGAACTGGCATGCAGAACTCCTACAACATCCAGTTATGACATCAGTAGTTTTTCATTAATCTGGCTACAATACTGCAGCAGATTGGATACGCCTCAACCCCACAGTACAACAAAGAGGCATTTAAAAAAACATCTGGATGGCCAGCTTTTCATTATGAAGTCAACACTGTCTGACATTCAGAGGCCGTATGAAGGTAGGGAGGGAGGAGAGGGGCTGAGAGAAGGGAAAAAAGTGTGTGTATGTGTTTGTGTGTGTGTGTGTGTGTGTGCCTGAGTGTCTGTGAGTGTCTGCGTGTGTGTGTGTGTGTGTGTGTGTGTGTGTGTGTGTGTGTTTGTGTGTGCCTGTTCTATTATTTTTACCCAATGCCAGAGGAGAGAAAAAGGGGGTGTGGGGTAGGGGCTGTGGAGAGAGGATGAGAGGGGAGGGGAGATGCTTTGTTTGCTAGATTGAGCACCTTGTCAATCACTTGGTATTGGAATCAATTTTGGCTGGATGAGCCGAGGCGTGAATCCAAGGCCGAAACTAGAGTTGGGCACAGATTCAAACTCAATTGTAAAAGCCTGATCTGTTATATTTCTGCAGTTTAGTTCCTCATGTCTGCACTTGACCTCAAAATGCCACAATATGTTTTTAGTGTAATTACTGGAGATGTTATCCTTGTGGCACACACACACACACACACACACACACACACACACACACACACACACACACACACACACACACACACACACACACACACACACCCAAATGCACACTGCAAAGGGACACACACATACACACACACACAAACACGCACACAGACACACACACACACACACACACACACACACACACACAAACACATCCACACACTTTTTCCCCTTCTCTCATTCACACACACACACACACACACTGGATCCAATCTAGCTTGTGGAACATCCCGCCTGGAGAAGTTGTTTTTCTCCACATTAGCACCTATCAGAAGTGAATAGGACTCTGCTGTCTCCTCGCCCCTCCCTGCTCTGGGAGGAGGAGATGAGTCTATCTTTATGATTTCCTGTAATCTGTAGCCACGACAGTGAGACAGCCGGGCCGGGGTGATGGTTTATGTGCCTGTCCAGACACAGTAAATCCCTGAGACAGCACACACCTCCACAGTCACAGGGGCACGGGCTAAATCTCATTTTAATGGTTTGTGTGGCATTTCGGGGAAACATATCATAGTTTGGGACGCGCCGGTGTCAAGCCCATCCGCCGGTGCATGGGCAGGTCATTATGGTGACCGTGACAAGGTGATGTTGGTGCAGAATGTTTTCCTCGTTAGATAAATTACAAGAATGTCTGAATGGCTGGTGACATGTTGGTGTTGGTGAGAATAGTCTTGTAAAGATCAAAGTGAGAGATGGGAATGAGCATTCACAAGCTTTGTAAATGAGCTGCATACTCTTTATAGATGTATAAATATATTTCTAGTCATTTATGTGCGCTGTAAGAACAGCTTTCACCGCACCTTTTACAAACCTTACTCTTGGAAACTTTTTACTATTGGGATTTTGGCTGGTATTCATGGCCATTTTGATCAATGTCTTTGCGAGCTGCTTACTTTGGAACAGTACTGCTATGTCCAACCACTCATCCATTTGTCTTGCATGGCCTTGCAATACACATTGTACAAACAATAAAAATTGTACAATACAAACTAAAATATCTTCTCAAATTGAGTCTTAGATGCAAGTATAACTCTCTTTATACTTAACTATTTCTGTGTCATCTGGTTTGGGTGAAGCATGGCTTTCAGTTCCATGAAAGCAATCAACATTTCAGCCCAGAGTGACCTTTTAATGGTTGTTGCATCAGGCAGGAAGGACTATTGCATGGCAATGATGTTGGAGACCTTTTAGTGATTTGCACAGCATTGCTAATACTCGCATCATCACATAACCCAGGTGATAAAAGATACATTTCCACGCCTTCCCACTTTATCTCTCTATCTCTATCTATCTATCCAGCTCTCTCTCTTCCTCTACCTCTATGTCTTCCTCTCTCTCTATCTCTCTCTCTCTCTCTCTCTCTCTCTGTTGGTACTGAGGAAAAGCAATTTGCTCTTGGTGATCCGATGCAATCAGTACTGCTTCAGGGCTTTTGAAAAAAGAAAAAAAAGAAAGCAAAAACAGGGAAGGAGAGGACATCTCATTTAATTAAACTGCATGCTCTTGAGCTCTGATGATCATATAATTTCAGAGGATTGAGAAATGTTCAACACCTGTTTTTGGATAAGCGGTGATTAACCTATTCGAATGCTCTCTCTGCTGTCATCAAGGGCCATTCAGTGCATGTATACCCTCCTAATTGTGCTTTCCCAGAATCTCCTTTTAGCTTGTTCTATTGAAAATGAGTGTTATTGTATATGAGCCCCCCCTCCCTTAACAGTCTCTCTCACTCTTCTGAACACCCCCCCCCCTCCACACACACAGACACACACACACAGACACACACACACACACACACACACACACACACACACACACACACACACACATCTCTGGGTGTGAGATCTCAATAAAGCTCTTGATGCTTCCCAGGAGCTGAGGGGGTGGCGACGGGCTCTCGCTCTTGTTCGCCGCTCCCTTCTTTCTCTTCGCCACAAGCGCACCTGAATTGCGTCTGACATTTCAAACCGACAGTCTCGCGAAATGTTTATCCCAGTGGCTGTCAGCTCTGAATTGGATTCCAAAAGAAGAATGCTTTCTTACGATTCCCCCATCCTGTGTGTGTGTGTGTGTGTGTGTGTGTGTGTGTGTGTGCGTGTGTGTGTGTGTGTGTGTGTGTGTGCATACGTACAAATCTATTTATTTTATTTTCCGTCACTACTTTCCATGTTTGTGTTACTCAGTAGTTTGCGCCTCACAGTAGACATCTGTGGCTCTCAATGGCACCTGTGAACACTTTGCTAACATGCCTTGACGACTTCCCACGCAATTCAAGCTTCCTGACTGCTTTTTCAAAGCTGGTTTTGTAATTCACTGAGCTGGTGAATCACAGCTAGAATCATGCACCCCCCTCCACCCCCCGCCACTCAACTGCACCCTGCGGCCGTTATGAAATGTCTTTCTCACAGCACCAACATTCAGCACCATGTGCTTCTGCCACCTCCTCCTCCTCCTCTGCCCCCCTCTCCTGCCCTCGTCATGGCTAATCAGTGTTGCTCGTCTTCCTTTCCCTGTCTCTCCGCCTAAATGGCCGCAGCTGCTCTATTGCGCTGCAGAAAGCCACTTGTCAGCGCTGACATACTCACAGTGGCTCAATGACATTACCGCCGTGCTGTTAAGGCGTGACTCATGACGCACCCAGTACGCCTTTCACTGCTCTCTCTCTCTCTCTCTCTCTCTCTCTCTCTCTTTCTCTCTTTTCCTCTCTCTTCCTCTATCCAGGGGAGAGTGTGCGGAGGCAGCTGGGAGATATTCATTACAAATCAATGGCCAATCTCTCCACACAGCCACCGCTCCTACTGAACCCCCATTATACCATCAGCCATCTCTCTCTCTCCGCCCGCACGCCGAGAGTAGTTTTAATCCATACCGCTCATCAATCCCACTGCCTGTTTGTGCCGGGCGGAAGGGTTATTCGCTGAGAGCGGGTCCAAAGATTGGGAATGCAGGGGCCTGTGGTCCCTTAGACCCCTTAGGAGTCTGGCAGGTTTGTTTGTGGATTGCCTTCACTGCGGGCTTTGGCTTTCCTCTCTTCATCTCCTCCACTCTCCTCCTCCTCCACTGCACCGATCTTATTAGTGGCCTGATATGACGCCTGTCCGCCTGGCGGTGGCCGAAGAGTGAGAGAAAAAGAACATGCTGGCCAGGGCTGTGAAGACTGTGTGTTTTTTTTCTTCCCTTTTCTGCAGAAAGGACCTCTGAATGATGGGTCTTTGTCAGTCTTGTTTGGCTTCTATCTCTATATGTTTCCCATGGTGATGCCATCATCTTTGATAAAAATGTCGTCACCCTGGCAACACCATCGACCCTATCGCTCCTATCCCTAGCCTCTGGTTGAGCGTTAGCCGGGTCTTCGCTGAGGCTGCAGGGCCCTCAGCATCTGTCCGCATTGATCCCCACATCCAGAGGAAGAGCAAACGTTAGTGCACCAAATCATGCACCCCCTCCCTCCCCCCGCACAACCCTTTGCCTCTCGTGGATTGGCTGTCCAGTTGGTGGGCGCTGCGGCTAATTGGCTTTGGCGTGTGTGCGCGGCGCGTGCAGAGTCGCGGGGGCTCTGGAGCGCTTCTCTCCGTCTCTCTCTCGCTGTCTCACTCTGCCTCGTTTGGAGTGCCAGCTCTGATCTAGAAGGTACTTCATCTGGGGGCAGGGATGCACAGCGCCGACCCGGCCGCGGCAGACCAGGGAAGGCAGCAGGTAATCACAAGGCTAACACGCTCAGGCGAGGGCTGTCAGTGCACACACTACGCAGCTACACAGAATGCAGCCCCCCCACGTACAGTTGTTGCCTTTCGATTAGGGACGGGATGTTTTCGACACAGGGATCAAACTCATTTTAAGATGAGTGCCGACTAGTCGAGGAGGGGGGATGATGATGCTGAAGAGATAGGAAGAAGAAGATAGTGTCTGTCAACCTGACTGGTAAAGGCAGATGTTTATGGGAGGATGTTGTCATCACATTGCTGGTGAATGGAATAGGATAGGCCTCCTTCCAGAGTGAGAGAACCCCTTTATATTCTCACTGGCCAACAGAAGCAGGCTGGCATGTGGAGGTTTTTACTGTACTGTATCAAGCTGCAGAAATGTGCAAAACAAAACATTATCCATGAAAGAGTACAATAACATAACTTAATTTCATTAGACTTATCAACGACAAAAATAAAATGTCATGATTTTTCCAAACCTTTGAATGAATTTACTGAATTTCATGACTTTCGTGAAAATGGGCTTTTTAAAATGTTTCCTTGATTTCCATGACTGTGGGAACTCAATGGGAAATGGAACTACTTTGTGTTAAATGGATTGTGCTGCCATGCTTAAGGCTTTCTCTCCCCCTCGCACTGTATGCCTTCTGATTGTTTGTTTTCCCTCTTTCCATCAACAGCAAGATGTGTTTACTTTCAGCCAAGAAAAATGAGGAAGAAATGCTTGGCTTAAAAGCAGTTTCCAGTTTTTTTCCACCTATTATTGTGAATAACAGAATGTAGTGCTACTTTTAAATTGGCGCATTTTCTGTGCCCGATGGGATTTCTTCACATTTAGCCATTTCAAAGCGACGCTGAGAAATTAGTTAATCTAAATTCATGTGTTTTAGGGTATTTCACCCTGTGACAGAAGAACAAATAGGTAGAGATAAATCTGCTGACAAGCCTGAAAAAAGAGTGTGACAGAGGCATTCACCTCGTGCCATTGTCCTTTAGTAGATAGCAAGACAGGTTCCCGAATCACAGATGAAATCACTATTACGTCCTCCTTACAAGAGATAACACTCAGATTAGTTTTGCGTGTCTGTGGAAAATGTCTCTTGGAAATGGCGAATATGAGATACGGCTTGCCATTTGTCTTCTGTTGAACAGGCATTGACGGCAGTTGAGGGGGGTTGAAAAGGACAGAGAGAGAGAGAGAGAGAGAGAGAGAGAGAGAGAGAGACTGTACAGTAGCCGCATGGTACAATATCACATCACACTTGGCATTTACCATAAAGTCACTTGTTTGCTATAAAGTGATGATTGATGGGGTAGCAGAGATTGTGCATAGCATGTGGTTTGTGTGCTTAAAGATATTTAAATCATGCTGTGCCCTAGTCTCAAGGGACCTCAGAGGTTATGATATTATTTAAAGGGGATAACTGGATGTGCTCCAGGGCTCCAAATATTGAACACCACTATGACTGGGGGAGGATAAAGGTGGCTAACGGAAGGCTTGTCAGGTAAAGCCTGGTATTAGAGGAGCCTAGAACACACACAGACACAAACAAACACACAAACATACACACACCCACACATACACTCATGTCTAGATCGAAGATCCTGCAAGCAATTGCAAATCCTCACTCACGCACCCACACACACACACACATTATAATCCTGTGTCATTGCTAAGAGTTATCAAAGTATTTCTTTGTGCCCCCCTCTGAACTGTTGGAAGGTATTATTTTTACCTCCTTGGTAGTTCTCGTTTTTTTTCTTCTTTTTGCTACATACGTGATTATCTTTTGCCTCTAGTGTTTTAGATTTCACAAAAACAATACTAATGGCTTCGATCCATTGGGCTCCCATACTGCCTTGATTTTAACGGCTTAACATGGCCTCAATCACCTCAGAGCTTTGGGCCTCTTTTTTCTCTCTTTCATCTCCTGAGAGGTGGCACAGTTACAGAGTGGCGTACGCTGGGGTGGCACAAGAGAGGGTGTATGAAGCCTTACTTACTGGGTTTATCAGGGTATGAGGAGTTTCTCTCTATCTTTCTAAGGGCATGTGTTGTGTGTGTATGTTTGCATGTGTGTGTATGTTTGTTTCGCGGTATGTTTCCTAGGCTGAGTATGTGTGTTTGGTGTATGGTGGGGAGGGAGATGAGTTTGGAAGGGGCTGTAATGGGACTTCGCTGAGATTCGCCGGTGGCAGCAGCCTCCTAAGAGGCCGGGACAGCGCGGTAATAAAGATGAATAATGCAAATCCAGGCGAGCTGGCCCCTCACCATTCGCCACCCATCAACCCATTTGGTATTTACCTTTACACAGTTGCCGGAGGACTTGATGGGTGCATGTGAGGGTGTGTGGGAGTGTGTGTGTGTGTGTGTGTGTGTGTGTGTGTGTGTGTGTGTGTGTGTGTGTGTGTGTGTGTGTGTGCATGAGTTTGTGTGCTGGGGGAAGGGTGCCACTTAAGAGCTGTGGAAGGCACATGAATGGAGGTCTTCACAGCTCTGAAACACAGATGAGGGCGTATGGCAGTGGCGGCGTCCGAAGTCCATCTATACTTTCTTTGGCATGTTATTGCTGAACTGCACTGGCATGAGTGGAAGGATTCATGCAGAATTTCCTCACGACCTAAAGTCCACACGACCTAAAGTTCACTTCCTGTTTTTTGTATTTTTGATGAAAAAGAAATGATTGCAGGGTGTTACAAGAAAGGCAAATGGCTTTCATCTAGAATTTACTTATAAAAGGCTGAGTTCCGGATCTTTTTTTCACAGTGTTATTTTTTCTGCGATTGGAAGTCAATGAATGGGGTTATTTGCCCCATACTGTGGGCCCATTAACGCAGCAGGAGGACTTGCTCTGTGTGTGCAGGTGGAGAGTAGAGAGAGAGCAGGCAGCAGCCCTCTGTTCACGCAGCCTCCTGCAGCCAGGAAGGAGCCAGAGCTCTGCCTCTCCAAACCGGATGCCAACGATCTCACAGCGGAGGAAAGGATGGAAACAGAATGTATTGAGTAGCGTATAACATAATAGGATAGGATACACATTATACAGTATGATTGGACATGACACTAGAAAAGAATGCCGTAGAATAGGGTAAAGTAAAGGACAGACCGAACAGAACAGAACAGAACAGAACAGAACAGAACAGAACAGAACAGAACAGAACAGAACAGAACAGAACAGAACAGAATTGTAATGAATACAGAAGAATAGAATGGAGAGAAGAGTGTCCTCTGTGAATTCAGCTAATGCATAAAGTGTAGACAGCAACATTTTCAAGAAGCCAAAGCTTTGATGAGCCAAACTACGACTGCCATCTTTCTCCTGCTCAGCCATTTCTGCCTGACAGAGATGTATGGAGGAGAGTGAGAACCAATGGAGAACACACCGGCACTGATGCAAGTCAGCGTTACAGAGGCATCCAGTGGAGAGGGAGAATTAATACCTTTAATAACATGACCCATTATCGCCATGCTAATTTGCTTAGTAAGAAATAGGCTTTAATTAGATTATCAATGATTGGGCGCCTCGCTCTTCTGTGACAGATCAATGTGGAAGTTGAGTCTTATTTTGATTAATGAGTTTACTGCAGAAAGGAAATAGCATGACAGATAACCGATTAGCATCTCTCTTTGAATAGTGCATAATCTTCTCTTAGAACATCAAACCCACTCTCTCACCTTTTTTGAAACAACGATCCCATCCAATTTCATGAATATACAGTTGTTTATCGAATGGAAATTATCTCGCCTTTTCCTAATGAAAGTGAACTATTGGTCTTAAAATCATTTGCGTGCACATTTCCCTCTCCAAATCTCGGCTTGTTAACTATTCACACTTTGGAGAACTGTATATAATTATTGTTTTGCAGATGCCCATAAAAAAATCGATCATTCCCATTCTCAAGCACACTCTAAACACACTGGAGAGATCACACACATGCTTATAGGTACAGGTCATAGATGCTGCATCAATCATGGCCTGCTGTTGCTGCTGAAAGATGAATGATATGGTCCCACTGCGAAAGGCTTGCTCTCGAGTGGACTTAACACAGGCTTTAAATATATAATGAAGCCCACAACATACTGCTGTTTGAGAGCCCACAGGGAACCCTGGGATGGTGTATGCTGTGTTGACAGTGCCTTAGTTCACAGCTGCCTTACATACTCCATCCTGTGCGAATGGCTAGTTGACTTGATTTACTGAGTGTGGTTTGTCCACCATTCATCCACCCTGATTTCAGTGACAGGTGGTGCTGTATTGGGTGTCTTGGAAACATTATTAGTATTTCCGCACGTGGCCCAAGGGGACTATTGCTCTTCTCCGCATTCTGGCCAGCATATGTCCACCACAGTCATAACACCCTCTACCCCAGGGAGCCCTCACAGCCTGCGTGTGCTGCATGTATTCATCATGTATTGATTACAACTGTGAGCAGGGAGCCCTCTCTGCCCTCGGAATGGCAGAGTACCGTGGCTGGGGTAGGGAGGGTGGCGATGGAGGTGGGGGGTAGGGGGGTGGAGGGTAGTGTGAGTCTCAAGGGGGCTCTATTCCTGCAGCTTCTTCTGATTTCCCTCAGGCTTTCTAAACGGAGAACCTCCCGTGGCAGATTATGAACCAGAGTTATTAACCTTTCAGAACGTAGGTTTTTTTTTTACCAACCTACCGCAGTGGGTGAGTTTTTTTTCTGGCTGATTTGAATGTTCTACAGAATGTTCTACGGGAACATTCTACAGTCATTGTTAAGGCTTCAAGCAAATTATTATGCAGAGTTTTCCTGATCTGATATGCTATCTAGACGTTTTTATCAGTAGCGTAGGCTATTCATTAAAAATATTAGACAAATATCAGACTTATCAACAAGTGCTTCTTTGTCAACCGTGTGACGTCATCGTAACACCATAGGCCGACAGGTGCCTGCACGTTTGTAGCGATGATAATGTCGTGGCAGTAATACCAGCCAGTCTCACATGAATTTGTCATCACCTGGCCCAACAATTGATGATTGTCAACGACTATTTCCTTTCCTCACATGGATTCAACAAAGGGTAAGTGACCTTATAATGTCTTTCTTTATTATATCCAGAAAACATCAGAGTTGTAAATTAGGCTATACAAATCGATGTCAAACCGTTTGTAGGTCAATAGCGCTAGTTAGCGGAATATGAGGTGATGTGATGTGATGTGATATGATGTGTAAATGCAATGCAATCGCGTGAATGCAAAACAATACAAATGTGAATACAATCCATGTCGAACTGTAGGCCAATAGAGCTAGCTAGATGTGAAAATAACGTGGAAATATACTCCAGAAAGTGAACGTCTAATTCAGTCGATTCCACAACAGTAGCCGATTATTTTTTTTGCGCAAATCCAGAGCTAGTCAGATGAGGCAAACGAGAAGTTGAGGTGAAATTACCTTATTTTTGTGCACAGATACCACATATCAGTGTATTACTTTGCGAAGTTAATGTAGTCAATATCAAATACAAGGCAGTTTAGTGTAGATTTTGGGAACATGATAAATGTCGAACAGTGATTTTGAGTAAAAGTTAGGCTAAGTGTGTACAACTCTATAGCAAACTATTTGAATATTTTAAGAAACCAGAACCATGGATTTTTAAAAGAGGCCAATTACTTTTATGTGCTCATGTACACAAACACAAGCACACACGGACACACATTCACTCATGAACAGGTTTTCATTTGATGACTGTGTTGAGACATCAACGTATCTATGCTTATGCGATGAACAGTGTTTGTACCGTAGGTTTATGCGGTTGTGTCTTTACATTTTGGCCATTACACTAACAGACTGGTATTTCTGTATGTTTCAGCTGGTGAAGATGTCCCGAATTTTATCATCAGTGAGCTGCTGCCTTCTTTCAACATTTCTTGTCATGTTTATTTAGTTTTGTGAGTTTAAGTTTACGCTACTTGTTTTTCTGTAATAAATGAATGAATGCGATGCAGGTATCGGTGTGTCGTTATTTTTTTCAAACTGTTGCATGTTGTGGATGCGCTGATAGTGCGCAAATATGATTTGTCAGTGACAAGTGATTGTAATATGAAAAGGTGTCTGCGCAGTTTGTGTGCATCAATGATGAGACTACAATTATGCGTATCCTAGGAGCGTATGCCTCTAAGCTTGTCAGCTCGTGAAGCATTTCATTTACGGTATATTCCAGCTGCGATGCTGGTTTTCATATCGAGATGTCGTTGGAATTGATGTTTGGCTGAACATTGAGTAATGAACCATACATGTTATTTTCAGTTATGTATATTTAATTTACCATTATTTCCCTACGGGGATTAATACAAGTTTCATGAAAAAAAAAAAAAACACTTGTTGTGCTTGTCTTGTACCGGAGATCGTGTCTTCCCTATACTTGCAAACGTTGTAACTTTGTCATGTACAATTGGACGTAGACCACACAAATATAGTAAGTCTTCATATAGTAAACAAAATGATACTGACAAGACAATTTTAAGAGGCATAATGGATGAAGGTGGCTGAATGTAAAATGGTAGTTCACGTTAGCGAAGTTAGTAACCCACACACAGGCTTATTGTTACGCGGCTTTTTGGAACGCTCCTGTCGCCACATTCTGTCACATATATGGGTCGGTACGTCTTTGCGGAAAATTGGCTGCTGTCCCATATATGGGACGCTACGTTCTGAAAGGTTAATGAGACACGTGAGGAATTTAGATGGAACATCTGAGGCACTTTGGTACAACTCCTGTGGTTCTTTAAAATGTGCTATACGAATAGATGTGACTTGGCTTGACTTCACATAAACTACTGAGAAGTAGATCACTGATATGAATGGTGCTGCTGATAGGGCTCCATCCTGGCACAGGGCAAACTGCTCATCAGAAACGGTCACTGAGGGAGTCCTACACAGCTCAGGACCCACACACAGTCACATGGATGACCTGAGCCAAAGTCCTGTGACGACCAGTCCGTCCCTCCAGTCAGTCTTCTTATGGGTGTCCAGAAGGGGAAGTGGCCACCAGTCTTGTGGGTCTTCCAGAAGGTGATGTGGCTTGGTTATCTGGCCTCTCTTCAGTAGCTACAGCTGGGGCTCTTGAATGGAGCATGGTACCTCCACTCCTTGGTGACAGGATCCTGATGGAGGGCAGAGAGGGGGGATTTCTCCCATGTATCCCCTTCAGCACATGCTTCTCCCTGGTCTCCTTCTGCTGGAGATGTTTTGCTGTAAGAGATATTAAATAGACTCTGATCCAAGGCTGAAACGGTTAACATGCAATGCTTGTGAGTGTGGAGCCATTTGAAGTGGTGCTCTAATTATAGCAGCAGTCTTGTTTATTGGCAAAAATTCACAGTAACAGTAGAAGAGACGAAGAGAAGAGATGAGGTGATAATTATAGTCATGGATGGTGCTCTGTTTGCTCTGATGATTTTTTCACTTTATTAGTGGGATGCAAACATCTAGTCGTTTTCCTCTGTACTATCTTGAAAGCTCCACTAACCTAGAAAAGACATCTGCCAGGTGACCTTTGCTCTTGCTCCCAGTGATTTCTGCAAATTTGGAGGGGGTCATTCACGGGTCATCCGCATGAGTTCTGCACTGGTCAATATCTTCCTATCGACTGCTCTGCTCTCTGCAATAGATCACAATGACACCCATTTACAGATGTGAGTGACTAAGCCTTGTTCTGGCGACACGGTCACTCAATACTGGCTGTAGGGGTGACGCTTCTCCTCATATAGAGCTTGTATTTTTCATCTCGCTGGCGAAGAGAAAGTGCGCGTCCATGAAGATTGGCCAGGGGTGAGCAAAGTGTGTTTTTTTGTTGTTTTTGAATCGTCCTTGAGCCCTGGTGTTTGGGGACTGTGCTCAGCATTGGAGCCCTTTATAATTAGTCTCTGTTGTGCCAGCGAGAAAAATGGCTGTATTCAAATTTCATAGTTGAAGATTCCTTTGTGATGTTAATGTGCCCGGCGCAGTGGGAAGTCAATTAACCCCTTCCTTGTCCGCCCACCGCTTTTCTTTCAACCCACACACGTACTCACACACATACACACACATGTGCGTACACAGATGATTACGCTTCACACATGCTGTAATTTGCGGGGTGCAATGACTGTTATTACAGGAAGATTTGATGCAAATCAAAAGGAACAACTATTACTACCACCACCACCACCGTCGTGATGGCACCTCTACACCCCTCTTTTATGTTCAAAGAAAGATCTGTCTCCAAGCACACAGACATGTTGCATTCCAGTCACCAAATCAATGGGAGATTTTAGGTGAATGTGCCTGTGTGACATTTAAAAAAGATGGATAGCGTCTCGTGACAGAGCACACTGCGTCTCTCTGCGGCAGTTCCTCAGTGGCGGTTCCTCAGCGGCTCTTTATATGGTTCCGCATGGAGGCTTCTACAGACCAGCACTCAGTCCCTCTGTGCTTTGCCACTTCGCCCACCACGTCAAGATCAGCCCAGCATGGTAGCAGCTGAGGACACGCATCTGTGGGTGTGCCCACACGCACAAAGCCTATCCGTGCCCTTTCCATCACATTGCTTGTCTCCACAGAAACGTTGGAGTAGTGCGACTACTTAACGTGTCAGCATTTCCACAGGGTAGGAGGTGGTTTACAGAAATAAAGACGTAATTTAAGTGCATTTTCCTGGCATGCTTTTGTAAAAATGACCTATATAAAATGTGATTTATGCTTTTTTGTCTTTTTTTATTTATTTTTTATCGGAGGCATAGAACACAGGGATGTTAATGGATTCTCTCCAGCAGACCTGTTTCTGCTGTTCGGCATTATCAGATAAATAGCTTTGCTAAAGCAAAAAAAGTGTTGAGTGGTTTGCGGCACAGCCAACCCCGAACCCCCCTCTCCTAGCATGTGGATTCTCTCAGGGCTATCAGTACTGGTGGCAGAAAGCAGTCCAGCGGCTGAGCTCAATCCAGGCTAGCGCGTGACCTGGGGCGCCCTCCGGAAAATTCTGGGTCTGAACAGTTCAGCTCACAGGGAAATTGCCCAGTTGCTGACTGGCCCCTCCAGCCTGGCCCCAGTAGAACCTCCATTAAACAATGTGTCCGTTTTGTCAACCGCCAGCCATCTCCACACAGTGACCCTGGCCAGTGTAATCTAGTTCTGCACCGCCATGCTCACACCACCCCCCCTCTCCCCACCACCACCTCCACCCCACAAACACACACACACACACACACACACACACACACACACACACACACACACACACGCTCACTCCTATTCCAGGGCAACTTTGAGGCCATTTGTCACTGATTGGAGTGTGAGATGTGTTGATATTCTGCCTGGGAAGCCATCTGAAGTGGAACATATTGAGTGCGACCCTTCATTTGACAGTGTGGTCATCGTCTAAGAGGGTATTGTGTGAACCGGTGGCTCCCTGTCACGCCTTTCATTTGGTACTGTCACTATGCGTGGTGTAGAAGACAGTGCTTGAGGATATCTCTTTGCCATCCCTTGGAGGCTGGGTTGTCAGCAACGGTTGGGTGGTGTTCTTCTTGCTGACTCAGGATCAGTCCACTGGTGTGTGTGTGTGTGTGTGTGTGTGTGTGTGTGTGTGTGTGTGTGTGTGTGTGTGTGTGTGTGTGAGGTCAAAGGGTTCAAGCCTGTGAAGTGTGTGTTAGAAACTGCTTGAAGTTGCTTACCATAACCTCTTGAAAACACAAAATGATTGTGATGAATGGTTGATATCACTACAGGACCAAAGATTACAGATTCGTAGATACATGTTAGGTACATTTTAGGTAAATGTTAGATTAATGTTAGGTTAATGTTAGAAAAATGTTGTATTTGGTGTCTCATGAATTAATTATAAGAGGTATTGCTCATGTTATTCAAACTATGACTTACATGACAAGCTGCAGATATTCAGGTTGTGTTAAACCCCAAGGTCCTAAGTATTACAATCAAAGAGCAAACAAACAAACAAACAAACAAACAAGAAGAAAAGCACAGAATGAATCCTCTTACCTGCACTCATCTTCCCTGTCCTGCTGGACTGACTCAAAGGGGGTCATTTAATATTTCATATTTTCATACCTTTACTTCTCTCTGAAGCCTCCCCCCCCACACACACATACACACACACACACAGTTGTACCTGCTGTGCTGCATCTGTGTGCAGTCAAAGCACCTGACACAGTGCTAAAAGTCCTCTGGAGCTGCTTGTAAGTGCTTCTGCTGCTACAGCCACCTCCAGAAAGCCTGTCGAAGTGCTCCATGTTGTGGCCACATCTCTATAGTCACCTCCAGAAAGCCTGTCGAAGCGCCCATGTTGTGGTCACATCTCGGCTGGAACAAAGCGAGTCCTTTCAGAGGTAGAAAGTGTCTGGTGAGAACCTGCAAAATGTGCACTTGAAAATGTGCTATTATGTACAGACGGCTTTTGTAATAGCGATGGCAAGCTTTTTAAAAGTGGGATTGCTGGCATGTCCAGTTTTATGTTGATACGTACGGCATCATGCATTGCGGAGACTAAACATGTTGCTTATGAGAGGTTATTTTGTGCAGGAAAGATGTGGTAAACGTTACAGAAGACAAGAAGTAAAAGAATTCAAAAGGTTTCATGAGGTCCTGGTTTTCTACCACTGCTGTAGGAATGAATATGATGGAGCATTAAATAGCTATAGAGACAATTCTTATATAAGTGAATCATTTTTTTGCCAGTCTTGTTTTCAATTGGTGGGTTTTAATCAAATTGAGAAAGGTCAAAAGCAATCTCACTGCAAAGAATGTGGCTGACTCTTCCACAATGAAGGACATCATTTGAAAGAAAAGAAGAATAAAAAAAGACCAAGAAAATGAATGTGTTTCTTCAAATGGCATCCCCTGTCTTTCTCCACAAGAATTGCTTTATTTCAACCATTAAATTGTCCTTGGTCTTTTGTTTACTGTCTAGATTGAAGATTCTGCCAATCATTCTCGTAACTGTACACACACACACACACACACACACACACACACACACACACACACACACACACACACACACACACACACACACACACACACACACACACACACACACACACACACACACACACACACACACACACACAAGGTTGGCTTAAACATTATTTTTGTATTTTGACCTTCAAGAACTCCCCAGTATATCCTGTGAGGTGTGTGTTGCATTGGGAGAGGTTTCTAGTTTTCATTGATTTTGTGCATCATACAGTGTAAGGCAGGAGGGTGTTTTAGCAAGCACGGCTATTGATTTCAGAGGTGTGTAATGACAGTGGCCTCGGGGACTCTGGGTGCTAGGCTTTGCTGTAATACATCCCATATAAATGCCTTCCCACTCCTGTCATTATAGGACCCTTAGTATGTAGGTGCGAATGCATAGGGGGGTGGAAATGGCTAAGTGATGGACTCCATTAACATTTCAATTTAATATAATATACTATATACAGAATATATTCTTAATGTAACACGGCTCCGTGTGGCATCAATATGATTGGATTAAATGAATCTTAAACTAATACAAAACCTGGACACCATATCATGCCAAGTTGTCCAATAAGAAATTTTTTATTTCACATTTTATCTTGGAGAGACCTTAAAAAAAAACACAGGTTATGTGTAATTAAGTTAAAAAAATGGTGGGGGCACCGGAACAATCGCTCTCCACATGCCCTCCCCCAGCCGGGAGACAGATTTCCTTATCAGCTGGAGTTACACAGCAGGCCTGTAAATCATCAAGATGGGTCAGAGAGGCAGATTTCTCAATGTTGTCAAATTTCCTGTCAGCACCTGCCATGGTCATATTTAGTTATATACACATGTATATTCTTTTTTTGAAATACCCAAAAATTAATCTCTCTCGTTTGTCATCCTCTCTTCTTCTTTTTAATTCTTTTCAAGTGTCCTTTGACTCTATCTCTCTTCTTTTACCTCAGTCTTTCTCTTCATCCTCTTCTATTTCACCATTCTCTCTTCTACCCCACCCTCTCCTCTCTGCTCCTCCCATCCTGCTCTCCCACCTAAGCTCCCCATAACACCATTCCTTGACCCCCGTCACCTCCCCCTCCAGCTTTGATGGGTAAGGATGTGGAACAGAAGGCAATTTGCGGCGGCATTAGCCCCCTGCCCCAGCACCGTGGCTCTCAGAGCTCAGACAGGCACGACCGAGGCGGGTTTCACCGCCACCGCGCCACTGCGCCACCACTCTCCCCTGCCACACCGTCACCTGCTGACCTCGTGCAGAGAAGGAGGAGGAGGGATTACCACCGCCGAGTGCTGGGGCTGAATTCCAGAGTTGCCCAACTGACCCTTCCCCTCCAAACTTTTGTTGCTTGACACTGTTAAGGTTTTCACTTTGACACTACTTTCTCTATCTCTCTCTCTCGCGCTCTCTCACTCTTGTTGTCACCAGTGCTTGTGTGTGAGGCGACTAGCTAACTGCTAACGCTCGCTCAGGGGCTCAGGGCCCGGGTGTCGCTTAATAACTTCCTGGCTGACAACTGCCAAAAAGGTGGATTAGTCCTCCCTCGCTGTTTGGCCCAATTTGTCCCGTCTTGAAAGCGGTCCAGTTGGTCCGTTGGCCTGCCGCCTGAGTGTGGTGTAGTCTTTGTGTGCCTAGAGTGTACAAATGCACTTCTTCATTTGCTGTCGGAGGCACCTTGGCTGAGGTGTTGTCAGGAAATGCACTGCTCTACAATACACACTCTTTTAAAAAAACAAAAACATGTTGGTGGTACACTTAGTTATGGTCTGTACCTTCCATTTGGGGTACTATTTTAGCCTGGGATTTCAATGCATTCGACATTCACTAGGAAAGAAATATGGGTTGAAAACAGAGTGCTCATAAATAGTTAAAGACAGCAGTCAGTATTACCGATAATAATGAAAGCAGCACAGACTGCAGAGATCAGGATGTGATGGGGTAGAGCAGCCCACCAGGGCCAGGGGATTACGATTCACCACATCCACACACACAC
This sequence comes from Sprattus sprattus, assembly GCF_963457725.1. Classification (NCBI taxonomy): domain Eukaryota; kingdom Metazoa; phylum Chordata; class Actinopteri; order Clupeiformes; family Clupeidae; genus Sprattus; species Sprattus sprattus. The sequence goes on along the minus strand of NC_137928.1, from coordinate 19,867,467 downwards.
ACCTACACACACACACGCACACACAACCCCCCCGCGCCACCCCTCACACACACACACACACACACACACACCTACACACACACACACACAACCCCCCCCCCCCGCCACCCCTCACACACACACTCACACGCACGCACACACACACACCCAAAGGGCAGTGTGGGGTCAGAGGGACGGGGTCCTGTAAGAGCACATCAGGACGGCTAAAAATACTATCATCATGGCATAGCATGGTGAGGTGAACTGTTTTCATTGATTTGTTTCTAAAAGCACACATGCACACACACACATTGTAAATAACCCCCAGTTATGTCACCTCAGCGCAATCCTCTCCTCCAGTATTTATTGACACTGCTGTGTGTGAGCCGATACTCCCATGAACATGGGTGTGGGCCGCAGGGAATGGCGTCAGCGTATTCGTTTGATGTGTGGAGATGTGCTCAGATATTCTCTGTGCTCTCCCACTGCTGCGGCTCTGTCTCGTTTGCCGAGCGCCGTTGAGAAATATTCCCTCATATCAGCGCTGATGGGAGGAGACACAGCAGGGTAAACACACGCTGGAGTGAAGTTGGAGAGCTACACTTTTCTCTTTCTCTTTTTCTGTCTCGCTCTTCCCTTTCTTCCACCCTCTCTCTTTCTTCTTCTTCTCATGTGAGAGCTCTTGTTAATGCAAAGGGAAATGCAGGGGCGGGGGGGGGGGGGGAAGCTTACTCTGCTTATTTAGCTTGCCAGCCCTGTCCTCATAATGTCTAGTATATTAATGGCTTACGGCTGGATTAAAGTAAAGGTGCCAAGAGGAACCTCCCACTTCAGGTTAGTTAGTATACAGGTTACGTGTGCAGTTTCCTGGGTATTCTTCAGCCTGTGTGTAATCAGAAGCAGTGTACACTGGCTCGCGGCTACAGCTGCAGCTGTAAGTACAGGGGGGGGGGGGGGGGCACATGAGGCCGCACGTCTGGCTGTAGGTGGGGCCCAGGTCTGTGTGTTCTCCAGCATCCGAACACTTCGTCTTGTTAAATAATTGATGAGGATGTCCTGCCAGCGTCAATCATTAGCAAACGGGAACGCTAAGAGAAAAACAATCAGCAGCACAGACCTGTGTCTGTGTGACACGGCATTAGGAGTGGAGGCAACAGTTTTTTCCTACATTAAACTGAACAGACCCCCCTCTCCCTCAGAATTTGTCCACACCTGACCTTTGGGTTAGAGGAGACTTGCGTGGAATTTCCAGCACTTAATGAAATCGCAGCGGCTGCACACACCCGAGGCTGAGGAAGCCCCCGACTCCATTATTTTATCAATTACCATGGACTGTTAATTTAAATGGTGTTGGGATCCCAGCTCGGTGTAATTAAATTTTGCCTGCTCCCTCTTGGTGGACGGAGGGTGTTATTGGCAGGGTGGGATGTTGGGGGCGGGGGGTCTGCAGCGGTTAGAGGGGAATACATTTACACATTGGACACACCAGGATATGAAGTTGCACTGGCTTTAATGAAGACATTGTGCACCGCACTGGATTTGGCTATGGAGTAGAATCTGAAAATATTACTTGGAGGAAATGTATTGGATTGAAGTGAGAAATTTCATCCATAATTAATGACTCTGTGTATGTGTGTGTGTGTGTGTGTGTGTGTGTGTGTGTGTTTGTGTGTGAGTGTGTGTGCGTGTGTCAGAGAGAGAGGTGGAGAGGGGTTTACAGAAGGAAGTGTTTATGTGGATATTTTGAGTAAGTGCTAGAGGCAAAGTCAGTAGTCGACTGTGGCATTAAAACAATACTGTAGGAGTCCTCTCCTTACTGCTGGAAAATGCTGAGGCGTTTTTCTCCCCCTCTCTGAAACAACTGTGAGTAAGTGAGCTTCCATCCACCTATAAATATACATCCCAAGAGCTCTCCACAGAGAGAGAATATGCAAAGCAGGAGGCAGGTGTTTTGTCACCGAAAGCCAGAAATATCTACAAATTGGAAATATAAGGAGAATGAAAATATGCTTCTGGGTCCATAATGCTGTTTGCTTGCAGTATAGAATGCATCACTGTCTTGCAAAAGCAATGTGGCCGCACTGGGCTTTCAGGATATACAGATATATATATATGTATATGAATCTTTAATGGGCAGATTCTTCCGCTCAGTAATGTAAATTCACTTTGTTGTCACAGAGAAAGTCATTAGAGGTCACCTGGATTGAGATGCTTTTTGTACTATCTTTTCCTCCTTTGTTTTATCGGCACTACCTGAGCGGAATGAGGCAGTGTAATAACTGCTTCTTCCTACTTGACGTCTTGTCCGTTAGCGTGGTTCCACGGAGGCTTTTCGTCTGAGACTCAGCCCACTGCGTCTGGTACTAGTCTAGGGTAGGTATGATGATGTGGGAGTATCGCCACTCCTGCCCTCATCTGACACAGCCTAAATGCTTGTGCCAGTGCAAATAAACATCCACTATGTTTGCGGTTAATCATAAATAAGTGTGATTATTTATCATGCCATTGAACTGGGTCATTTCTGTGATCCACTGGTTTTGTCTGGGTAAGATGGCAGTGGCATCAGATTCATTACGTGCCATTACAACTGGGAGTGGATAGAAGCTAGGTCTTTGTGAAGACCTCTCTCTCAAAAAGTGCTGCATAACATTTACCCGCATTTCTGCCAACCACTGGGGGCTTGTTTCCCTCTCTCTCTTTCTCTGTCTTTATTTCTCTGTATGTCTTTCTCTGTCTCTCCATCCTTCTGAGGAGACTATGTTCCTGGGGAGGCTGCGAAGGGCAGGCTGCGAAGGGCAGGCTGAAGGCCAAGTTATCTTTGCATTTCATGCTACATTTCTTGTCATCTGGCAGACAGCACATTTAACCCTCAGCTCAGCGTTGAGGAAACGCCCGAGCGGAATAATGGCTGTTTTTACACACAACCCTACATACAGCAATTAGCCTCCATTTCACGGCACATTGGTCATGTGTGTGTACGTGTGTGGGTTGTCGGAGGTGGGTTGTGGGAACGCTCATTCTGGAGAGAATCTTCCACATTCAGGTTCAGTTCATTGACGTGACTTTTGGATCCAAAGCACAGCCGGTGTCTCCCCCACGGCCCCTGTTGGTTCATACTGTGTGTTGTGCCTGACGAGGACACGGAGGAGATTCTCTCTGCCTGCTGCCAGCGCTTCCATCATGTGATCAAATGATGTGTCTCGCTATGTGTTATTTGGTGTTCCCTCTCCCTGTAGATTCAGTTCGTCACTATGTTGCATGAGACCCACGAGAATCTATTCCCATGTATGGCTCATCCTTTAGAACAAATGACATTTAAATTGCTCCATTTTAGAGTGTGTTGAGAGGGAGGGGTGTTAGAGCACTGGGGACTTGTTCATAGCCTGCAGAATCTATTTGAGAAGAGCTGTGGCTCCTAGGCACCCCCACCCCCTTTAGTGACTAATAAACCTGCCCCTTGATCTGAGTTTACAGAGAGGAGTCGGCCTTTAACCGCTGGCACGGAGATCAAAGCCCCCCGGCTCTATCTTTCCTTTCCTCCTCCTCCTCTCTGGGCAGCCGTGGTCAGCTGGGCAGCTCCAGTGCTAGGGGGCGGCTGGGCACATTTAGGGGGGGGCATGTGCACTGAAAATAAATAAATAAATAAGGAGCTACATTTTCACATGCTCACTTCCCCTAGCACACGGCTGGTTCCTCTTACCTTACGGGTCGGCATGCATGGAGTATTTATCTAAGCTAGAGCACCAGATCCCATGTGGGGTGGTGTGGTGTTCCTCTCCAAGGTCTCATTGGGAAAAATTATGTTTTTTTCACCCAATGTAGGACAGAAACAGCGTCTTCGCTCTTCTTTGTCTCTTTCTGCTACTGCGTGAACAGCCTGCCTGGGCTTTAGTCTCCCCCTGCATATGGTTCATGGACTCTGAAATACAACCCCCCGACTTGGTCGTGATATGGTTAGCATGGCAAGTCCTGCGCTTCAAGTCAGAGAAATTTACACCTCGCTGAAAGGGAATTGATTTGGCTTTGATTGATAGAGCCACTGGCTGATCCAGGGCTGCTGAAATGTGGGATAAAATTGTCGCCACAGCAATCAGTAAGTGCTGAGCATGAGTATCCGTAGGGGTGCTGCGATCCTAACGCCCCTGCTTGAAAACGGCACTCATGACCTTTGCTCCATTCCATATAAGCATGATGTGGCTGCGTGCAACGGCGACTTGAAACATATGCATCTTTTCTAGAGTCTAAATGAATGTGCACAAATGAGTCCAAAAGAGGACAGGAACGGGGTCTCGATAAACACGATGAAAAAAATAATGTGGGACGTGAAGAATTTATTTATGCAAAGCGATGATTACGTTTATGAATAAGTAAACATTTACTGCCGTTAATAATTCATGACAACATGGGGGTACTGTTCACCATCCATGTCAATGCAAGACAGCTGTAAAACAGATACCCTTTCTGTACAGAGTGACACGCTGTAGCATTTGCGCAGTACGCCCGTGTGAACCGTGTCAGGGACACAGTTTGCAGGGACGGCTCCGATATTTAACATTTAGAGCTGGCATTTTGGAGACTGTATTGACGGTGGATGTTATTCATTATTGCTAAGGCTACTAGTCAAGGGATATGTACTCAGAGATGTCTGTTGGCCTTTTCTCATCCAGTTTTAATGTGTGGATACGGTGATAATCTGCAGGACGTTATCAATAATGCATTATACTTCCTTCCTGTTCAAATGGACCCGTAAATTAATTAGCAAGTTTTGAGTTCATGAATAATTTATCCGTGGCGGAGATTAAAATATCGGTTCTGTTTTGAACCATAGCCGTTCTGCAGTTTTAAAGTACAGACTCGGGTTTTGATTAGTTGCCCATTGGGGGGTTAAGTGCACTCCACAAATTGCTGTCCTACTGTGGTCATTACAATACTATTAGTCTGACAGAGACAAGATAATGGCAAGCGAAAGGGGGGGTTTAGAAGAACTTTTCCCTTTTTTTTTGACACGACACAAGCAGACAGTTCAGTACCTTCATCTGTTCATCTTGTTCACTTCCAAAGATCCTTGATCCCTTCATCTAAGGCAAATCTGTCGTGTTTTTGCGATGAAACATGATTTGTTTTGGCAGTGTGCATTTTGTATTCACATCATCTATTAAAAATTAATCTTTTTTTTCTCCCCCCCCCCCTCTGTCCTGACGGTACTTTTGAACTCAGGCACCAAGCTGTGAGACAATGCTTTTCTCTTGCAGCTAATTCAATCTGCTCCAGTCGACTGGCCTGTGTTGACTGCACTCTCAGGGGTAATGGCATTTGGAGGAGGGAAAAATCCTCACACTTGATCACAGGGAAAAAAGAGGAAATGTAATCATGTTTTGGCAGAGGCACAACCCTATGATCACACGGCATTGCAGAGGAGGAAGAGTTTCCCTCGTGAAGGTTAATGAACCATTACCTTGTGGCACAATTCTTTTTGCATTTACCCTATGCATGTCTGTACAGTTGCGTGCGTGGCTTTCTTTCTTTTCGGTTATGGGTTCTGGTCAAAGCTGTGTACTATAGTCGAGTCAATGCGCAGCCTGTCTGCAATCAGCAAGCATGCGGTCGGCGTGAGTCAAGGTGCCCGCCGGTGCAAACAGGCGAGCGAGGTGCTCTGCACAAGCCGGTCCCTGCCTCTTTATCTGTAATGGAAAAGACACAGAGGAAATGAAAGATTGAGATAAAGAACACTTGATGATTCAATTAACCAAAACCTCACCGCCAATCTGTTTCTCTCTCTCTTCTCTCTCTCTCTCTCTCTCTCTCTCTCTCTCTCTCTCTCTCTCTCTCTCAAAGCGGTTCTAGACAAGACCATGCTCATGTTCACCATCAGCATTTTTTTCCCGCCTTATTTCTTAACAGTTTGGTCATCACGCAGGATTATATTGTTATAAAATAAACTATATACTTATTAAATAAAACATATTTTATTTCGTCTGAAGCTCATTTGGGTGATTATTCAAGGGTTCGAAACATATCCAGGAAAATATAATGGCCGAATACCAGAGAAAGATTACTGTAGATCCCTCTTTGTTGTGTGAGATAACAGTCGTCATCTGAATGCAGATGGCTGACAGTGTTTTTGCCCTCAGAAGCAAAAATAGAGTGTTTGTCTGCGCTTGCTGCTTAATATAGTCCTTAGAATGATGATTATGGGGGAGGAGAGATGTGGGCAATGACAGCCCTGGAGCATATTGTTCAGTGATGAGCAGTGGAGAAAGTGGTGTGTGGATGCTCAAATACACACACATACACACACACACAAACAGATTACACATTCTCCACACACACACACACACACACACACACACACACACACATACACACACACAAACACACACACACAGAAGCATTCACGCGCACACACACACACACACACACACACACACACACACACACACACACACACACACACACACACACACACACACACACACACAGACAGACACCCACACACACACACACACACACAACACACACACACACACACACACACACACACACACACACACACACACACACACACACACACACACACACACACACACAGATACACACAGTCTCCACACACACAGATACACACAGTCTCCACACACACACACACACAGAGGCACATAAACAGACAGTAGCACATTTAATGCATGCAAGATGCTCATTTTTCCCCCCTACACCTGTCAGTGGCTGCACAGCTTCTACAGTCACCGAGGGAAGCGTGAGCTCTGGTAATTAAAATCACCAAGTGGCAACACGCAGGTTATAAACAGACGGGAGAAATGGGAGAAATGATTCTGCCCCCCGCCTCCCCCGGGTCCTTGTTCATGCCTGTCAGGCACACAAGGCCACAGCTGCCTGCTCGATTAATATGTCAACCCTGGCTTTGACAGACACTTGACAGGAGCCCATCTCTGATGCCCTTGCAAGATAACATCCCACCTCTGCTTAATTCAGGTCCTGTTGCATGCCATAAAGAGCCTTCTCTCTGACTGCCACTCTGATTTGGTGTTAGATGTGTCAAGTGCAGGTCCAGGTCACTGTTGGACAATGAAGGCTCCGATTCTATTACCCTTTTGGAGTGCTTTTCATGGGGGCCTGTATTCAAGACTGCGTAATTGGTTCGCAAAGCTTCTTGATGGTGGCCTTGCATACAGAAAGCATTGGCATTTTAAACAGCTCCTTCCACACACACACAAACACGCACGCACACACACACACACACACACACACACACACACACACACACACACACACACACACACACCATCAGCTCCTTTTACAGATGGCACCAACCCAGCGCCTGAGCTCACATATTACAGCAATGGCACAGAACACCCTAAAGCGTGCGCGCTCACACACACACACACACACACACACACACACACACACACACACACACACACACACACACACACACACATTTTGCACGTGCAGACACACACACATTGTGTCACATGGAAGATATATCACCCTTGTCTGATAGTGGGGGGTTGGCTGGTGCAGCACTCTGATGTCCCCCTTGGGCTGTGATCAGGACTTGGGAGTCTCTCTGCAGCAGCTTTCTGCTCCTCTCCTATCTCCTCCTCTCCTCTCTCCCTATCCCTTATCTCCTCTCTCCTATCTCATCCTCTCCTATACTCCTCTCCTCTCCCTTTTCTCTTATCTCCTATTCTCCTCTCCTCTCTCCTCCTCTCTTATCTCCTCTTCTCCTATTTCCTCTTCTCCTCTCTCATCATCTCCAATGCTCCCTTCTTCTCTCCTCCTCTCTTATCTCCTCTTCTCCTATCTCCTCCTCTCCTCTTCACTCTCCTCCTCTCCTACCTCTTCTTCTTTCTGCTTCCGTCCTCTTCTTTCTCCTCTTCCATGCTCTTCATTCCTCAAACAACTCGATTCAAACCTATGGGGAGAGGAGGAGGAAGAGGGGGAGGAGGAGAGGGGGGGAAGAGGAGGGTGTATTGCTCTCCTGGGCTTTTGAGGGAGTTTTCGGATGCGCCAGAAAGGGAGGCTGTCCATCAGGCTGCCCCCCGAGAGCCCTGTCCCCCACCGAGATCATGTCTGCCATCTGCATCAGGGCGCCCGCAATAACAAACTCGTCGCAGCGCACGGCCACACAGCGGCTCAAGATTGCTGGGTTGAGCTCCGTAACTTGAAAAAAACCAAGGAGGTTGTTGACGCTGATTTTTCTGCTGCTGCTGTGTGTGTGTGTGTGTGTGTGTGTGTGTGTGTTTGTGTTTGTGTATGTCTGTGTTTGTGTGTCTGTGCACTCGTTGGGGGAATCACTGCTCTGATAGCATGCTTGATTGTAATGCGGTCTGACTTGAGACAGAGATAAACAATTAAAATGTCAGGCCGATGCAGCTCGCCTGCAGGAGTGCGCTGTGGCATGCTTTCAAAGCCACACACTGCTGACAGCATACTTTTACCGGGAGCCAGAAGTGACTACTGCTTTTGATTATGTTTGGGTTTTAATGGCTTTTTCTGTTTTTGCCTCAGTCATTGTTTGCGCAGCCATCGTGAAGTGCTCAAGTATTTCTCCCTGAAAGACTTTTGGCGTGTTCAGCCTTTTTTTCCAGCTGAAACATGAAATGCTGTTTGTTGCTGTGCTTTGTGTACTTGTCCTCGCGATCAGAATGTAAGGAAATATGCAGGGTGGGCAGGGGGGTTGGGGGGGTGTGAGTGGGGAATGCATCAAGGGAATTGAAAAACTCCCAGAAACAGCAACGATAAACAAAACAATAATGCCTCTGATTTGCACTTAAGTTTCCCTCCGAGGACTGAAATGCTTTTGTGTCACAGTTTCAAATGCAGAATGTTCTCCCTCCGAGGCTTTCTTTAATGATTATTTCACGTTGTTTGTTCTAAAATGTTTCGAAAAAACATTTTAGAAAAATAACTTTGGCAAATGTAACTGGGAATCAATGGAGTAGCTAAACTCAACAGAAATCAAAGAAGAACAAATTACAGTGCTTACATTCTTCATTCTCAGTACTAACAGATCATATATACAGTATAACAAGTAATTTAATAAAATTAAATAAATTCAATTAAATAATCTGAAAAAAAATGTATAGCTTGAATAAGGCTGACCTTCTCTATACATTTGTAAGGATTTGTACACGGAACAATTTGTTCTCATCATGGCATGGAGGGACAGGCTTGAGTGTCCCTCTTATGTATTGGTCTGCGATGATTTGCTCTGCAGTTGTGTTCCCTCAGAGACCCTTTCAATGATAACATCTAGTTGCCACTTCAGAAGCTCCTCAAGAAGATACACAGCTAAATAAATCACAGAAAAAAACCCCACATGAAGTAATTGCCATTTCATATGCGGCCGAGGTTGTGTTCCAGGCAGTGTCAGGGACATTCTTCAAGAGATTGGCGTGTTTTAATCAGGGACGTCTTGATTATGATTAGTCAAGCGGCAGTAACGACGTGCAGTTACGAGCCATTTCATTATTAACAGCAAGGGCCTTTAATTTGTTGTTGTGAGAGGATGGCGAATGTTTAATTAGAAAGTATTAATTTTCATTACCATGCCATGTGGATGATTCATTACGAGACCTCAGCTGGGGATCGTGCTTGTGTCTGTAAACACATGAGTCACAAAACATCATCAACAGGCCCAGTCTTCAGTTATATAAAAGTTTTAAAATGCCCCTTGGTTCACGAAAAGCTTACTTTTTTGTCATTACAAAGTGCAAAGCGTTGCAAGTCCCTGCAAAGAACTTATCACCATTGGGCAATTAGATATAATTATGCCCTATTATTTCAGCTAATTTAAATGTGTAATTAGCAGTCAATATTATTCCTGAGCCCAGTTCATAAACACAGCCCTGATTACAGTCTTAGCTCTATTCATCGTCAGTCAAAGCCTTAACCCCAGCAGGTGCAGGCCCCTAAAATGATTATTCCATTCACTCCCAATTATTTATACATGGAGGATGATGTGCACTGTGTGTTGTGCAATGCAGGTTTCTGCTGATGGCAGAACTGTCCAAGGAAATAATTGTAGGAATGGCTCAGAGCAAATGAAACAAATTGGCTGGAGCTGTCCCAGCGCTGGCTTGGCGATGCTCGCGGGTGTACAGTGGTGCCCGTCAGGGAGACTGGTTCACCCCATCATCGCCCCGGGTCTTTACATTTACATTCTCCCACTGAACCCCATTCATTTTTAAACAACAACTCTCTCTCTCTTTCTCTCTCTCTCTGTGAAGGCCTTACCAAGTTAGCAAGTGTGGCAGCCGGAGGAGGCTGAAGCTGGATTGGCAGCTGTCTGGATGGAGCTTGCCAGTCATTAAGAACGAGTGTAGTGTCAGCCAGACGTTTGGAGGTGGGGGGGGGGGGGGGGGGGGGGGCAGGTGCGTGTGAGTTGGGGGGTGGGGGGTGGTGCTTGTTGCCTGTAGAGGAAGCATCTGTGCACTTCCAGTTTGCCTGGTCCTCTGCGGAGCTGTTTCTGTCTTGACTTTGTCAAGGGCGTGGTGTATGAATGTCGTTATCGGGAAGTCTGTGTGCCACCAGTGCCAGCTGGGTCTCCTTCACCTGCAGGACAGGCCAAAGTGCCCCTTTTCTCGCCCGCGTAACGCATCTCAACGACTGGCTTCCAAATATCCACTCGGAGCCAAAGGACAGCAGATGTACAGGAGGAGACAGTGGACGAGCCATCAGTCAACCAGCTTGAGACGCGTTACTTTGGGGGTAAGCAGGATTTCCCACCGCTCTCGTCTCCTCTGCTGGTTCATCCTGCTCTCTCAAGGTCATATCAGAATGACAGGGCTCGTGGGACAGTCACTGACAGCCAATCAGGCAGGCAGGCAGGCCACAGCATCTGACATCCCAACCATACCTTTAGAGAGAGTGGGGCACGTCTCCCCCCATGCTGGCCCCACACTGCTCTCTCGGGGTGGGGGATGATGAAGATGATGATAATGCATGGCTCTGGTGAAAGCTGTCGATAAAGGGGAGGAGGGCACGTCGTCTTCAAAGCGCTGCCAGCCGCCTCCCCCCTCTCCAGGCGCTCCATCTCTCTTCTCATTACCGCGGAGCCTTCATCTTCTTCTTCTCCACCCTCCTCCACCCAGAGCTCCAGCTGAGGGGCTCTAATCAGGGCACACACACCCAGGGTCAGTGCAGCTCAGTAGCACGCTTGATTGTGCTCTGAAAGGGGTCGACTAGCGGTGGAGGTGGAGATTGAGATGATGGGGGTGGTGGGGGTCCGCCTTTCGTATCCTGGTGCAGCTCCTAAAGCAGCACGAAGGAGGAACGCTCCGTCTCTGAAAATCACCCTGGGTACTGGAGGCACACCTGCCCTCTGTTGCAAGGGCTGAAGGGTGGGGTAGGTTGGGGTAGGGGTTTGGGGGGGTGGTGTGAATGCAAAGGGACATAAGTAGGTCTAAATCCTAATAGCTCCCAAGGGGCGTGCGGTGATTGAGCGGCTTTGCCATAACCGGGAGGCATTAAGAGGGGGATCTGTGGCTAGTGGCTCGGTGAGAGCTGGCCACGACACGGCTCCCGGGAGACAGGTGGCGGCGCACTGGCGGGCGGGCGGCTCCAGAGGCTGTTTAATTAAGAGAAATCATTGGGCGGCTGAGCGATCTGGAAGGCTTTAGTTAATGTCCTGAGCAGAGCTCCTCACCTCAGATGAGTTTCCAGCCTAGCACAGGTCTTATAATGCACTGAACACACATACACACACGAGCGCGCACACACACACACACACACACACGCACACACACGCACACACACACACACACACACACACACACACACACACACACACACACACACACACACACACACACACACTCACACACACACACTCACACACACCAAATGCACACACACGTGCACACACGCACACTCACACGTACATGCACACACACACACGTGCACACACACACACACACACACACTCACACACACACACACACACACACACACCAAATGCACACACACACACGTGCACACACACACACTCACACACACACCAAATGCACACACACGTGCACACACACGCACTCACACGCACATGCACACACACTGGGGTGAAATGCCTAGGAGGAAGAGAGCCAGAGTTTGAGTCATGGCAGAATAAGCCATAAGCCTCTCAAATGTTCGCTAAATTGTTTTTTTTTCTTCATTCTTATTTTTTACGCTCACCTTGCATCATTGTGAGGAAGGTGATTTTCTGAATCATGGCGAGATGTCTGTTCAGCTAGGTCCATCGGTTTTTAAAGTGTGGATAGGCAGTGGAATACATTGAAGGTTAGGTCAGTTCTGAAGAGATCATATAAGTTCTATAAGTTCATATGATTCTCAAAGCTCGAAGCATCATGACAAGGAGATTTCGATATGCTCTCTCCCGTTCCCCAAGCCTAAGCAGAGCAGCTCTGCCCGTATCAAGCCACATTAGTGCTCTCTCCCTCCAGGTGCCTGTTTATAAACTCGCCTCCCCTCTCGTCCAGGCCCACCCGGAGTGAAAAAAGAAGATGGGTGCCGCGTCTTTGGGCTCCCGCCGAGCGGCACGTCTGGAAAAGGAGCAGCTGGATCGGAGGACCCTCGCTCACTCCCGCTGCCAGCACAGCTAGCACTCCATGATGAATCTCTCCTTTTGTCTGACAGAGCAGCACGGGTGGGGCGGTGCATACTGGTCGCAGTGGTGGGTGTGGAGGTGGCCGTGTTGAAATGTCAGGAGGATTAAGTGGCGCAGGCAGGCAGGCAGGGCAGGCAGAGGCAGCCTCTACTAGAGAGGTGGAAATGTCAGTCCGGTTGGGGGCTGGGGGAAGCTGGGTGGGGGGCTTATCCCCGTACCCGTAGTGCCACAGGGTTTGGGAAAACGTGCGAGCAACGGAGGGAAGAGAGAGGGGGAAAAAAGTCCCCTCCACGTCCGACATGCAATTTATCATCATTGCAGCACTTCGAAGATTGCCCTAAAAGAATGCATTAGCTTCACGGCTCCAGAGTTTTTTTTTACCGTGGGAGTATTTAGCCAAGCCTAGTGTGGGGGCATGAACAAGGGGGAGAGAAGGAGGGCCTGGCGCTCACTCCATTTTCAGGCGAGTTAAGCAAACGCAAGAGGGGAGACAGAGAGAGAGAGAGAGAGAGAGAGAGAGAGAGAGAGAGAGTGAGCGAGAGAGAGAGAGAGAGAGAGAGAGAGAGAGAGAGAGAGAGAGAGAGAGAGAGAGAGAGAACCAAAGAGCTCTGGGAATACAATGAGATGATCCTCCACTGGAACAGACGACCACAAGTCATGAAATAATTAGCATAGCCAAGCAGAGAGAGACTCAAGAAGTTATTACTCAGTGAAGCACAGGCAGGCAAATTCAATCATTTGACAAGTGTGCTGTATGGTATTGATAAGACTAGTGTTATAATGTAGGTGTGTGCGTGTGTGTGTGTGTGTGTGTCTGTGAAGTTGTGTAAACATTTCACACTAGTTATTTCCAGAGAACAAACAAAACCAGGTATGAATACAATATGTTCTTTGGATGAAAGTGCACAATCCACATTTAAAAAAACCTCATATGAATGAATGCATGTTACGGAGGCTATTTATCTATTGGCGGCTGCAGAGCATTTAAATGAGACAGGGAAAGCATGGGCTCAGCTATCTGGAGAGGCACTCACGAGCTCCCAGGCATCATTTTATTGTTCCCATCCATTAAGGGTGAAACAGCCATAAGTGTATTAGAGCCAGCCCGACTCGAGTTTAAAACCTTTATTGCTGAAAAGGATGAAAACATAACAGCAGTTTTACCACAGCAGATTCAGCCAAGGTGAAAACAAAATAGACAAGGGCTGATTTCAAGGTTGATATCACATGCTTGCCTTCCTGGGGAGGAATCCAGAGGATATCTGATAATTGTAATAAGAAGTGAACTGTCTGTGTTCGGGCACAGTGATATGACTGTTCCTGCTTCCCTCCTCGTTGTGGTCGGCTGGCTGGGCCCCATTTTATTTGTGTAGTGCACGGAAGCCACGCTTTTTTATGTCTGAAGGGTTTCGCTTGGCCCTGGGCTTGAGATGTGCCGAGTGTCTCGAATCAGTCTCGTCATTATCATTCGAGTCTAACCACAGGGATGTGGATGAGATTTGCGGTATCTGTCTGCCCCCGGAGGATAACCGTGAAATCCCATTAAGCCCCCTGTATTTCCTGAGACAAAAACACTTTCCTAACTAAACGATTCCCTCTGTTTGGGGACAAATCCGCCCTCCGCCACGACTAGAACCGTGCAAGAGGGGCCCCTGTGAGCTTACATGCTTGTGCTATTCCAAGTACAACTCTCTCCTCTGTCAGCTGCACAACGTGCAAGCAGCATAGAGCGCATACCATTTTTTGAGTCATCCCATCAACCCGAATGACTTAACGTCCTAAATCATCGGAACTAATAAAGCTCCATCATGCATGCAGGCTCGCTGCCAAGGCAAGAAAACGACCCTGGAGTCGCAGTGTTCAGGATCTCTGTCTCAGTAAATATGCTATGATTCCTTGCAGATGTCACTTTAATGGGCTGTATTTGTTTCACCTGAGTCTTCAGGCCCTTTTAGTTCACTCGGAGCCGTATAGATCTCATCGCCAAGAAAGGGAATTAAATTGCCTGTCTCTCGACCCTAACCTTTCCGTGGCACTTGAAAAAAAAAAAGCAGACCAATTATGAGAGAATAAAGGTTGCATCTGGTGCAAATGCCCCATTGCCCCTCTTTTTTTGGCTCCGTATTGAAAATGCTCTCCATCATAAATGGTGTGCCAATGTGCTCGTCAGCTATTTTTCCTTTTTTCCCTCTTTTCCAGAGGCTAACACCGTGGCTCTTAATTAAGAAAATAATAAGAGGCACAGGGAATTGTAAGAGACTGATAAGGCACTGTACTCCCAGCGTCTCTGGGAGCTGTGCTTTAAAACCCACACAGATCAGAGGCTTAAGTGAATTGTACATCTGCCCTCCCCCTCCCCTCGCCCCCGCTCCACGTTTTATCTCAGCCCTGATAGTTTTGTGTCGGCATCAATTTTGAAGGCATATCCTGTAGTGTCCTGGATTAGGGGGTTGAGAGTCAGAGAGGCTGTAATTAGAATTGCGCCCGAGTTAAAAGAACTTACATTTTCCTCCTCTCGCCTCTCGCTACTCAGCTACTGTTTCAAAAAACACAGCCGACCGTCTTTTCTTCTTCTTTTTTTCTTCTTCTCAAGTCCATCTTTTCTCATCTGATATGAGCTATAGTATTGTACATTATCTTAAGAGACCATAGAGAGGAAGGAAAAAAATTGTGGCCTGATTTAAGAAGAAGCTTTCTGCCGAGACTAGTCATGCAAGTGCATATAAATGGGTCACTTGGCTCCTATGTGATCAAATCTCTCATGAATGAACACTAATCAGCACTCTTACTCCACTGCATGTGACACCACCTCACACACACCCAGACACAAGACATCCTAGTCGATGATTTCCTTCAAAGTCAATATTAAATATTACACCAGATGGAGATAATATTCCTCTCATACATTGATGATGCGAACAGAGATTGCAACAAGTAATTTACGGCAGGCACACACTCACGCTCCATATCTTAAGACAATCCCTTGTGGATATTTGCCGAGGCGAGTTTCAGCCGAAGAAGGAGGAAAAAGCTCATGCATTTCCTCTTTCCCTGTGGCGTCATTAAAAATGTAAGCTGTAACTGAATAAGGCATGATGCTGGGAAATCTGGCGACACGATGGAGAAAATGAGTTTACCTCGTGCCGGGGGATAACTGCAGGGCAAGGCTCCGCGCACAATATTAGCCGAGCTGCCCTCGCGAGGAGGAACCCGGCCCCTGAACGTTCAGGCCAGGGAGTTGACTCGGGCAAAGACTCCCTCCTCTCTGACTGAAGTCTCAAGCAGGGCACTGCTAGAAACAAACAACAACGTCTCCCTGTCAAGTTCTGTGAACTGATGAAGAAGTTGCTCTCTCTCTTTTTTTTCTTCTTCTTTTGAAAGTTGCTCTGCCCTACGGTACACTGGCTACTGCGTTCCGTCAATTTAACCACCCCTCTTGTTTGGCGCAAGTTCTGAGCGGGCCATTAGCCGTAGATTTCGGGAGGCGTCGGAGCGGGAGTTCTGCGCGTGGCTGTCCATTTGTCATCGTTACCGTTCTCCTTGATACTGAGCGGAAAGAGGAGCTAGGAGCTGTGATGTGATGTGATGTGAAGAACAGCCATCAGATGGGTAAAGAAGCGACTGGGCTCAAGGAGAACAATGGGCCCACACAAGGTCAGAGGCACAAAGAAAGAAAAGACTGAGAGCGAAAGAGAGAGAGAGCGAGACAGAGAGAGAGAGAGAGAGAGAGAGAGAGAGAGAGAGGGAAAGGGTGAGTGAGACATAATCAAGACTAGCAGTGGAAACATTTCACACCACCAGGCCTTAATGAGGCTGGAGTTCTCAGGTGAATTTCCTCTATCAAGGCTGACACAGTTTTTCTTTTTTTTCTGGTGGAATCACCTAGAATAGAATAGAACAGAATAGAAAGCATGGTCACCAGTGTTGTGGCTTTTTGTTTTCATTCGACTGTCAGAGCCCTGTCATTGCTGCACATCACAGCATTATGTGCTTCTTCCTCTGCTGTTTACACATCCAATGAGGCGCGATAACCCGAAACCATGGTTCTTCCTGTATTTTTATGCAATCTGCTTATAGACACATAGATTGCACTCCAAGGCTTTTTAAAACGACCTGTATATAATGCTCATTTAATGATCACATGCACGTCAAAGTCAATGAGTCAGTGTAGTGGTGAAAACATCGGTAAACAGTATAACATGATAGGGTTGCTACTTCAAGGCCTGTTGAAGTTCTGCCTGTGCCATTTCAGAAATGTTGGAGTCCAGAGAACCATGGGAAATACCATTCTGGGCCTCAGGGTGCTAGGCACTCTAACACCTTGTATAAGGAAAACATCTGACATTTAAGAAAAATGTCCATGTTAGATCTTTGATGTTACAGTCTGAATGATGGGTCAGACAGACAGACCAAGTGTACCCACATCTTTCCCAAAATAAAAGATAAGTATCTGTGCCCAGCTCAAGGCTCAGCACTGTCATGTTCGGGGGTGGAATTTGTTTGCGATAATGGGGGCGTGTTCTCCAGCAGAGGCGAGAGCAGGGAGCGTGCTCAGTATCTCACTGGCAGATTAGCGCGCTGTCATCGATCACAGCTTGGCTTCATACATTATCTCAGCAAGCATCACTGATTCCTCTTCCAAACATCCCATGATATGACTCACATTCCGGCAGGTGTGTGTGTGTGTGTTTGTGTTTGTGTTTGTGTTTGTGTTTGTGTTTGTGTTTGTGTGTGTGTGTGTGTGTGTGTGGTGACAGCACCACAGATATCAGTGTCTATAGGGTCTCAGACAATGGAATGGTGTGAATAAGGCCTTTGTTCAACATCTTTAATGCTATTCAGTGGATTCAGTTTCATGTTTCAGCTTTCTATTTTGAAGATAGCGCTTCACTCTCAGCCAATGTCTTTTTGATTTGGAGATGTACCCTGTGAAACATACTCATGCATTGTAACCACATAATTGCACTGCTGTTCACAGTTTATAAACCAAAGGAGAATACAAAAAAAAAATGCTGTATTTGAATGTTCCAAATGTTTAAATGCTCCTTGATTTTATTTCATTGAACCTTTTTTTGTTTGTCAAGCTTTCATATCAGGGTGTGCTGCGTCTCCAGAATAGTGAATGGTGGGCTCTTATGTTATTCATATTCTCACAGGGAGGTAAATCCAGACAAGCTCTGCTGAAGAGAAGCCATTCCTCTCTTTCTTTCTGCTAATGTGTGAGTCTTAGAGGCTAACATGCAGCTTATCACTCAGCCATTTTACACTATAGTAGGATCATGCCTGCAGTGGGCTGGAATGACACCTCAAGTCTGAAAACCCTAATGGTAAGGCAAGGAACGTATCGTGTGTGATCTTCAGCGATGTTTTAAATGAGAACTGAGAGATTCCTGCTCGAAACCTTGAAGAAAATATTCCTTTTTTCTCAACGGCAAGACTTTGAGTTCTAATGGCCAGGCGATACCCCCTCAACCGCAGAAAAAAGAAGCTCTAAGACATCAGAAAAAAACTGAAAAGCTTTTAGAAGACACAATGGTTGGGCTTCTGTAGAACTTTGAAATCAAGAACTTTGCTCTGTGTTGTATTCCTCTCAGAGAGACTGAGAGAAAGAGAGAGAGAGGATTGTGTCCCCCATGCCATTACTTGGTGTGCCATGCTCTCAAAACAGATCTGCCTTATCACCTGTGAAAATGATGATTGCCAGATATTTTCGCTGCCATGAATCACAGGAAGCTCTTTGCCCCAGTCTTCTCTCTCCTGCTTGATGTGGCAATGCTCCTGATTGCTGGAAATTGGAAAATCCCATTCCACATCGGAAGGTCAGCATTACTAGCGTTAGTGGCGAGCGGCCTGCTGCTGATTGCCGCCACCCACCGGAGCTCATAAACTCGGAGCACCCGGCACTCTGCGGAAACACACACAAAATACCCGGCTGCCTCCCGCCTCCTGATTGTCCCTGTGATGCGGTGTGCACACCACAGCAGTCGGGGAATAGAGCAGCATGGCACGCAGCTTAGGGTTGGGAGGGAGTGACTTCCCTCAGCGTCCGTGATACAGAACTGATGATGTTGTTGTTGTCATTGCCAACATCAGACATGACCAAGGCGCAGATCAAATTTGTCTGTGAATCCGAGCAGCACCTCAGACGTATTATGAGCATGTGAGATTTAGATAGGGGCCTCAAATCTTTGAAGAGTGTTCAGGTATTCTCAAGTGCTCAGCGGCTATTTCATCTTCCTTAAAGGCTCAGCAAGGGCAAAGAAGCCTTTTGAGGTGGCTTTTAAATGTGATGCAACAGTGTACCTGCACAGAGATACCTCACTGGAGCCTGCTAGTTTCCCTCTCCTGTTTCATCAGGGCACATTTCACTCGAGGAAGTAGGGCAGTCTCTTTACGGCCCCTTAAGAGATCCCACAGCAATCTGGAATGAATGGGGATGAGAGGCTGAGCCTGTAATGTTGGTAGGCTGAGGGCAAAGCGACTCATTTTTATTTACAGTGGGTTTGCACACTGCCTAGGCCCCCTGATCCCATAATCCGTGGGACTGATTAAGCGCTCCATGGTGCGCAGGCCTGCTTGTCTTTTCCCTTTTTTTTTCCTTCAAACAAATCGTGTTCTGTTTGGCTGCATGGTAAACTGCGGTAAGCTGCTCAAGACAGGAGGGGAAAAAGGGGTCAAGGCCAGTCCCAGCTGGCAGGCAGGGTAGGCGGGGAATTGTGGTGTGTGTGTATATGTGTGTGTGTGTGTGTGTGTGTGTGGTAGGGGCGTGGGACATGATGGTGACTGAAAAGCCTCAAGGCCTCTCCGGATGCTGTGTCACCGCAGCATAACGAAGACAAATCGACCCCTGCCACGTCAAGGTTTTCTGCGGCCCCCCGAAGAAATCGGAAGCAAAATTTGCTTGGCTACAGATACATCTTCCCCCTTTCCCTTTTCGGGAAGAGAATCTGGGAAAGGTTAGGAGGAGTAAATGAAGACGTCCCGCGGGGTCGTTTGGAGCTGACACCAGGAGTAATGATGGAGATGATGCACTGGGGCCGGCAGGATCATCGCTCACCGCAAGCCCTCTATTACCTCCTCGGGGAGAGGTTCCAAGGCAATGGGAGGCGGCCCACTGAGTGCCACTATGCATCGGAATTTAGAAGCTAAAATCTTCTGATATTGACTCATTTCATGTGATGCACCCCACAGACAAGGACGTCAGGTCCAGCAGGACTGCACTGCCACTCGAGGAGGAGATAAACTTCATACCAACACCTGTCTCACAGTCCCCTGAGCCCAGCTGTCAGTTGTGTCTGTTATCTATAAGGGGTGTCATGACAGCATGAGAGAGAGAGAGAGCAAAAGAGAGAGAGAGAGAGAGAGAGAGAGTGTATTAATGTCGTTCAGCCAAGCAGGATTGGGAAACTAATCAGCCCTGATTATTGAAGGTAATAACGGCACGTCCGCGTGGTAATAGTTTGATTTCGATGGTGGGGTTCAGAAGCCCCCCTGTGTCTGAACGGCTGCACGAGTTGAGGAGCAGCTACACGTGTTAATTAATTTTGCTCACCGTTGCAGCACTCTGTTTCCAAACCCACACAGCTGTCACTAAGCCGTTGCCGGTTCACGGGGGTAATACGTGAGATAATTACTTCAATTGCAGTGTTTTTAAAAAAAAGGAAAAATAAGCGAGAGTTTATTTTATTTGCGTGGCATATTTGCTGTAGAGGAGGCGGATTGTGAGCCGAATGCAAACAAAGCCAATCCCAGGTCAAACCTCCCTCTTTGCACAGACACACAGAACCTTCTGAGGGGGGAGTGGATGAACAGCATGAGGATGTCTCTCTCTCTCTTTCTCTCTCTCTCTCTCTCTCTCTCCCTCTCTCCAGTGCGTTTTAGAAAAGAAAGCACATACTCGCAAACCGCCTGGCATCATCGTGATTAGGCCAGAGGTTAAAACATGAAAACAATGATGGTAATGTTCAGCGCACAGTCAAACAGGCAGTGTCATCACCTTCGCAAATACCATTACAATCCCCATGAGATAAAATAAAGCTGGTATCAAATTACAGAGGCATCATTACCGCCCACTGCTCTTGTTACAGCACATCCTCTTTTTTAACACTGATAAAGATTTGCTGTGAATTGATGCTTTTAACACTTAACATTCAGTGGGTTAGTTATTTATTTATTTTTTCTCAGATTTTCTGACTGAGTAGTCTAGCCATGTTCATCCGTGGCATAATTACATTGAAATGCAATAATGTATGATGGAAAAAAAGTGTTCCTGACTGCATGAAAGCAGTTGGGTTCAGGCTGGGAGAGTGATTTGATCTGGGAAAGCTGAGAATACAAGCAGTAGATGGTTTTTAATGTGTCTCATAATTGCAATTACCCCAAGGGCTCGATGGGCATGTATTTTAAACAGGCAGTTAGCACTGCATTATTCAATATAAATTCTTTGTCTAGCTGTACGGGTGTGTGTGTGTGTGCATGCACATACATGTGTGTGTGAGTGAGTATATGTAATTTGGCCAGTGTGTATGTGTGCATGTGCGTGTTTGTTTGTTTGTGTGTGTGTGTGTGTGTACCTGTATGTGAGAGAGTGCGTGTTTGTTTGTGTGTGTGTGTGTATCTGTGTGTGAGAGAGTGCAACAGACAGGGAGTGAGGAATGCTCACTTCTTTCCCTCCTTTTATTAGCAGTTTGGTTCTTCTGTAGTCTGTTTATTAACGGGGCTGAAGGTGATGCTGGCCCTCACCAGAAGTCCACAGACTAATGAACACACTGAACCCCGGAGCTGAAGCTGTGGTGGAGGAGGTGGAGAGAGAGAGAGAAAGGGCCAGGTTGAAAGCTTGAGCAAAGACGAGTGCACTCTAATTACTGCCCTTCTCTGTTTACTTGCCTTACTGCCAGCACATACATTTCCTGGGTCATTACATCAATTTTTCTTGGTCACGATCACACATCACACATATTCTGTGCTTAAGTCCACTTAAGTCAGTGGTTTTCAAAGTGTGTGTGTGTGTGTGTGTGTACAGCATAGTAGCCTAAAACAAACCCCAAGCCTTCTTTGTACTCATATAATTAGTTTTAACCAAGGGCTCAGGTAAAGAAACATAAACGAAAAAGATGTTTCACAAATAAAATATTTAAGTTTAACTGATTGATAAAATTAAATGGAAAATGTTTAACTGCTCAAATGTAGAAATAACATTTAAGAAAAGCTATGCAACAGCTGATGGTCTTCTGTTTTTTTTTTTTTAAATTTAAATTTAAATTTAAAGTTAAATGGCTCTGAAGTCTGGGAACCACTGGCTTACGTGAAGTGATTTGAGTTAGAAAGTTATTCTTTCATTTCTCTGGTTCAGCAACTTCTGATAAATCTAATATTTGCTTCCAGCATTTGGCTGTGCAGCACCGTGCATTCATCTGAAACGTAACATTTAATAACATTAAATAACTGACTTATACACAATATTTATTCTCATTATGAGGCGAGTTGGCAGGACCAAAATCCTGAAATTTGTAGAAGAACTGGAAGGGCTTCATGAAGTCCTGCCGCAGGTTTCTTTGAGTCCCTGCTGTGCGTGTCCCTCTGTTGGTTGACTTTGCATTCTTCCAGGTTGTTTTTCATCACCATCCTTGAAAACTCAATATGTTTCTTATCTTGGTCAAATCACTCAAGGGCATCTCCTGGTCAGCGTATCTGTGAAATCAATCAGCTTATCTCCCTCTTACTTGAGGATCAGACCATATTTTGGGTTTGCCATTTGATTTCGGTCATTTCAGGGAGTGTCCTCAGTCTCTCCATACTGCTTATCTCCTACCTCTAGTCTAACCTCTCAACCTCACAACCCCTCTCAGTCTGTTTTTGAGTGTCAACTCCTCCTTCTCTTCTTTCAAGCACTGACCTCTCCGGAAAGTTCCATTTATCAGCCGAGAGCAGGCAGTGTCTTCAATATTTAACACCACAACTAACACTTTAAAATTAAAACTGTTTGCTGCCTGTGCAGGAATATCGGACTGAGCTTGACCGTGAGAATTTAAAGGTTCAAATGTTGTGTGTAGAGAAGGTTTTCAAATAAGCTGCTTCCCTCTGCTTTCATCAGAAGTATGTGTCATGAGATTTGATGTAGAATGCCACGATGCCTTGTTTTTAATACTACTCTAGAGACAAACTACTCTTTATTTAAATTATTCGAAAAATCAGTCAGTTGGGAATCCGTCAGTTTGCAAGACATTACAAGGGGATTTAAAAGAAAAAAAATAATAATTAAATATTTCCTATAAATTTATCAAGGTATTCTCTATGCTCTGTTATTTTACATGCTTTCCATTTTAGATTAAGAACCATTACACCATCATCATAGTCTTCACACCAAAAGCATGACTAAGGCAGACATTTTCACAAACTTTCACATACCCTTCCCTATCCAACACAAACACCACTGAATTCAATCAGACACTGTAAACATCCATCTCTTTCCCGCGCTCTAAGAAACATTCAGAGCTTCTTCTCTAGTGACCTCTTTTGAGGAGCCTGAAATCAGAGCGGTACTCGGCCATGCATCTTTCATGCGAGTGTGAACGTTTCTGGTTTGTCAGGGGAGCTCCTCAGGAGTTGGTGCCACACACAGTAATTCAAAGCTCGGAGCGTCCACCCCTCCCTCAACCCAGTAACAGGGCAAACACTCACAGATCACTGACTCGCTGTGGGCCTTTGTTACTGCCCCTCTCTCTCCCTCTGTGTGTGTGTGTCTCTCTCTTGGCAAGTTCTATGCCCATGATAGCATACTACAGCAGGATTGGGGCTGACACACCTGTGCTTCACTTCACTGCTGGTCGAAGCTTATCCTGCGGGTTGTATCACATTTAAGATAAGATGGTGGTCAGGGTGTGCTCTCCATGGTGTTTTGTCAGAAGCAGTGGGATGAGTTCAAGAGATTGTTGGTGTTTGGTTTGGAGGAGAGGATGTCTGTTTGTTCTGGGATTAGGAGCAGGCCCCATATGACCATATTGATAAACTAATCCTTACGACTGATTTGTGTTTGTATATACAGTGTTATGTTGTGCGCTGATAACTGAAGCTTTTTATTTCCACAAAATTTAAATGACAGAAAAGCTTAATCTATAATAAGGCATTTGTATTAAAATGTGTCTGCTGGATAATTAAATGTTAAATGTATTACTGATGTCTTATTAACGCCAACATTGCAAAATACTTTTCCTTAATACGTTTGTTTTTTGTTTTGTTTTCATACATGAACATTTTTGTTCTTAAATGATCATATCAGTTTCATGAAAAGTGTATCATTCAATGTTTCATGCATGTTTCATAATAACACAATATTGACAAAACCTTTCTCTTTTTCTCTCCCTCACTCTTTCATGCCTCTTCTCCACGCTGTGCTTCTGGAAACCCCTGAGCAGGTAAGACTCCTTTTCTGTATAATTCACCAGTAAATACATTCATGGACTGACACTCTCACTCACACACATACCGCCTGACTGATATACACCACAAAAGAAGTGTGTGTGTGTGTGTGTGTCTGTGTGTGTGTGTGTGTGTGTGTGTGTGTGTGTGTGTGTGTGTGTGTGTGTGTGTGGAGGCTGTTTGTTGACTCTGTCAGCACACTCCGACCTGTTTTCGCTCCCAAGCTTCACCAATAGCGCTGCCTCTCATTAGACGGAGGGTGAAAATGCATCAAGCTACATCCATGGCCTAGGACATCAGAAAGGCATGACATGTTCCTGAAAGCATTCCACGGTGTCTCTCTCTATCCCTCTCTCTCTCTCTTTCATTTCTTCTGTTCATTGAAATGACTTTTCCTCGACCACAAATCACTGCCTCACCTTGAGCTGGCAGCACAGGGCTACGGCTGACAGGGGAAGAACATGCGCAGGGAGAACTCGGCAACAATTTAATCAATGTAATATCCACACATAGCATCTAAATAGACACAAATCTTAAAGGACGGTAGAGGGGCAAAAGACAACAGTATTTCTGCCAGCTTTTCACTGAAGTCGCATCTTTAACGCAGCCTTGAGCAAAGTCATTTCACACTCCTCACGCTCTCCCTTTCTCTCGCCCTCTTCATCCGCCTCATGTGTTACCCCTTCTCCCTCTGTCTCTCTCCCTCGTTTCTCTCTCTTCTCTCTTTTGACAACATCTGTTTTCCCTTGCCCTGAATAAGACAGCTTTCCCCAACCCTCTGTTGGCACACATGCCAGTCTGAAAACCTTGGAGGAAAGATACAATTTAAGGAGGGGGACTAAATTAGGTATGCACTTAAGAGCCCTCTGCACCAATCACCCTATGGGACTGTATGTTGGGAGAGGGGGAGGCTGTGTCCAGCTGATGGTGCTGTTGGGTGAGGGAGGCGTTGAGTGAAGGGAGTGGGAGGGCTGGCAGCACAAGGACAGGGCAACGAGGACATGCTGGCGAGGTGGGTGGTGGTGTTGGCAGGGGAAGGTGGCAGTGCAGAGATGATTGAGTTCTGTGGCACGCTGCCGGAGGAGCACACCTGCTATGCCAGAGAGAGGGAGAGAGAGAGAAAGAGAGAGAGAGAGAGTGAGAGAGAGAGAGAGAGAGAGAGAGAGAGAGAGAGAGAGGCGAATCACGCACTGCTCGACCGAGCGACAAGCACAAACAGGCTTATTGAATTAAGGGTAAAAGCGAACAGGGCACAGAGCTCACTAATTATGAATCAAGAGCAATCAGGGCCACGTAATTGAAGTTTTAACTGTGTTTTGCTTTTCCTTCAGCTGGAGCTGAGCGGTGGGTTAATTTCATTAACAATATTTCCCTTCATTTCTCTGCACTACAACATTGTTGTAAAGCAAGCAGAACATAGCAGGACACAAGTACACCTGCTCTCTCTCTATTGTTTTATGTTACCTTCTGTCAAGGTTATTACATCACACACACGCACACACACACACACACACACACACACAAGCAGATACACACAGTCTCCACACACGCACACACAGGCACATAAATACACAGTATCACATTTAATGCATGCAAGAAGCTCATTTTTTCCCCCCCGACACCTTACATTTTCCTTATGTTTCCACACACACTCTCTCACACACAAACACACACACCTTTCACATGGGCACTGTGAAAGAGCTACAATAAGCTTGACTCTAAAAAATGAAAAAATGCTGTACAAAATTGAGAGTGGCACTCCTTGGACTGCTGCAGACTTCAGGGTTGAGTTCAGCTGGAGCAAATAAAGTGTGAATCTAAAGACTGAGTGGAGGTGGTGGAGTAGCCCTCCTCCTTCTCCCCTCCTCTCCTGGCCTCCTGCATGTCATGACATTTCTATTGGAGAGTGAGAGAGGGGGCGGCCGTGGCAGCAGCACGGGGGCCGCAGATCATGTTTATTATTTCCCAAGAAGGGACTTCTGCTCCCCTTCGCCTCTGCAGAGGAAACCACACATCATTTACTGCCAAGGTGCCGATCACCACGGCCCCTCACTCTCCCTTCATCCCTCCCTCCCTCTCTCTCTCCTGCTCTCCTACACCGCCCCCTCTTCCACCCACTCACACACCTCACACCTCTCACCTTTTCAATCCATCTTTCTCTTGAGAAACCTTTCTTTACCGAGACAGTTTCTTTATGTAGTATCATTATTTATTTCCTTCAATTTCTTAGACGTTTAATTTCGACAGCCCCAGTGTCTTTCCACCCACCTGGATTTGTTTTTTTTCCCTCTCTCTCGTTTTCTCTCTCTGGCGCCTTAGAGAGTTTTCCCCTTCTGTTGCTTTTAATTGAGGCCACGGCTGAGGGCTTGGCCCTTAACGGGAGGTGATGCGTAATCTTCCTTCAGATGCTGGAGTGCTGCCTCTCTCCCTCTCTCTCTCTCTCTCTCTCTCTCCCTCTCTCTCTCTCTCTCTCTCTCTCTCTCTCTCAGCGGCCTCGGCCTGGGGCTTGTTTGCGTTGCGCTCATCTGTAATCTGTGGGGTTGAGGCGCGTGTTGTTTAACACCTCTGTCCTTCAGGTGTCCCTGGGCCTGGCTTAGATAAAGATTTACCCGCGCACAGGCACTGACTTCCCACTAGAGTCCAAGATGAAGCTGTATGCGGTGCATCGGTGAAGTAGTTTGCTGTCACGTAGAGATGTGATTGCTTTTAACTGCAAAAACGTGTGCCTTCCTGGTGATGTGATGGACCACATTTTAAATAAAAAGAAAATCCACCATATGCGTGAGTGTATAAAATGAGCTTTTGGCCATGTTAACATAGGAATGTATGGGGTGATAATGAAAGTAATAGAAATATGTCAGAGGTCAGTGATGTGAAATGCTGTGACCATCCCAGAGGGCAAACTGAAATACTGATAAAATGTAAACCTTAAGTGCAAAGGAAGTCGCTCATAGGATAAAAACATTAACTAAATTAATAAAGGTAAATGTAAATGTTAATGCGTACAATGAGGACAGATGACCTTCACGCATAGCCTTCTCTCAGCAAGCTGTTGTCTAGCTCAACCATCGATCTCCGTGTGTCAGCAGTCAGATTGCCTCCAGGGGTATTTGGAGCAGAGGTCCTTTGCTGATCTTTGCTGGCTTGGCTCGTCGTGGAGGTTTTACCGGTGAAATTGTGTTTGTCTTGATTAAACAGGCTGCCTGAAAAAATCCATAGGCTTGCCTGGCGATCTGCCAAGACAGTGACAAAGACGGTTTTCAGTCCGACTGAATAGGAAATAGTCCGTCTCCATTTGGGAATGCAGAATCTGACTGACACCTTTAATCTAATTCATTTAAGTAAGTACACACTGTCACAGTGTTTTACGATGGAAGATGTCTCTGCAGTGATTTACCCACTATCATGTTAAGGCACGTCTTTCCTTGAACAAAAAAGTTAATGCTTTGACGCTTTTGTCCAAAATGACTTACAAAACAACCATGTTATAATAATAATATAGTAACAATCATAATAATCATAACAACAAAACTGTTATTATATGGATACAATTTAAAAAACTCATTAGACAGATGATGTTTAAAAGGCTCAGTTTTTTTTTAAATGTATCAAGGCTTGTTATTTGACCAACTCAGTGTCTTCCAAAACGTCCTCCATCTTGTAGGTGCCTTGTCACCCGGGTTTGTCCCCTGACTCCTTCCTAATACTGTAGCTGTGAGTTAGTGCCTGGTGGGGGAGAGATGGAAGGAAGGAGGGAAGGAGGGACAGAGAGAGAGAGATAAAGAGACAGAGAGAGGGAGGAAAAGAGGGCAGGTGGTGACGGGGGCCATGCGAATCTTTGATTGAATCAGGTGCTGACTTGTCTTGGTTATCTAGATGTGTCAGGGAAACAGGGGCCCGTCTGCTTCCCCTTGCAGGTGTCGCTCGTCCGCCCCGACTGCCTGGCTGATAAGATGAAGACAGGCTGCCACAGGACACAATAACGTCCCCTCCCCTTACGCCGCTCCGCACCTCGTCCCCCACCCTAGTAGGATCCTTTCAGCAGACCTTCACTCACCCCCCTCCTGCCCATAATCCCATAAAAGGCTCCAGACCATAACTTGAAGCCTTAAAACAAACACGAGATCAAAGGCAGGGCCATCCAGCTTTATGGAGGTCAGCTGAGATAATGGCAACCTTGTTGAAGTTTAAACTCTGGATGCTTCTGCAAGAATACATTTCCCTTAGAAAGCCATGGGAGCAGGCCTTCCTGCCAAACATCCACAGGTGAAAAAAATAGCCAACATGTTTAGAGCTGGGTAGTCATCAGAGTGAGTCTAGGCTAACGTTAAGTTACCCTTATAAACATTACCTAGGTTAAGGTTAAAGCAAGTTAGATACAAGTAAGATACAAGTTAACCATACCCTGATCACAGGTATTTATTAAGGTAATTAATGATGACATTGGAATGTTTTGATAATTAAATGTAAGTCATTAAGCCACTTTTTCAGTATGGCAATGACACTGTAGTACTTTCTCAATGTATAACATGTAGACTAGTTGGATTGGATTGTTGGATTTACCTCGATATTTCATCATACAATTATCGAAAACTTTAGTGAAAGTGTTTGCCAAATTGAGTCACTTGTGTTTCTTTTGGAGTTATACATCAATGTAAAGACGAAGGTTTGAACTTCTTCTCCTTCAAATAGTTATTCAGATATGGTCATTTGAATGTTTATTGTCAGAAACCTTCCCGCGGTAAGTACTTAGTGTGAGAGCAAACAGCTGACGTTAGTTCATGACATATTTAGAACAATCAAAACTGTCAAGGCTAAGACGTATTCGGAAATCTGTTATACGAAAAATATACATTTTTAAATTTATATTATATTCTATATTATTAAAATTATACATTTTCCAAATACATGGAAATTAAGTTTTTATAGTTTGTATTCATTTTCTAAAAAATTATATATATTTTCCACCATGTCAGTTGTGGTGACCAAACCATGTTTTTTATGTTTTAAATGATTGAAAACCCATTAATATAAACCAACGTTTATGGCCATCGGTTGATAAATCTAAGTTTGCGTTTGAGTGCTATTTAGCCCAAATGAACTGCAACTATCTACTGACTGGCATTAATTTACCGATTCGTTTTTCCCGGACCAATGATAAACCAAGTTCCAATAGACCTTAGAAGGCAAGGTGGTGTCTCCGTTTGTATGTCTATGGCCTACACAAACAAAAAATGACACACACAGGGGTTCAGGCAGTAAGCTTTGAATCTCCAGTGACTGCCTGGGGTTCTCAGCAAACAAGCACACTGGCAAAATATTGTCCCCCTTCTGTTTCAGAGTCTCATTTCTGACTTCTAATTAGCGGCCTTGTTTGAAAGATCACCCTCAGACACTACGTTTGGTTTGTTTCTTCTTATGTGTCAACTCAGCTGATGCCTTTGGTCAATTTCGGTAATGATTAGAGGAAAAAGCCAAGCAATAGCAAAGCTAAACAAACCGGAGAAGAGGAGCCCTAATCGTCTCTTCCTATCAAAGGAAGGGTGTGATTGTATCCTCCACGGGTTCTTTCTCTTGAGTTCAGAGGTCATTGTTTCTGTGGGGAGGAGGACGGCCGTTCATCTCACCTGGGCTCAGTCTGACAGCCTGGTGATGTCTGTCACGCATGGCTGCACTCAGATTTTACACCCGTCACTCCCTCCAGTGGAGAGTGGCCACTTCTATCGCTTTCTGTCTCTCACTGTCTCTCTTTCCATATCACCTTTATTTTTACTCTTTAACACATACACACACTTGTGCACACACAAAAACCACACCTTTCACACCGACTCTCTCTCCCCCATTTCTCTCCTTCGCTCCTTATTTCTCCTTGCTCAGTCATGCAGGAAAGAGAGGGACAGGTGAATCTGATGGACATGACAGACTCAACACCCCATCAGTGTTCCAGGCTTTTCTTTTGTATAGCACCCCCCCCCCCTCTCTCTTTCTCTCACTCTCTCTCTCTCTCTCTCTGTGGCGTACATGCAGCCATTCTCATTCCAGAGATGGGCTGGAAAACTCCAGGAGCTCATCTGTCCTAATTTGCTCTTGAGGTGGCACAGGAGCGCTGACGGAGCCGAATCCCCCTCTGCCTGAGTTATTGGATATCAACTGTGTTTGTGTAATAGAGATTAACATTAGCGTCTGGGCAGAACCGCATTAAAAGAACATTTTTCGCCTGTCGCGTTTCTTTCGCCTATCTCATTCTATGTCTCCCTCCCTCTCTCTATCCCCCTCTCTTCCTCCTTCTTTCCATTTCTCTCTCTCTTCCATCTCACCCTGTTACACACCACGCAATTATCAAGGCTCAGGGAACCTAAAATGGAGGGAATGAAAGGGAACACAACAACCTAACACAAGGCAATTCATTTTAGCTGACACCCCCTACCGCCTAGCAGACAAAAAAAGAGAGACATCATTGAAATTGCACACATTCTGTCAAACCGCATTAGGGTGAAATTGATCCACCACCGCTTCTGCATCAAAGGGAAAGGCTGTGGAAGAACAGGTGTATTTTTAACACATCTGGGTCCAGGGGTTAGAGGCAAGCCTGTCATTCACATCCGAGACAGGGGCAACCTGACCGCCACAGAAATGAGCCATCTTGACTTCTGGTGGAGGGAGCTGGACCCAAGTATAGTGAACATTTTAAGGCCTGTCAGTTCAGCCAAGCAGCAATCAAGCATCCAGCCATGGGGATCACCACCACTCCGAATACACGTTCACTGGAGAAAATGCGAGGAGCTCCAAGGTTATTTAAGACACTTGCGCTGTCTCTGTACGAGAATGGCTGTGTATTGATTAAGTGGTTATGTGCTTCTCCTTTTCTCTCCCCTTAAACTGGCAAAAAGCTGATGTCTCTCTTATCGTCTGGCGGCCGCGAGGAAGTCTCTGACTTATGTTGGCTCCTCTGAGAATCAATCAGTGCAATTTGGTCGTACAGCCAACCACAGCCCTGAGTCTGTTCCGTAGAGAGTGTCGAGTGTTTGTGCTTCGCGTACTAAAAAATGTAGTCCAAACTCTGAACACGACTCACTAATCCCAGGAAAACTGGAGTAACCTTAAGCCACCTGGATAGACGCCAGCAAGGGTAGGCAGCGTGAACCCCTCTGAGAGATGTCTGCTTCGCAAATAAAATGACAGCTTTGATGAAAACTGCCTGGATACAGGTGAGGATGAAATCCTTTGAAAGTGGTGACCTTTGAAATGGAAACCCAGTTTATTTCAAGGAGAGTGGGAAGACAGCTTGAGGCACCTCTGCAGCAGCACCCCTCTGCTCAGAGTTTTTTCCCTCTCTCTCTTTCGCTCTCACTTTCACTCTTTACTCCCCCTCATTTCATTTTTTTGGTCCAGATTTTTTGGTCTCCTCCTCTGTTCCTGTAGTGGTGGGTCTGGTGCACCTGGTCGAGCTGACACACTCTGGTGGCTTCGGTCTCGCTGGCCTCCCGAAAAGCCTCCATTCCGTCTCCTAATGGTATGGAGAAATTGCTTTCACTGCCGGGGAGATGGTATCTCTGGGGGTGCGCGCCAGCCAAGAGAAGGACCCGATCTGAGAGGGACGCAGAGAGGCAGTGGGAAGACGGGCGTTCACCCCCTCTTTCTCCCCTCTTTCTCCTCTCTCTCTCCCCTCTTTCTCCCCTCCATCCCATCACTCTCCGCTCTTTCTTTGAAATGACTGACTTTCGTGCTATCGTTTCACGGAGAAGAGAGAGAGAGGCATGATGCGTAGGCCACAGATTGAATTTTCTCCCCCTTCTCTCATTTCTAGAAGATCTACTCAGCACTCTCATTCATTCTGTTCAACTAAAGGTTAAATCTTCTCCTCTACTCTGTAATCTTTCTAGGCCTCACATCTTTCTTGTCTTTCATCTTTCTACAGTTCTCCCCAGCCCTTCATAGTCTTCTTTACTGGATTAATATACATTATAGTAATAGTTAAAAAAAAATGTCTTTAATCATAACTTCTTGAATGTCACATGAACCTTAACTCTGAAAATGTGACAATGGCTTATGACAAGGAGCGGGTTACGGCAGTGCACACTCTAAAAAATGCACATTGCATTTTGTGCGGTTTGCAGCCAATGACGGTGTGTTTGGCGACAGCGACGCGATCATTTATTTTAGCAAAGTGGAGAGGCTGCAGCAGGCAATTCATCAGGTTAGTGAAGGGGAGCAGGGGGAGCTGTGGGTGCTTGATCTTCCGTGAAGCTGCCAGGGAGTGATAGGTCCCGCGTCTCCATTCGCCCGCCGCCATATTTCTTCATTTAATAGGATTGCAGACTGTCAGGATCCAATTTGTCTCCCGGGCCCCATCTCCCCTCGAGCCGTCCCACTGTAACCCGGCAGTGGCCAGAACCACTCGGCACCAAGCCCTGGAACAGCTCTCTCTCTACTCCCCGTTTCACTCTTTTTCTATGTCTCTTTAACTCTCTCTCTATTCCCCCTTTCACTCTTTTTCTATGTCTCTTTTTCTATGTCTCTTTTACTCTATTCCTCCTTTCACTCTTTTTCTATGTCTCTTTTACTCTCTCTCTCTCTTCCCTTCCATTTCCCAGTCTCATGCTATTTCTCTCTTTCTTTCTCCTTTGCTTCTTTTTTCCCTACCTTCACCATTCCCTGCTTTCTCACCCTCTTTCTCAATCTTTTTACTCACTCACTCACTCTCTCTCTCCAGCTTTCTCTCACAAAGAATGTATCTTTCCACTGTGCTGGCCCACTGCTCCCACCAAATCAAAATGTCGCTGCTCATTTGGTGAGGCATGCATTGTTTGCTGCGCAGCGCTGTCGTGTTTTTGACTGACCTCTGGGCGCGGTGCTTGATGGCCTCACCTGGAATTGGCGGCACAGGGAGATACTGCGGCACGAGAGACAACAGCCAGGGTTGAGGAGTTACTAGTAACACATAGTGGAGTTACATAATTAAATTGCAAAATAAATGTAATTGTATTCCATTACAGTCACTGAGAAAAAATATAATAATTAATTAAAGTAATACAAAATATGACAGTAACAACATTATTATACATATACTGGAGCTTATAACATTTTAAAAGCAACCTTCCCAACCCTGACCACAGCTGGTGTCCGTGTGTGGACTCTGTGTCTCTATGACGGATTTGCCCTGGCAACAAGAAGAGCGGCTTGTTATAGACATTTGTGAGATGGTGACGGTTGATTGGATCTGATATATAGGGATGCGTATCGGCATGTGACAGGGATGACGGACTGGGACAGGATAGGAGTCTCGGTTCTGTCCAGATGGACGGCACTCATCCTCTCTCTGAGCGCTGTCACCCGGGTCTTTCTCCAGTCAATCACCGTGGAGATGAGAGCTTGATAGTGTTATTTAAAGCCCATCGCACTTTCATCTCTTACAACAAAACGACATTTGAAGAAGAGAAAAAAGAGCAGAGAAGCTGAATGCTTGTGAAATGGTGTTATCAACCAGAGGCAGCTCATTTCCCAAAAGTGTCTCGTGAATACATTGTGTTTGCGCATAAATTCATTACTTTGATTTGAAGATTGTTCGTGTTGCTGGTGGCAACCCAACAAGATTATTCTGATTTTGTACATCCTCCAAATACAAAAAGACTGAGGTAAAGTGCATTCTTAACCAGATTTATGAGCACATGGAATGTGTTATATGTGAGAGATTGTGAAATGGGTGGTTTGGGCAGATTTGTCTGCTGGGTCGTGAATAAGCTGGAAAGCATGACATTTTTGTTTACTGCTCTTATTTTCCGTGGACTGATTTGTTTACCAAGAGTAAGCCTCTGCATTGTCCGCTTCAGTGCAGCTGCCTGCCACCCCCCTGCCATCCCGTGTGAAGGCAATTCAGTCATTACACCAAGCAGACTATTAATGCCTCACAGCTGAAGCAAGCCCTGGCTGACATGTCTGCCATTTTGTAAATAAAAAACGCTGGTGTGATGGCAGAATGATTCTGAGTTTGTTGGGACCATTTTCAGAAAAGGTTACAAAGCAATACACCTTTCAAGAGACAACTGGGAATGGAAATACATAAAAAAAAAGTCAGATTCTAGTACATACATAATCGTTCAGTATTTAAAGTTTTTTTAGGACTTGTCATCAAATAGATAGGCCCATTACCCAATTCCAATGGCTCTTAAAGCTTTATGGTCTACAATAAAGAAACCATAATGCAGTTGATTGGAACTCCTCATCATAATGCATTCTGATCTACTGTAGTGGCCAAGCCTGCACTGGCCATATCCCAGAGCTCAAAATCCTGCAGATATTACAAATTAAGTACAAAGCCTGCTGTGTAGTTGTACAGTTGTATACTTTAAAACACTAAAACTAAAACATCAAGTGTTGTGTGTTGACCTGAATCGAACAATTGGAGGTACTACATCTAACGTTGGCAACTCTGCAACCTGAGGCGATAGCTGTCATTACATGCCTTGCATGTACTGTTATTTAGATACTTCATGCTTAATAACTACACCAATTCAATGTCTCCATTGTTTCCAATAAGTTCTACATTATGTCAAAGAGCCAAGCAATTCTGGTCCTTTATGTCAAAAGGATGAGGCTAGAAAAGGCGGCCGGGACATGAGAGTGACATTTAAATAATAGCCACAACGACTTCAAATGATCAGGGCAGTAATATCCTCCTTAACTGACAAGTGTGTTATTTTTGTTTCCTTTGCCTTTGCACTCACTTTGCAACAGTGGCATCAGTGAGAGGTAGAGAGAGAGAGAGAGAGAGAGAGAGAGAGGAGAAAGAGACAGAAATAAAGAGAGAGGGCCTAGAAAGTGTGATGTGTGAAGTACAGAGTGGCGTTGACAGGCGGCTGCATTGTGGCGCCGTTACCTTGAGCATCCACTCCTGCTCTGATGTGTTCCATCTGCTGGCTGCTTGGCAAGCTTTCAGAAAGCCTTGCAGCCCCATGCAAACGTATTTATCAGTATTAAAGCGCCCGGGCATGCGCTGTCATAAGTAATGAGGTTCGGTGAGAGGGAAAGTCTCATTTTTATTCGGGCCCTGCTGATAGAATCGTTGGGCGTGTGGAGGAGGAAGTGGAAGAAGAGGAGGTGGAGGAGGAGGAGAAGGAGAATCACTCAGAGAGGCAGTGAGGCAGAGCCATTCTCCCGGAGTCCTCCTGTTGTTTGTTGTTATTGCTGTTGTCACTTTGCTAGATGTTCGTTGGAAGGATTCAACGGTTTTTCGGAATGCTGTCTCTGGGTCTCTGGCTTAGCTGAGTGCCCGCTGTAGTTGTTTTTCTGTGTTTATCTACTGTCCTTCTTGGTTATCACTGAGGTGCTAAAGTTGGCAAGTTGAGGAACTAGCACACATGAAGTTTGCACCGAGACTGATTTTGTGAATATTGTTCTAAAGACTAAAGCACTTTAGCTGGTTGACTGAATCAACCCACTGTCTTTGCATCTGATTGCCTCACCGGTGACAGGCGGCTCAGGAAAACAAATACGTAGATGGAGCACCAAAAATAGCCTCCATGCGTTTTTGGTTGGCAAACTGGCATCGACACATCCTAATACGACCTCTGGGTCGTCGTCGATCTAAATACTGAAGAAACGGTGCAGTGAAAGACTTTGAGATGGCGTGGACACAGAGCAGTGACGGCACTACACTTTACACCTAAAGTAATACTTATTTTTCACAGTTTGCCCTGCTTTGACATTCGGTTGAAGAATACAGCCATTCTGGTTGAATACGGCCATGACCCTCGGGTCAAAAATCCCTTCACTCTTACACTTGGCCTTTTTCACAGAAGAAGTTCTCCCAAGGCCATTCTGATCCTATAGCGTTGCCTGAATTTGGACAAAATCGAAAAACAGACTCTTCTGGTCCTGCTTTGTCTACTTATTGTTTGGGTAAGTGCTTCTTGAGTTAGTGCGCTTAAGTACTTCAAACCATGAAATATTTGATACTTTCTGAGCCACATCACATACGCTCTGTGTGTCTCAGGTGCGTTGCTGAGGAGAGCTAAGTCTATAACTGCAGTGCGCGTTGTTCTTCCGCTGGTAGCTTATGACAAAATAGATGAAACAGAGAGTTTCAAGGCATCATCTGGATGAACGGACCTTGTTCCTGGCGAACAGATTCCCACTCAGACTCTACAGGCCAGGCAGCTAGAAGCGTTTTTTTGTGACGCGGGGTTGGTCAAAAGAGCTCTTGATTTTGTGAATTATGCAGTGATCTTGCTGGTCCTGCTTTGGAGCAATCAAAGGGGCTCGCAAAGTGCTCACACACAGTGCACTGCCGGGAGCTGTCAAGAGAAGTCTGATGAAAATCTAAATGAAAAAAACACTCCGTTTCAAACAGTGTGCAGAGGCTGTGTGATGTATGCAGAAGGAACAGCATTATAGATTGATGAGATGTGTGTTCGGGGTTGAAATACAATTCACTCTGTTCTGTGGTGCTCTGTCGTTCTACACAGACACTGTTTAATATGCAATGCTCATTTTAAACTTTTATATCTTGCGGAAATTATTTGGGAAATTAGAGTGGCCTTTGGCTCCCAAATACATTTTGCATGTGTGTAGTCACTTATTAACGTATTTGAGGTGGGGGGGGGGAACTGCCCTGGCAGATAGAATTAGCTTAATGGTACTAAAACAGCAGGGATAAGGTGAACCCTTCCACACAGTACATGAGGTGTTTACCAAAGGGGATTCCTGGGAGATCCAGTGCTCTTAATGGAATTTTAAGTGAAAAGCTTTGCTCCCCACCCCTACCCCCAAGCTCTGCTACACATACCTGTGTTGTTGTGTGTGTGTATGTGGGGAGGAGGGGGGCAGGATAAGAATGTCAGAGTGAGGTTAATAAAGCACAAGGGGGGGGGGGATTAATAAGGAATAATAGTGTGAGTGCAAGCCACTGTTAGTCATAATGAAAACATAACTGGCGTTTTGGCAATCCCCCCCCCCCCCCCAACCCCCCCACCCTGAATAAACTCATTAACTTTTACAGGGGTAATAAATGAAGCATATGAGGGAGCATGGCATATGAGGGTAGATGCCTGCCTGCATCCTGGCTTGGTCACTGGTGTGTGACGACGACAGAGTAGTGTGGGTGTGCATTACTGATGAGCCGTGTGTGTGTATGTATGAGAGAGAATGGGGAGATATAGTCCACCGAGCCGCTCGCTAGTTCAAACTGATTGCACACACTGATGTATTAATCACCAAGCCCACACACTGAACACACCACTTCAGGAATCAGGAAGCTGTAGCGCTATACATTATGCTTCAGTGCACCTCCTCCAACAAGAGAGACCCACTTTGGAGACCCACCTGCGAGAGACGGCTGTGAGCCTGCAGGAATGATGAGCCAGCCCTTGTGACTCAAACTCTCACTATTTACCAACACGACCATCACTGCCATATGTTACCTGTCCTGATCTCGGCGAGAAAAGGGGGGGAGAAAAAAAGCCTGTTCTTATTAGCGGTCGGGCGATTAGCCGCTACTCTTGTGTGCTGGCCATTTGGCAGCCTTTTTGATGAAGCATCCCAGTGATCGCAGCACAACCGAGCTAATGCACATGGGTGCACCAGCGTGCCAGGTTTGGCGTCGGCGAAAGGTCACATCCGACGAGCGCATTAAAGCCATTAAGATGCAGTTACTTCAAAGCGCTTCTGAAGGACTGGCTTCAATGAAGTGGAATGAGGGAGAGTGACGGCAGTAAGTGAAAAGCACTGTTTTAGTCACCGCTACAGTAATGAGCTAAATGGCTATGCTGACAGACGGTAGATGAGAGAGGGGTGAGTTGTGTGTGGGAGGGGGTGGGGATGCTGTGGGTGCTGGCAATTTAAGAGGCATGAGTAAGTGAGAGCGAGAGGGCAAAAGAAAGTATGTTAGGGATAGCAAGAGAGGGAGAGAGAGAAAGAGAGAGAGACAGACAGACAGTGCTTTTCTCTGTGTGCTGGTAGTATAGCTTCGTAAAGCCATGAAAAGGCCATTTCACCACCCACTCTTGGCCAGTCACAGAGTGGTGTGGGTGAGAGATGCACTTCAACATCCAGAGCTCCTACAGGCCTGAGCTCCATGGTGCAGGACCTCTCTCTCTCTCTCTTTATCTCTCTATCTGTCTCTCTCTCTGTCGGAACTGAGCTGCCTTTTGGCCTTTACTGTGGTGCATCAGTATTAACAGTTCCTTGGTCCTCCACAGAAAAGTGGAGCTGTATTTTAAATGCACACCCAGCAGGCATAGAAACCCTGATGAGTCAGTAGCCTCTATAGTCATGTGGAACAGCCCAGGTCATGCCCCTTGCGTGTGATGATGTACAGTAATGGTGAGAAAGAGTGTGTGCGTGTGTAGCTAGGGATATGTCAAGAGGGGGAAGGGTGAGCGTGTTTGTGTGTGTGAATGCAAATAATATAGGCCACTCAACTCCCCTTACCCCTGTGAGAGGAAGAAAAATCGCTCTTTGTGTTGCTGTTTTCCCTCCTCGGAATAATGAGATAATGAATCCTGGAAATTACAGCCTGAATGTCATTCACCGGCTCCTCCTGTGTATTGCCTAAAGAGGCTGATTAGCCTCCTCTCTGTGGTAAAGTGCTTGTAGACGCTAGCATTGATATGCAGCCGGTGCATTGTGTAAACCTGCTGCGCATCATTGGGGTGAAAGTGGAGATCTCCTAGGATTGTTTATATCCTGTCCAGATCGACAGGCATCAGTAGGGAGAAGACTGCCTTTCATCTTATGGTAATGGCGTCCCTCCGACATGCCAGCGAGTAATACATTCACAACAAATAAAGAGGCTTGTTTTGGAAGCCGCTCCAAATAAAACACGCTGTGGAGAAAAAAAAGACAGGGAGAGGCAGCCAAGAGTGATTGCTCATTTTAGATGTTTTTGAATTTATATCTGACGAGCAAGTACGTGTGAAAATAATACTCAAGACTGTTAGAGTGGCAATATGCCTTTTTCACTTCAAAAGATTTTGTGTGATTATGTTGTTGTCCAACAAGAGGCCGAATTGCACTGTAACATTTTTTTTTAAAGTTACAAACCTGTTTTTTTTTTTTTTTACACAAACCCGCTTACTTACTTACTTCAGCCAGTGGTAAGCCTGGCATTGCAGATCCTCTGACAGCTGAAGTTAAATCATTCATAGGGCCTTGCTTGATGAGCGAGGGGCCTGCAGAATCCTCTCTGATGGCTGGCACAGCATGCGCCGCACAAGACACCAGCTCTCAGTGTTTCTTGGCGCAGCAAGAGAGAAATCAAATGAAATGAAAGCATGTCTGGATTAAAGCTTGTTAAGGAGGGGAGAAGCGCCTTAATTGCTCTGGCTTTGTGCAGATGCACAAAGAGCCAGCATCGCTAATCTGTTGCTCAGGGGTGA
Organism: Sprattus sprattus; assembly: GCF_963457725.1. Taxonomy (NCBI): domain Eukaryota; kingdom Metazoa; phylum Chordata; class Actinopteri; order Clupeiformes; family Clupeidae; genus Sprattus; species Sprattus sprattus. The sequence goes on along the minus strand of NC_137928.1, from coordinate 19,828,074 downwards.
ATGCTTTTCTGCATCCAAAGAAAAAGAAAAGAAAGAAAATATATGAATGCATATTAAAAAGAGGGAGATCGGAAACACAGGGATTTTCTTTTGCCTTGGAAACGCTTTTAAGGAACTGGCATAAAAATAAGCGATTTCATGAAAGGAAGGAAGTTGAAAATTGCATTTGAACAGTGTGTAAATGAATTATTGCGGTTCATGTTCTAAATAAAAGAGGTGAAATTGGAGGAGTGTTGCGCAGATGATTTGCTCAAGTTTCTTGTCTTATATTGACTTCACCCTCAGACAGAGTCAGAGGAGGCAAAAATACCCTCATTAATGAAAAACCTGCACAGACCTCTGTTTGCTAATGACAAACTGAAGTGATGTTTGAGGGACTAATGTAACAGGGGTTACAAAAATCTCAACACCTCATTTCACCTGACTAAAATACAAGTGTGATCTAATGGCTACTACTTACGGAATAGAAGTTGGAATTCCCAGGTTGGTGCCTGTAAAGCCACACACCAGACCTGTGCCCGATGCAGTGATTTCTGCCCTGTAGTACACAGAGTTTACACACACACACACCCCTCCTCCGCTTATGTCATAAGCAATCCCACATCCATCACGGAGCAGTGGCTGTGCCTCAAGGGGGGGGGGGGGGGGAGGGGGGGAGGCAAACGACTCCCCTAATTTTCCAATTTCCCACCAACAGAGCAAATCCAGCCTGTGCCCTGAGCAAAGAAGAAGAAACAGAAACAGAAAAAAAATCTGAGGCTTCACTCACTTGAGAAGCAGAGGGACACACTTCAGAAAGTCCTAGCGCTGGTTCCTTCCTACCTTACATATCTATTTACTCATACATTTGTCTGTCTCGATCTATCTCTAGCTTTTTTTTTAAGCTTTCTGTTAAATGGGATGGAGCATGACGGGTTAAAGATGCACAGCGTGCTCTCATGTCTTACACAGTTCGGAACATTTCTCCTCAACCTGTCTGATAGTGCTCTTCTGGTTCAGAGGATTGTCAGGTCACTGAGTCTAGCCCCTCTCTCTCTCTCTCTCTCTCTCTCTCTCTCTCTCTCTCTCTCTATCTTTCTCTCTCTCTATCTTTCTTTCTCTCTCTCTCTCTCTCTCTCTCTCTCTCTCGCTCATCCTGGCGGCCTCTTGTGCACTCCTGGTCAGACAGCGTGTAACATTTCCACCTGGCCTGAGACGCTCGACTGGAGGCAGCGCTTCCATCTTGGACACATTAGGTGTCTCTTATCACGCCTGGTGCGACGGGTGAAAAACGTTCACACTCAAATGCAGCCCTGGCTCAAGCGCTTTGTAGAGATCAGTCAACAAGCAAATACCCTCTACTTGGTGTTTGGCTTGTTTTCTCCTGTGTTTGTTTTTTTCTCTTTTTCTTTTCTTTATCAAACAGTGGGGGGGTGGGGGGGATGGTGGGTCGGACAGCCAGGTGCACCCTGCTGATGTCCAAGTCCCATCTTCCTGCTGGGAGTGCTGAGAGTCTCAAGGCTTTGTTGAGACAAGAGATCGATGTATCGGCTCGGTGCTGCGTCTACTCCCCTGCCTGCCACCTCCCCCCCCCCCCCCCTCCCCCCATCCCTATCTCCCTGCTGAAGCAGAGCAGCTGCACCTGGGCTGAGTGCATCACTGGTCTCCTCTCAGCCACCGATCGATAAGCGGCCACTGATAGCAGGTGTCCTTGCATTGATCCGGCTGGCCTGTGCTTTGTCTCGTGGTCCTTATGGAGATGAAAGAGTGACCTTTTTCCCCAAAGGTGCCTGCGTAAGTGCAAGAGACGCACCTGCCGAGGACATTTGGCTACACAGAATAAACAATCTTTTGTTTTTGTTTTCATCACAATCCTATCAATGCAATTGAATTCACTTGATATTACCCTTGCAAAAGGTTTCACTGCAGCACATTTTAAAGGGAGCTGCCCAAGTTCAGTGGCTGTGCTATTTGAGTTGTAGTAAGCAGGAATACCGTCTCCATATACTCTATCTATTTACCTGGCAGGTACTTCCGATGGTCCGCATACATTTTTATGTGTTTATGTGCTGCTGTCTGCTGAATCAATGCTTGATGGTGATGCCTTTAGAAAGCTCAGAGAGAAGTGCAGCCTTCAGAGAGCCCACAGCAGATGCCTCTCTCTCCTGTAACGGGCGAGGCCGCGTTGCTTTTATCATCTCGGTGGAGTGGCACCTCAGATGCTATCTCCGCGTACCCAAGAGCCTCCACGCCACACTCTGTCAGGACAGGAAGCCATGGATCTCCTATCGTCTGCAAGGGATGGAAATTAATCTGCCATTTTTCCCTCCCCTTCGTGCGCGGTGTTGTTCATATTAAGCATGGGGGCTGCTTAGCTGGCAGCCGCTCATTCCCTTTCTAACCGCTAACTGTCTGTTTGCATTTAGTTTGAGCTGTTCTGCAGATCTCTGTCTCAGGTGCTGCAAATTGGCTTTGTTATCTGCGATAGGGTTGTGAGCGATGTCAGATGTACGCGGTTAGGTTTTTTTGCCTACTGCTTCTTGTTGTGACAGAATAGGGGCTGAGTGAGAATTTAAAGAAAACATATTTATTTATTTAAAAAAGACTTTTGAATTATGTGTGACGAGGTGCACGATAATGAAGGGTGTTGAATGTGTCAGTACAATGCCGCAGGATGTGTCAACGGCATGTCACGCTGAGGGAAGATTTACTCTGGCATTGTTTACTCAGCCACTCCACTCGTCTGATTTAACTTTCCGCTCGCTGGCTTGCACGAGCTGCTGCCACTGTATTTGAATGCTTAAAACAGCAAATACAGGCGAGAGAAAAGTAGTCGTCCCCATATTCTCCCAGCAATTCTTCATGCTCCACGACACTTGGTGATTTAAAATTGGTCCTCTATGAAAGTGGGGAGAGGAGGCTGTGGCCAGGCATTTCCCATTTATGCCTCATAGTCTATGGATAGCACTGTGGATAGTAGTACAATCTTGAGAAGAGGATATTTACATAGATTAAGCTCATCATGCTACAATCTGGTGCTTTTATGCTGCAGAGACCTAAAATGTTCCTCCAAAACACAGTGTTGTGTAGCTCCAAGAGTTTTATCACACCTATTTTAAAAGGGTGCCATTTTGATGTAATATGTGGCATGAAAAGAATCGTAATTCGCAGCATCAAAAGAACTATTTATTTAGTATTTACATTGGTACGTCGTTACCTGTCAGAGATGTGGAGCAGGAAAAAATAACACATTCTGTCAGCATACCAACCCAAAACATTTGTCTGAAGCATTGTGCGCGCTTGTATCACTCATTTTATACATATGAAGAGGCAAAAACTCATAGTTGTGAAGTTAACAACATACAAATTCTGGCAGTCAAACTGCCCACCTACAAATTTTACCTTAGGGCCTTTAGTTATTTTTAATTTTAAACACCAATAACTTTATCATTTTGTTTAAAGACATTGTTGTGTAAGTGTGTCCTTTGGCTGCATTCCAGAATACTTCGGAAGAAAAAAATATAATATAATGAAAGAAATAAAAAGAGAGAAATTCTGTGGGGATGTGTCTTTTCCTGAGGCTAAATTGGATTGCAGTTCTGCATGACACTCATGAATGGGAACAAGAGGCCCTTCTTTCGGATCTGGCTGAGCACAGTGCAGTCTGCAGTATAGACAGGGGAAATGACATTCTCAAGAACACGGTTTCAATTTGAGAAACAAATCAGATTGTTTTAATAGGGCTTTTAAGATGTTCTTAAATGTGTGTGTGTGTGTGTTTTTTTAATCTCAAATATAGTACATATGGTGTTCTTATCCACTCAAGAAAATGTAATATTTTGCTGCTTTGATATCAGAACAACCAATTTAGCATTTAGCAATTTAGCATTTAGTAAATGTCACTCAAGTTCAGATGGTCATCATTATTCCTGGTTGGTTTTACTACAGAAACATTTTGTGTTACATCTCGAAAAATATTACATTTATTGAATTTCATTTGTACTGCACAATTGAGTTTGTAATAATGCATCTGATTTTCATTATCCAATTTTGAAAATAGCAAATTCTCATAATTTTGTAAATGTGTGTGTGTGTTATTTGTCTTTGGTTTTGAGGCGTGAAAGCGGGGCGATACACTGCCCATACTGTGCATTCAAACACAACACATTTGAAATGGCTCTTAAGTTCATCATGCCTCCTCTCCACTCAGTCTGCCCACATAACTGGAGTCTGCCAAAAGCCCAGAGTCTGTGCCATGCCATCCAAATAGATTAATTAAGAGGTCGTGGATGCGTTGCCCGAATGTAGGCGTGAAAGCCTTCGACGAGGAGTCCACAAATCAGACAAAATCAATTTGAGACAAAGCATCTCATCCCTCTCTCAGGTCCCCCTTCTATTCCTCTAGTGCACGTCCAATTGGGCACTTTCAGTGGCTGTGTCATCCATTATGAGGACGCTCCTCTCCATACAAAATCAGCTGAGCGAATGGTCATTTATTTTTGTTTTACTCATCATCATCTGTCTGTGAACATCATCATCATCTGTCGACACTCACACACACACTTTTTTTTGTCACAACCTACTCCTTCTATTTGTCCTTTCAAAGCCACTATGTGAAGCTGCAGCGACGAAGTGGGATGAGAGGGGAGGCGATACCCATCGACCTGCGGCTGAGCCACTTGTCTCTCAGCCTCCTCTCCCTCACCACGTGCCGCTCTGTGCGGTGGCGGGCAGCACGGTGGCTCTCCGTCAGCACTGAGATATTCAGCCAAACCAGGGACAGCCTGGACATCCAGATGAATATGTGATGGAGAGGAGGTGTTTAATAATGCATCGGCAGACAGCGAATCATTTAGGCACCGCCACAGCAACAGGCCGTAGTGTTTCGGTGCGATCAGAGGTGAAACAACAGGGGGCTGGGTGACTTATTGAAATACAAGGATGGCCTGGCCCTTCACTTCAATCCTTTCCATAAAACAGATGTGGTGCACTTGCAGCATTGGGAGTTGTGTGTGTGTGTGTGTGTGTTTTTGTGTGTGTTTTTGTGTGTGTGTGTGTGTGTGTGTGTGTGTGTGTGTGTGTGTTTGTGTGTAACATAACATACTTTTTTTTCTTATTATTTTACAATCGAAACAACACACCCTTGCAGAAATGGAAGCCATTGTTGCTTTCCACCACAATTTGAAAATCAATTTATTTATTTTTATTATCTAAATTAAGCTGAAGTATATTCCAGAGGGAGATGTTTTTTTTAATATTTATATTCTGCAGCCTCGGCTGAAACCGATGCTTTAGTGAATAGACATTCAAGGGTTTAATCAGCTGACTTTATTTTGAATTTAGGGGTTTATTCAAGATAAGCCAATTTTCTGTTACACTCTTTGAAAGCCCAAGCGATAAACATCAAAGCGCTCCCAGAGGCGATTTACCCTTATTCAGTCTCTCTTTGTGTGTCTGGAAGTGTTGACTGCTGACACATACTGAAAGGGGGGATGTGTGGAGAAAACGACAGCAGATGCTGGGGAAGAGCCTGAAGAAAAGGAAAGAAAATGAATAGGGGAAGAAAAAGATGATGAAGGAAGAAAAAAAAGAAAATGAGGAAAACTGAAAAATGGACAGGTGAGGCAGATGGAGATTAGGGTTATGCGATGGAACATGGTACAACCATGTGCATGTGGCAAATAGATCATGGGTATAGACTATATACTGCTTTCATGATATATTATTCTTAAATATAGGGAAGGCGATTCTGGAGAAACCAGCAAGAGAAAGATAGATTTGGAAGTATACAACTGAAAAAACGTGCCCATTCTTTCAGACCCCTCCAAAGCCATTCCTCCAAAACACATGAACGTGCGCTGCCTGATTACTGACGAAGCACGAGTCTACGAGAGAGAGGTGAAAAGTCCCACCCAGTCTAGCATAGATGCCGGCATTTTGTTCCCTATCTCGAAATGAAACCATAACAAATACACAGTTGCACATGTATAAAACACTACTACACCTGAAAAATAGACACACCAAGAATTAACTGAATCTAGCGTCGCATTTTAGAGAAATATTTGTTTCAAACTCAAGTTCAATGTCCTAGACTGAAGGGGAAGTGTAATACAATGGATAGGAAGACAGGCCTATGCCAATAGGAGGCCTAGGCGGAGCCGAAGAAGCCTGATTTTCACAGATTATTTGTCTCATGTACCACTGTCAGGGTATAGTGACAGTTTACTACTGACAGGATAAGGCACTTGCCGAGATGTTTTTTATGGCATGGTTATGTCAATCTTATGATGAAGGGTTGAGGTAAAGTGTTAGCCAGAGGCCCAGAGAAAGAAGTGAAGATAAAACAACAAGAAGCTCCCTGCCGGCTGAGGTGATGTTGTTTGCATCATTTCAACTCCCAGTGAGCAGCTCTCTAAACGCCCAGAGGCTGCTTACACAGGCCAGTGCTGTCTCATAAACCCTGACTCCGGCTCTATTGTACTTCAGATTCAAACAGCTAGTGTCAATGAAAAGTGGAGTTTCTAAAAACACTGTAAATTTGAGTTACCTTCTTCGATGTGCTCAAAGTATACGTGCCCAGACACCTAGTGTGCTCTGCTTTGTTACACGGCTGCTGTTGTTTTGCTCTTGATTTTCTTCTCTCAGCATAGCCAGTCCGTAGGGGCCTGCTCCGGTCTACAGCCGGAGAGACATGTGCTCTGTGTGTTTATATATATTTTTTAGACACACCTGCATCACTCTATCTGAAAAATATATATATTTGTGTATGTGTGTGTGTGTGTGTGTGTGTGTGTGTGTGTGTGTTTGTGTTTGTGTCTAAACCTGAAGCCAATGTATGGCTTTGAAGGCAGTGCTGAGCTGGTCCCCCTGGTGCATTATTGATGCTGTACACAACGGGAAGGGAGTGTCTCTGCCTTCGAGTCATTCGGCTTCCTATAATCCTCTCTGTGTGTTATGGCTCACAGCCCTCTCTCACACTCCCTTGTTTTTTCTCAGTCTCTCTCTCTCTCTCTGTTTTACTCCCTCCCTCTCTTCTTCCTTTTCTCTCTCACTCTTTCTCACTTCCTTCCAATGTCTCCGTCTACACTCCCCCAGTGTCTCTCCTTCTCTCCATTGCTCTCGCCAGCACAGCGCGTTTCACACAGGAGCTATCCAAACTCATTTAGATCTGGGACAATGAAGCAGAGTTTCAAGGAGACAGAAATACCTTAATCAATGCAAACAGTGCAGGTGGAAATTGAGTTGAGGACTTGCAAGCGAGCGGGGTGGGGAGAGCCGGCAGGGGGGGGGGGGGGGGGGGGGCAAGGCTTGTGAAGTGTCTCCGTAATGCCCGTCATCCTTTACAGTCAAAGTCAACTACCCTCAGTTTCAATCCCAACCCCCTGTGATAAACTCGTTTTATTTCAGGAGAGAGTGAGAGAGGGAGAGGAGAGAGCCAACTTTAAATCTACTGCTCCGTGTTTGAGCTCCTCCAAGCTAATTTTGTGATTGTTTTTAAAACAGAAAACACTAAATGAGTATGTTGGACAAGGAGACAATTAATTAAATTCAACCTTTAGGTAAATTAAATCTGATGAATTTCTTCATGGTTATGGAAATGGGTACTTTAGCCCTTCATCTACCGTACATTTCATAGCAATGTTATTACCTATTATGTAGTTACTATTAAATTGTGGAGCGCTTTCTGAAAATGGCAATCTACTCCATCCATAGCCAGTTTAGCAACTGTATTGCTATGTGGTCGTTGTGTACTTCCAGGTAGCAATTATTTCACACCTCATATGGCATTGTTTCCATTACAAAGAGGACATGGTCTTTGATTCCTGCCTGGTAGGAGTTGGACTAATGACATCCACCACCTTAGTCAGTGTGGTGTGCCTTTGTTCTGTTCTGCACAACGCGTTTGATTGGATCCCGGAGGCACTGGATGTGTTTCATCGTAGAATAACAAAAAGCTAAATGTTTTGTTCTGGGGGCCGGCAAGGATGAGGCAGAAGGCAGAGTAAACATGTCCATTTGAACCCGGGTCAGCCACAGGCCAGCGGCTGAGAACAACAAACACTACTTCAAAACTTCAGCAAGCCATCCTATATGTCCTCCTGTAAACACCCCGAGGCAGTGGCACCTATTGTTTTGTATATGGTATATGGTGCATGGGATATGACTTATTCACTTCAAAATCCTTTGGGAGGCAAATATGCACCAGGTTTATAGTGTACAATTCCATGCTACATGAGGTATTCACACAATGTTTAATGCATATGTAATAACTCTCACTATGAATAACTTTATAACATAACATTATGAATAACTGTCACTACTGTGAACAGATTTAGTATGAGTTTATAGAAATGAAATGCTGCTCTTGCAGTGCAATTTCCAATTATTAATACCCGAATTCTACAATGTACTAGAGCATAGCTTGAATGTATAAGCCAGTGTTTTGCTGTGCAGTAATATAGTGCTTTTTCAAAAGCAAGTAGCTGACATCCCAACCTCTGAATACATCTCTGATCTTAATTGGACCCTTCCCTTCTCTTGTTTGGAGCTGAGTGTTTTTGATCATTGCAAGGTTTTGTCACAAGAACACAAGATCCGTCTCTCATCCAACTCGTTCCAAAGGTTTATGTGGGTGTTGATAGGGAAAATAACTTGCCTTCGCCTTCCCAATTTACTTAAAACACTTTACTTTGTTTACTTTGTTACATTTTTTCCGGCTACACGTTGTGTCGCAGTGACCTTGAGTTGCTGTTCTCAAGGCTGTTTTCTTCCCTTTGAAGAAACTGAAGGCTTACTGTATGTGTGAATATCCTCCCTAGCAATTCACAATGTGTGAGAGATAAACCATTTTCTTCTGCCAACGACTGAATGCGTATTCTGTTGTCTTCACGAGGGCAGGGATCTACAGAGAACTGGATATAGCAGATAATACATATCAGAGCCTGTTCCTTTAAAATGAATCATATCTCTGAGATGGCTCTTTCATGGTGCAATACAACAGGACACCGAAAACAGATAAAAATTTCGTTTGAAGTTAGCTAGGGGGATTTGCATGTTTAAATTCAGCATCTGTGATCAGCTTAATATACTCTTGCCTCAACACAACAAACTCCACTTTGAGTCTTATCCACAGGAAACTCAAATGGATCTTTTAAAGGAATCAATAAGGGGGTGGACAGACAGTATACATAAGAGACAAAAAAACAAGACACGTCTCCCTACTGGTTTTCTGCCACTACTAGCCTCTAAACTGGGGCCTGAGCGATTTAAAAGTCAAATCGCGTCTGTGGAGACTTGAGAACTGAGAGACCTTTGAACAGTGATAGTCGAGGCAATATGTTTATACTTCAGCCAGTCTAATGGGCAGAATCAAAAGCACTCTTCTCCCCAAAGCACTGCCCACTGCGCTGCTCCTCTGTTGACTGTATCCATTACTACGTGCCGCCTGGTGTTTTCTGCGCCTCCCTGGCAGCCTGAAGATGCTTGAGGGGTCCGCTGGATATCCAGGGACTTTGTTTTTCTCTGCTTTATATCTATGATGGTTTATTCTGTCTCCAATTTACTTGATTCCTCTCCCTTGCTTCTCTGCAGTGTGCGCACAGTGATGGGTTCTTTTATTGTGAAGAATCTGAATGTCACTGTGTCCTTCGATATATATGCAACATAAGTAGTCCAAGAAAGTCTTTTTTTTTGTTTTCATCTGTTTTAGGCTTTGAGCAGGTTTTAGTTGCAAAGTTTTGCAGAAGATGGCTTTCACTTATCAAAGCTTTCTGTTATGCCTTATATATATAGCCTCAATGCATTGCAGGATATGTCAATAAAATTTCAAGCATATATTTCTTTAACAATTAATTGGCACTCTCAGACCTGTATCTCATGCATGACAAAATCTCTATCTGCATGGGATAAACTGTCAGTGAATGTGCTTTAAACTGATGACGGGGATTGAACGCTTTCTTCTCTTGGCAACAGCTTTTATGTGTCATTTGCACGGGTATGACTGACACGTTGGAAGCAGATTTTATTTCATCCGAGCCACAGAGTCAATCCTTCACCAAATTTACACAGTTCCCCAGAGAAAAGATGTATACTTTTGCTTTTGACACACCATTGAAATGGGAAAATAGTCAGTCAGTTCCGTTTGGTTTGAGATATCATCTTTTCGCTAAGAACGCTCCCCCCACCCCACTCCCGCAACCCCCATCTCCTTTGGCGAGCAGAGCAATCTGTGCTGCCTGCTGAAAAAAGAGACTCCTCACGAAAAAACGCATGTCGCCTGCCGCTACAATGAGCCCCATTGTTTGAAAGCAGATTGCTATTAGCAAAGGGAGGGAGAGCCATTAGGGGCGGAAATGAAGCATTGTGGAGGAATCAACACTTCCTCTGGCATGCATGCACGCGCAGACTCCTGAAGGGCCGATGATTAGATCTCGCCAGGTGCAGTGGGGGGGTATCCATTTTCCTCGCAACACTTATCATATCTGCTCGTTAAAGCAGCTTAGTGCTGAATATTTAGGCTTCTAAATTGGCGAGGGGTGGGGAGAGAGTATTCAAATGAGCCATTAAAGCATAAACGGGTTATCGGTGCTATGGCTCTCAGAGCACCGCGCCTGCTCTTCAAAGGGGCCTCCCTCATCATAATCCATTTACTGTGGTATTAGTGCCTTTAACTTTCCAATATGTTAATTTGATGCAGTGATTGACCCCAATGTTCAACTGGTCACTAATAGAATTAGGGCTGAACTGCAACATTTACAAATGAGAACAGTAGCTCTAATGAGAAATTTTCATCTCTCTGAATGGTTCTCTCAGATGTTTGAAGCTATTGTTCCTTTATGTGACAGTGCCCAAAGCACACGACAAACTAGAATGTGTAAATGTTGAGCATTAGATAGGAGGACATATTGAGTGAGTGCTGTGCATTTGTGTTTTCTTAAGGTTCTTTCCTGGAGGGCCGTGGGGCTGTAACCCAGAGAGGAGGCCATGGGGAGGCAGAGGGAGGCCATAGCCCCTTCCAGACCACCCAGGACACGAACCGAGATGGCCCGTTGGTCACCACAGCTCCACCCTTCAACGTCCTTAACCATCATCCCCCTTACAAAGGCTTCCTCGCCCCAGAGTCGCACCACACCGATGACCTTCGGGGTCACCCACAGTTTTTCGAAGACAGTGGAGGCCCCACCATGCCAGGCTCGGGCCAGCACATGGTCCAGGAGCCCTCCACGCAGCTGGTGCCCCACGAGGACATGCCAGCTTTCTCCGACGTCGCCTCGCCCACTCCAACCACAGCGGCAACTCCTGCCTCCATCACCACCGCCAGCGCTGCCAGCACAGATCAACGTGCTTCCAAGGTTCTGGCTGTGATGAGTGACCAGGAAAAAACCACAGCGTCACACAGAGATGTCACCACTGAATCCCTGACCACTGCAATGCACACATCTGCCCCTCCCCCCTGTGCCAGCACTCCCAGTATGGCTGTTACCATGGGAAGGGGCCCATCAGTCGCCATAGCAACCACTGTGCCGCCACCGGCCTTGACAACCCTTGTGAAAACGGACAATGACGCTGAGACAGAGAGGTCCAGGGCACAGAATAACAAGTCCCCTGATAGCAAGGTCGATGCTGCAGCATCCTCTGTGTCTGCCGATTTAGAGGGGGAAACCACGACAACCACTATCATCACCACCACCGTCATCACAACCATGCAGACCCCAGGTAACACTGCGAAAACATAGGAGAGAATGATGCAGAGTTTCACACTATTTGCAGGGTGTGATGGTTTTACAATTCACAAGCAAATATACTCCTGAACTATTAGCAGGTTGCAAGTAGTGGCAGTCTTTATGTACATAATAGAAAGCAAAACAATTTAATAAATGTACCTTTTTAACAATAACATGAGGACCTCATGTACATTGCTACTCACTGTACATGTACAGTAAGGTCTGCTTATTTTGACCAAAGAAACCAAATATAAGCCAGGAGCAGCTCTACTTTAAAATGTTTCCTCCTCAATCTCCTCACAGGCCAAAGGATTTGAGTTTTTGGTGCTCCTCTTCTGCCATGATCTTTTAATTAATTTGGTAGTCCTGCCCTGCACACTCTCAACCCACTTGTGGAGACAAGGCTGCAGCTTATGATCTTTATCCACCTTTTTGGGAAAATGTGTGTGTGCGTGTCTGTGTGTGTGTGTGTGTGTGTGTGTGTGTATATGTATATGTGTGTGTATGTGTGTGTGTGTGTGTGTGTGTGTGTGTGTGTGTGTGTGTGTGTGTGTGTGTGTGTGTAAGTGTGAAGTTGTGACAGTCACCATCTGGAGCATTCTGATTGGGGGTTGACCACACACACACAGACAGGCTAATCTTCTGGGTCACATTTGTAGAGCCTGGATGGAAAATTCCATTCATATATTTGTGAGTGAGATGGTTATGGAATGAGGGGGGATGTAAGGAGGGAGAAGAGGGTGCTGGCAGCCCTGTGAGTGGTTGTCTCTTTATAGCCGAGTCTAAGGCCCAGTGTGGAAATGATGGGAAGGTATGCAGAGGGCCTCCTGGGAACTGCCCCTTTCACAACTTTCTCCGGCACACAGTCCCTGGTGACGCCCCACCTCTTAACCAGGGAGGAGAGATAAAGGAGCTGCTCGAGCGGAACGACCTGAAGGCGACCGGAAAATGGTCTGTGGCCAGCCGGCCCTACCTGATCTTTCCCCTGTGCACTGTGGGGGGGGGGGGGGGGGGGGGGGGGGGGGTGAGATGGGTAGAGAGGGGCAGAAAGAAAGGAACAGAGAAAGAGAAAAGAAGAAGTTGCTGTTGATCCTAGCAGAAAATGAGAAAACCTTGAAAGACAATTAAGGTGTAGGCCAGAGGCCTGGGAATGAAGAGGGATCAGGGGAGAGTGTGTGGCTCACTGGTCCTAATGCCATCTCCTTTTCTTTCCGTCCTTTGTCTTCTTCCGTCTTCTTCCGTCTTTCTTTTTCTCCCTCTCCTTCTCATCTGTGCAGTTCCGTGCCTCACCAACTTCACGGCGCCCAAGGGCTACATCGAGACACCACAGCAGCAGCAGCAACAGGCGGGCTCCTGGTACTACTCGGCCGTGGAATGCACCTACACCGTGAACGTCTACATGGGCTACGGAGTGGAGATTCAGGTAGGAGACATGTTTTAATGTTCCAACAGGATTAAGTCAGGTCGGCTAAAGGGCTATGTGCCAAGCCTCGGTGGAGCGGGATTATTTATGACAGGGATCTTCTTCGCAATCACTGGACAAAGTTCTCACTGGACAAAGTTCTCAAGTGTCAAGGGCTTCAGCTGTCTTTCAAAAAGGCTGGGAGATCTTTCTACAAAACCTTTAAAGGGCTACTCCCGTCATATAGGCATTTGTAACATACTAAAGAATCATCTTTTATAGATACAGATTTACCAAACATGAAATAAAATGTCTTTGATCTTTATATGATCTAAACATTTGTCAGTATATATTTTCTTACACGCATAAACAACTGGCAGACGCAGGTTAACACTTTAGGGGATTCACATAATCTATTGGGATTACTGTGAATTTCCCCCTCTCTTAATAGGTCTTATTTTACAGTAGGGCTCTGCAGCCCTATGCTACTGTAACCCGTAAAAGGTCAGGCTGTGCTAGTAGAGACACAGTCGGGGAGAAAGCTTTCCCTCAGAATACTAATGCATGTAGCCTGCCTTATGCTAGAGGAGTTTCTCTGTCCACACTGGTCTACACAGCCTCTCAGCCAGTCAGTGCTTATCTAGGCAAACAGGCGCAGATGCTTTCATCTGCCATTACTGGTGCCAGTGTGGGCATAGCCATGACAGATTGCCTCGTAGCACAGACAGACACTGGCAGTGGCGAGGGAGGGTTGGACCGGAGAGAATTCACTGGTCTGTATTTTTAAAAAGACAATGGGCCCTAATTTCATAGTGCAACAAGCACCGCGAACGGCCTTCACGCAGCAGCAATGAGCAATGAGATTAGGCGGGGGTACCAATATTTGCTCACCGACACAGAGCAGTGCGCAATCAAGCAAAAATGGTAATTAGTGAGTGTGGCAATGAAGTCATTCTTTATCAGCCAATCACAATGATTCGAACATACCTTATTAACATTCACACGGAACTCAGTAATTGTTCTATAATGGAGCAAGTTTAAGGACGTGAAAAGTGTGTTTTACACCAGTGGAGATGGACATTATTGTGCGGGTCCAGCAGCAAGCCTCATTTTTCTCAGAAGAAATGACAGCCTGGGACCAAGTGTAAAGTGTAAAACACAACATGCCACGAAGAAGGAACTGCCTTTCTGAGGGCTATACTGTAATATGCCGCCTGAGCATCTGATCCAAGCATCTGAAATGCATTTTTAATAGGCCAAATGTTCACTCAATCATAGACCTGGAGTTTGACGACACAATATTGAATTACTGTTGCCACTGAGTGGCTGGCATAATGTATGACGTGATAAGCCAGGGGCATAATGGAGAGCCATTGTCTCCTATAAGCCACATATCCAAAGGTGCAATGCCCTGGAAGGCTGCATGCAACATCCTAATTCGCCAAAATGAGAGAGTCACGAGCAATGTTCCCTCTAATTTTTTTCAGCACTGAGCAAATATTTTTTATTCTGAGCGCACATTTCACCAATGTGAGCAATTCGTAAACCACGCAACCTTACAAGAATGACCACGAGCCTGTGTTAGCCATAGGTTTCCAAAGAGATGACAGCAAATGCATCAATAAGTCTACAAGGTTGATATTTATCCAATATCCTTTATAATGGCTGGACTTTGGAACATTTTAATGATGGTGTTTTACCAGTCAGTTTAGTTGAACTTAAAGGATCTTTGGTTGAAAATAAATAAGGTTAAGGGAGGTTATGACTGGTTCACTGGTTATGAATGATAATGATATACACAAAATAAAAGTATCCAAGGTGTTTAGTCATTTCTCAGCAGGTACAACATTTAAGTAGAACTTAATTGAAAGAAAAATGCTAATGCAGTGCTTTACAATAAATATAGTAATTATGGTATATTTTCCCCTAAAGGTAGCCTTTATAAAAAATGTAATAACTGGAGTGGTTTGCAACAAACTAAGCTACAAAACATGTCATTCGAATTACATTGAGGGAGCTAGGCCTATCTGGCTGTTTGGCTCCTCTTGTCTGCAGGCCTATGGAAGAAACACCTTTCTGACTATACATATGTCAAAATGTTGTTGTAGTTATCAAGATCACTTTGAAAATATTGGAAATTTCTACCTCAAATCTTCTCGCTTCACGAGTTTGACATAGTGGCATTCATTAGACTGAAACCGCGTTCACAGTCGGCGCTAGATGCTTGGATGTGCCACAAATGTCAAAGTTGTACCAGATCTGGAAAATGCTCACTTTTCAGCCACCACCTTTTTTCAATAACCATGAACTTGAATTCGACAAATGCGTCCCGGGACCGCATATTATGCTTCCTCCAGAAGCGCTTCGAACCTTTTCGCCAGATTTGTCACGTCATTCAGCCCATGATCAATTTTACTAACTGCACGATCCAACGTGTCCGGCTCAAAGGCAGCCCACTCAGCTCAGGGAAGCGGGCATGCAAGTGCTCACAAACTTTAAGGACAAACAGAATAATGTCACTTTTGTTCACTGCATGTTTTCCCACGAGCTAACTATTTTCGCGTTTGCCTCCGAGCATATGTAAGTATGTCTGAAAGTTTTATCCTACCGGAGTCAGTTTAGACTATTTCATCTAGCCGCTCATGTTTAAACGTTAGGCAGACCTTTTTCTGGGGCACCTGCTCTGCCTTTCTTTTCGCCATGGTAGCCTATAACTGCTAGCCTGGGTGCCATCCGTTTGTACGCGTTCCACTGAGTGCTGCCTTCTGCTGAACAAACGTTTGTTCAGCTTGATCAGTGGAACGCGTACAAACGGATGGCACCCAGGCTATATAACTGCTGGAGCAGAGACCGGCAAGAGAGCTAAAGGACATTTTGTATGTAAACATTCTAACGCACATCCGGCTTGGTTGTCAAACATGTCAGTATTTTAAATGTTTATTAACTAGCCTACATCCCCTTTGATGCTCAGATTTTTAAACCCTAAAAAAAAAATCGTTTATGCGGTCTGAAAAATGTGCGTGGTCTGAAAAATATATTGCGCGGCCTCTTCGACTGGCCTGCGCGGCTGCGCACGCGCGCAGCTTAGAGGGAACATTGGTCACGAGTAGTGACAAGATAACTCTGCAGTCCGGCTCAGTGGGGTCCGTGAACGTGCGGCACAACTGGGCCACCCTCTCCTTATGTGCCTCTCCTCTAAATTGTATTCCATGATCTGTAGACATGGACATTCAGGTCAATAAAACCCCACATGGAATAGATACATTAATTCAGAAGACAATATTTTTGCCATACTTTTGTCTTGCATATTACTGCTCAGATAAGCAAAACTTTTCTACAATGAGGCCATTTTTATACATTTGTTAAGGAATATTTTCTCCAATTGAATGTGTCGTATTGTGATGTTATTAACCTAAACCAGAAGGGCTTTAGAAACAGAGCAATGCTTATAAGGAATATCTATTTTTCTCTGCTTCAGTTAACTCCCATGTCTTTCCACGGACCCACTGATGATGGTATTTAGGATCTTGCTCGTGTTATCAAATTAGCTAAACAATTTTGCCAAGGTATTAAATTAGCTTAAGGTCATGCATGGCACACATTGCATGTTGCCAGCTGTATGGCCCATCAATTAATGTAGGGCCCAATGTCTATTCTGAGTGGCAGCTGTCTTGTTGTGCATAGCTATCATTGTATGTGGTTGAATGGTTTTCACTGGCCAACGATCCACTGATTAGCATTGCAGAAGGGATGGCTGCAGGTAAATGAGCTCTATTACATATCATCAGCCTTGAATGCTCAGGCAGTGATGTTAGAATAGGGGGATATTTGCTTTCACCTGAATCACTGTACTGATCATTATTTCTCCAGGCCTGCGTCTTGCGTTTGTAGGAAATACAGTAGTCATTACCCTGATGGCCTCCCAGATGTTTGCAGCCAATTTAATTTGGACAGAATGAATGCTCACCGCAAATCATTGTCAATGATCCTCCACAGCTGTTGAGTCTCTCTCTGTGAGAGTATGAAAAAAGAGCTAAGGGTATTGTGAGGTGGTGTGTGGGTGTGTGTTTGTGTGTGTATGCGGGGTGGTGTGTGTGTGTGTGGAGGGGGGGGATTGGCTATCTATCCTCTTCTCACTTACTCACTCTTGTTAACCCAAGGACAGTGTATAAATATCTATCTCTGGCTCTTCCTTATGCCACAATTATTCACAGTGACTGATACGTGAAGAAGCCACGGAGTTCCTCCCTTAATTAATTGCTTATGGATTATCTGTTCTCTTCTTTTTGTTTGTTTATGGGGCTGTGTAATGCCCCCGCCAGTTAAAACGTCTCTCAGGCAACTCTTAACTTAATTAAAGAGACCTCATCGTCTAGTTGATAGACAAAAATAATGTTTAATTCAGACAATGCTGGGGATCCCTATTGCATTGATGAGGGTGGTTTATGACCCAGTGTAGTCAATTGGTCACGTCCGGCTCTAAAAGGCTTGGTTTAAAATCCCATTGATCGGCAGGTTTCACTGCGGGGGGAACCATAATCCCTTGCAACAAAACTTTAATGAGTCATTGGATTTAGCAAACCCATTTCCGTAATTTCGGAGAAGCAAGGTGAGTGGTGTGTAATAATCCTCTGTGAGTCTGAATGCGTCTCTGGCAGTAGGATGTTTACACAGTTGGGATCACTCAAGGCAGTCGACCTGGATCCTGACGATCTATTAATACAGGTGAATGTTCGGTTCAAGCTTTATACTCCCCTGAGGGGGTTAGAGGCCATGCAGCTGCTAGAAGGAACATCATCTGAACACACCTGACCTGCTGGCCCAAGTCAAATGAACAAACTTCCATTGGTTCTGGTGTTTGACACCTCACTCTTCCCCATCAGGACGTCAGGTCAAGACACAGACTCTTCTCTTTTCATAGTCAGTTAGGCAAACCTTTATTTAGAGTTATCCTCCAGGGCAAGGCATACAAGATTAAGATCCTTTGGAAAAAGGGTAAAATTGAGTATCTTGACTGCTACTGAGTGTCTAACACCATGGGTTAAACACTATGGGTCCTATTTTAACGATCAGATACGCAAGTAGGACAGCGCCAAACGCAAGTACAGTACCTTGCGTAAGTATTCACCCCCTTGGATGTTTTACCCTTTTATGGCTTTTATAAATCAGTCATGGTCAATATAAGTTGGCTTTTTGGACAAAAAAATTCACAAAATAGCTCTCTTTAATGTCAAAGTGAAAATATATTTCTACACAGTTATGTAAATTAAATACAAATATGTAATGAAAATAAGTGCTTGCATAAGTATTCACCCCCTTTATCACCCCCTTTATATAGACTGACCTAATTCAACAGAGGTCCAGCCAATTGGTGCTAGAAGTCTCACAATTTGTGTAATGGGGGTCAGTGTGCAGTGAATGTGTCTCAAGTGATTGTAGTATAACGACACCTGTGTCTGGAAGGTCCATTCACTGGTCAGTATTCAGTAATCAGTATTACTGGCTATTGTTAAACCATTAAGACCCAAGATCACTCTAAGCAACTCAGAGAAAAGGTTGTTGAAAAGTATAAGTCAGGGGAAGGATACAAAAAAATGTCCAAGGCACTAAACATCCCCTGGAATTCTGTTAAATCCATCATCAAGAAATGGATGGATTGTGGCACATGTGTAAATCTGCCTAGATCAGGCCGTCCTCACAAACTGAGGGGCCGTTCAAGAAGGAGACTAGTAAGATAGGCCACCAATAGACCTATGACTACTCTGAAGAAGTTTCAAGCTTCAGCAGTTGAGATTGGAGAAACTCTGCATACCACCACTGTTGCCTTGGTTCTTCACCAATCTAAGCTTTATGGAAGAGAGCCACTGTTGAAAAAAAGGATCGACTACAGTTCGCCAAAAGGCATGTGGAAGTCTCCATGGTCAAGTGGAAGAAGGTTCTGTGGTTTGATGAGACCAAAGTGGAGCATTTTTTCAACAGTGGCTCTCTTCAATGAAGCTTTGATTGGTGAAGAACCAAGGCAACAGTGGTGGTTGTCCTCTAATCTATCCTCATTTATGTCATTGACACATCCATGATTCATGGCAATGTTGTGTAAAACACTGGGGGGGGGCACGTATGTGAATATGGGTGCAGTCTATAGCGCCAAGGACGCCAGGGAACCCATACTTCTCCCAGAACGCCTGTGTTGTACCCGATTCAGCACCCTCCGCGGCAGATAGGAATAGACTTTATTTGTCATTGTGCATTAGATACACAACGAAATTAGTTTGTGCAACCTCTAAAAAAAGTGCAGTTGTGCTGGATGGAGGGTAGGAGGGTAGTGTAATTATTTAGTTCTCTGATGGCCCTGGGGATGAAACTGTTCTGCAGTCTGGAAGTGGGGGCTGTAGTGGCCCGGTAGCGCCTGCCAGAGGGTAGCAGGGTGAAGAGATGGTTTGCGGGGTGAGTCTCATCCTTCAAAATTCCACATGCTCTGCGGAGGCAGCGCGTCCTACAGATGTCGTCCAGGGGAGGCAGTGGAAGTCCAACTACTCTCTCAGCAGATCTTATGACCCGACTGAGGGATTTCCTGTCCTTGTCTGTGCAGTTGACATACCATGCACTGAAACAGTATGTGATCACACTTTCAATGCAACAGTGATGCTTTCAATGCAACACCCCCTCGAGGGAGAGCGCACCACTCGCTTGATCGGAAAGGAAAGCAGTTTGCCTAAACAAATGCAGGGAAAAATACTATACTACGATTTCATTATTTGTGAAAGAGATGGAAGAGAAGAACACAAGTGATTACAGTCTTTAGAACTGTTCTAAAGAGTACAAACAACCGATGTTTTTCTTCCAAAAACCTCGGATAATAGCGAACGCAAAAGAACACCTTTTTGTTCTGTGGAAATATATAGCCTACCCCAGCCATGACTACAAAATGAATTAACTTAATTTTCTTTTGAGCAAGTTGAATGTATTTGACACAGCGTTTCACAAGACTAAATATCGAGGGGGTGCATCTGCCGCGGAGTGTGCTGAATCGGGTACAACACCGCCATTACAATTAACCTGAATCATTTGGGTCAATGTGTACGCTAGATGTATGCCTATTTTAAAAATATATTTGGATATGGATATCACAATGATTTCCTCATGTGGTAAATACTTTATTTTCCTTGTAATTATATATGGCTTGGTGTAAATCTCTCGTGTAGACCAGAGAAGTAAAGTGTAGCCTACTGTGCGGGCAAGCACGCGTCGTTAAAATAGCGTCTGAATAACGCGCTACAGACTCTAGACAATGCGCCTGTGACATTAGACCAGCTTTTTTCTGGTCAATAGCGCACGGCGTTGTTTTGAAACTGCAAAATAAAAAGTTAATTTCGACGCGCGCCTCTGGAGGGAAAATCCCGCTGTGCGCCGGGTGCAAGATAGGAATGATACATGAGTCGGTGACAATGTCAATTGCGCTGGGTGCAAGATATGGCCCTATTAGGGCTTAAAGGGAAACTTTTGGATTTTTGAACCCGGCCCTATTTCCAGATCTTTTTGGGTCCAAAATATTGGCGCTTAGGGATTGAAATCAGTCCAGTATTAAATTAGAACGCTAAAACGCAAAACAGCTATATAATGGAATCCTGTGAGGCAAGCATCTGCGCCAAAGTTTTTTGCCATTGATAGGCTTATAAATGTTATAGTAAGAGTCTGACAACATGGAAAGGATCCCTACAGAGATACACCTGCATACACCTTTTCCTTATGTAAACAGTACAAAACAGCCCCTGCTGTGATAATTGACTACAGGCACTGAGTGGGGTGGTACGTCAGAGACTGGAACTACAGAAAGGTAAGCCACGGTAATTTTCTCCAGTTTCTTTACAGTTACTGCACTAAACAGATGCAAGTGTCTCTCTGATGGGATCCTATCCATGTTATTAGAGCCTTATAATAACATATATGAGCCAGTCAGTGGCGAAAATAAGCGGATTACTTTGATTGAGATGCCTGCCTCATAGGATTCCATACCAAAGCTGTTTTGCTCAATACTGCCCTGATTTTGATCAGTGAGTGTCTCCGCTAACTGTTAAAATAGGAAGGTTCAATCCTATATCAATAAATGGACACTTATGGATTTTGTAGATTCAAGGGTTGCTGGCTAGTTAAGGTTAGTCACAATACTTTCCCTTTTTGTGCTGCCCATAAATGTCAACTCAAAAAACTAGCATGGAGCAAAATCATTAATGCCAAAACTAAATAGAACTCAGCAGTCCTGTATAATGGAAAGCCCACATTAACTTTAAAAGTTGTGGGAGCCATTACTTGAAAAAAGCTTTAACAGACTGAACAAATCAAGATTTGAGGATTTACACCTTATATGGTTGTCTTGGGCTTTAGCTAGTTTTTATCAGCATATCTTCAGAGGCCAGCGGTATATTACATAATAAATGTACTATAATGATGATTTCCCACTAATGCACTCTTGTGGTGGAATAATTTTGGGCGATATTATCGGTCTCTCATAAAACCAGTGGGACTGATAAAATGCTATCATCACACACTTTCTGAGGGATTTTTATTATCTGGTCCACTCACCTGCCAGAGAAAAGCCCACAAAGACTTAATCGCAACCTAAAGGTGGATACTGCAATCTGCATGTTTTTCTCTACACAGTGCCTTTTTATTGACATCTCACTTTAGAGTTTTAGCACATTAGCATTGCTTTATGAATGTGTGCCTGAAGTAGCCACCTTTCGCCCACTGGTCAGACTTTGCATCAGAATCAGCCATGTCTGTTATTAGAATGACATTATGGTGTGAATTATGCCCTGATTAACATAGCGGTTGCAGATATCTGAAAGAAATTGCACAGAGAGAGACAGTGTTGATGTGATTGTGATAATGGATACGTGAAACATCCAGTGGAGAGCAATGGTTTAGGGGCTTGCCGTACAGAAAGAAATGACAGGAATTTTAATAAATCGTATTTCAGGGGTCCATAGTTACTGAGCACTGCTATCAACCAGACATATTCTCATGGTGGCATATTCTCCCCTAGCAGCCTGATGGTACCTACTTTCTTAGAGGTCATTGTGTTCTAGAATAGAGTAGGTGTGAGATAGCTGTTAGCAGAGTTTTCTCGTAGATCTGTCTCTAAACAGTACAGTCCCAACCAAACAGTCTAAGTTGTTGCTGTGATTGGTAGCACTGTAACTTCTTGCTGACAATTATTGTTGCCAGATGGCATAATGTGTCTTTCCATGGAACTTTATTGTTAGGCGACAGAAAGAAACTAGACAGAACTTTTTCTAATCATTATTCTCTGCTCTGCAGAGCAACAGTTGGGCCATTCTCACTCAGAACCATTGTAATTCCTTTAACAAAAAGGCAACTCAGTGAAAAACATCAGACGGCCTCAAGGTCTTCCATGAGGCAGTGGTTCCCTGGTCTTGGACAGATCTATAAGATGCCTACCTCAGCCACGGCCACCGCATAGGAATCGACTGAGGAATCAATATTCTGAACTGCTGTGGATTGAGTGGTCCTTGGTTCGGTTCAATAAAATACAGTTATATCTCTCGCTCTCTGTCTGAGTTGATAGCAAAGATTCATTTGGATGCATCAGTCAATCTTGGACAGTTAAACAGCAAATTGACCGAGGGTAGAAACCATCTGTAGGCTACTGAGGATGGGAGGAGTTAAATGGCACCTTGGCAGGAGGAATGAGGCCTGTTTACTGTGAAGGAAAATAGCATCTCAGTTCAAGGAATGTGATGTATAGCCTTCTGCTTTATGCAAACCCATTAAGCAATAAAATAAATACAATTCAGATGGTAACCTATTGACGTCCACCGGAAAATATTTTCCACATTGCTTACTGTCCATTATATATTTTATTTCCTCAAGTAATTTTTTTTCTCTCATTCAAACACTTGCTGGTGTTGCTTTCTATATCTCTTAGAATAAAGAGATACTTTAATTAAACAGCATGGATCCTTCCCATGTGTTGCCCTGCATAATATCAGCTCATCTGCAGTTACTCGCATGCAAAATCCTAAGAGCGCAGGCAGTGACCGTCTGCAAACTCCACAGCTGGGGCTGAGCTCAAGCTTGCTCAAGAGGGGTTGTAAATTCAGCCCTCGCTTTTCGTCTGCTTCTTGTTTTCTTCTGTGCGCCTCGCTCCATGGTGATGACCCTGCCATGCTGTTTGCTGAAGATTATTAAGGATGGTTAAACACATTACCACTCAACAGCCATCGGCCTGCAGTGCCCTGCTTGGGCAGTCGATCAATACCTGACTGATGTGCTGGTTCCCCTGTCTAGGGGGCCGCTAGCCAGAGCCAGGGTATTTCAGATGCAGGATTGTAGTGTTGGGGAAGCTACTCTATAAGCGTAGCTTTGCAAGCTACCAATTAATTCAAACTGAAAGGAGTTGAACTATAGCACAGCTACCCTAGGGAGAAAAATAGTTGGAAAAGCTACTTAGAAAAGGTAGAACTACTTGGAGGAAAAATGGACAATGAACATGTGATGCAAAAAAGTACAGAAAGGTCATATCCCAACCAAAAAAAAAACATATGGGCTTATCACAAGAAAAAGAACAAATCTGGATTTGGTTTTATCTGACACCAACTAAAACATAAAAGAAGATTATTTATTTAAGACCGTTGTCTTACTCATCAGTTTTGTAACACAAACTACACAAAAATGACAAAAGTAACTGAACTACTTGAATGACTAGTTGAACTACCAATAAGCTACTGAAACTGTACTACTAGTTTAATTCCATGTAGTTCACTACTCCCCAACACTGACCGTAGCGTCAAATCGAGCCTGTCCTTCACGTTCAAACATAATGTGTCCTTTTGGCAGGAAGCTACTGCCAGGAAGCACACTATTTATACACATACTGAGCACAAAGACACAGAGGGCACGTCCCAGTCTGGGAGAAGCACTGTTCGCCGCAGTCCAAAGATCAGTTTCATAGCTGTAAAATGATGAGGAATATATTTACCCAGGCTGAAGAAAAGCTAGCTATCAAAATTCATCATGCAAAACAACGTCAGTAGCATTATACACAAATGCCGAAAAATTAATTTATTAAAGGGGAATCAGAGTGCAAACACAGGTCTAGAAGGTCACAGTGTTCTAACTGCTAGCGGATAGGAATAAGATGTACGGCAAAAATCAATACAACACATCGCATTATGCCTTTCATCTGCTGCATGGCTGCGGTTTTTGCTGGGACAGATGGCTCATATATTTTGAGATGAGAACTGTACTACTGTCTGTGTGGAAAGTTTGAATTAATTTGGTCCAAGACAGAGATAACATTACTTCCTCGCCCTGTCACGCGGACATGCATATTATATTCGCTCATCAGTTTAGGTGTGTCTTGATCTGCCAATTATTTTACTTTTTTTTATATTACACTGGGGGCAGCCTTGCTGAGTACCCTGGGAATTGTTCATTGGGATCGATAACCTCAGATGCCACACTATCATCGTCCTATCGTACTCCGCTCCGTCATCGCAAAAGGGGCTGGTGGTAAGTGAAAACAAGAGCCTGTTAAATACCTGTCACATTTCAGGAGACCTGCTCCTTCTGGGCCACCACAGCCCCTAAGCGCTCCAATATAGCAAGACGTCTGGAGCAGGAGGTGCTCTCGTACAGTTAATTAAAGTGCCACAGGGTTTTAATGAGTTTCTTTTATTTTTGCAAAGCGTCTTCCCCTCCTTCAGTCCTAGAATATTATATTTCTCTCAAAGATGCAGAGCTCTTTAGAGAACCCGGGGCGTTCTGTTCAGTGAGGCTGGTAGATAAGAAGATAGTCGCTTGAAGGTTTGCTGAGCCTGGGAAACTTTCCCAGTTTATCTGGTTGGGAGAAGTGGAGGCCAGGAAGACAGTAAGGGAGTGAAATTATTTAGACCTGACCCGTGAAGAGGGTATTTTATTCCTAATACGGCCTCCTCTGGCTATGTGTTACTATTTCAGTGTTTTGAAGGGCTTACGATATTTCAAAATCATATCTGGGGCATGGACATGAAAACAGTAAAACTGAGAGGGATTAACTTACCTTATACAGAGAAAGTCGGGGTGTTGGCTTGTCTGCTCATTCAACATTGCACAGCCCTCGCTCACCGACATCCTTTCCGCTGCAGACACCCCCTTCGTTGTTGACGCCAATGTCATTTTCTTCGTGACCTTCATTAATGCAGAGGTCATGCGACACAATAAACACCACCTATTAGAATGCAGGGGCGCCCACACAGAGGAGTGCAGTTAATTTATCAGCATCCACTGGAATAAATTACACCAACCGGGACGTGAAAGTCAGTCCCACCCATTCATTTTAAACACCGTCTCAGTCGTATGGCACAATCAATTCTCCAGGACAGAAGCAAAAACACACTGACTATGTAAAAACCAACAGAGATGTATTCTGGGTAACAGCAATGTAATCCTCTCAGACTAATTGCCCCAAACCCTGACAGTGCAATTCTCCTCCTTGGATGGGTAACGCTCCATTTCACTCTGACGGATTGTCCGTCACCGCTACTGCGGATAACAAAGGGCTCAATGCCTGGATGGATAATGTTGCACCTCATTGTTTTACCTAGTTGTCTTGCAGCTGGCATGCTCAGCAAAAGCTTGCGTGCCTATTCTTCATTTTGACGGGGACCCTTCCCTTAGCCTCTCCTACGTTATTCTGATTCTGCGGGTGGAACCTGAAGTTTTGGGCAGGATTTAGCTGGCCATAGCTCCCCACTGATGGGAGTATCATTCAGCCTGCACAAAAGCAAGGCAGGTGGTCCATGTTTGAGCGTAGTGAGTTGGTGGTGATACTGATGACATGCTCTTGACCTAATCCCCACACACAAGAAATGTATGATCGGTGTGATCTGGCGAAAATGAAAAAAAGTTGTTTCTATCTGCCTAAAATAGAGGGACTGCAGGTTAGTAAAGCCATACCATTGAGGGTGCTTAAATCCAGATGCAACTAACCGTACGCTGCAGTCAGATAAATCAAAGCCTAAATCTGTGGAATGCCTTGTTAGGTTTTGTGCTTCAAACTGCATGGCTTTTCTGGCCTAATGACTGGAAAGAGATATATCCTTGGGCTTCTTACATAACCCCAAAATAGGCATTTTAATAATATATGTATGGCCCTAGGTCAGAAGTTCACATACAGTACCAGGCAAGTGGAGTTTTTTGTTTCTGGTGTGCCATCACAACTGAACAGGAGACCGTGTGGGGTGGTCAAGAGGGGTAAAGAAAACATGTGTGCTTATGCATTTGTGTGTGTGTGTGGCAACCCCTCTCCCTCCAACACCCCCTCTCTCCCTCTCACAGCCAAAAATTATCTTCTATAGGCTTTTTGAATAAAAGATGCATCTAAGAAATATTTGGCCATGGCATGCTGGACCTGCGTGCCTGATGCCAGCCTTCCAATCTGGGACCATGTGTACAGGGATGGAGAGACCTTGGGCTAGACCTTGGGTTTCCATTTCAAGTGAAGACAGCTGGAGATTTTAAACCTGGAGCAGGGTGAGATTTTCACAGAGGAGATTGGAAGTATAATTCTAAACAGAAACGACTAGAAACTTTGAGAAGAATTTCCACCGTCTAGCTTACGTGCAGTGGAGCAGAGATGCCCGAGGTTCTGTCGGACTGTCACGCAAGATTGAAGAAGCGGGTTACAACACTCTCATGACCGTGCCCGTGGAGGTGTGGTTATGCATCATGAGTAGGGGGCTCACGTCCTTGACCTGTTCAAAGAGAGAGCACGTTATCGGGGCTGATAAGGCTGAGCAAATGCATTTTCCCCTGAGTAGGACGGTTGAGTTTTGCCTGAAACTAAGAACCTCCACAAACGTCACGCTACATCTCTACGACCACCCCTTTTTATAGCATTTTAATAGGCATTGTGGTTCAGGGAGACTTGCCACTGGTCTGACTCGAAGCCCGCGTCCTGACAGTTATTTTTTTTTTTATCATGAGTGATCGGCTCTGATAGGTGAAACTTCCTTTAAGCTTTCGGCACGCCAAGCTTGCTCACCAGCGCTGGTGCCTGAACCACCCTGAAGTGAATTTGCTGGAGACAGATTCTGCAGACCCTAAGAGTGCCGATAAAGAGAACAGCAGGGCAGTACGGCGGCACCCTGTTATAAAATGGGCAACAGTCTGAGGAGCTGTGTTAAAGCAACTGTGCAACAGCTGGCTATTTGTTACATCATTGAATGCATTTGAATACTGCGGGGGTTGCTGAGGGCCGTGGACTTTTTATGCATGACGACAGGACTGTGCAGAGTCTGGGACAACTGGGACTGGGCATTGTCAGATCATTGTAAGACATGTCAGAAACGCCACTTTGATAACTCTGCATTGGGAGTAATGTATACAGAAATGTATACAGGATCTGCAGAGAGGGAGAAGATTATCTGCAGAGATCCCTGCTTCAAGTAGTGGAAAAACCGGGCGGTCACCCCATGTTGTTTGGGGATGTGCAACTGGACTGGGTGGTGAAGTGCAAAAGAACAGTGCAGGAGATGGTGGTTTTCATATAAAAATATATATTTATTTACACGGGGACTAACCAACACAGTGCCCATGAAAAAAACAAACAAATCAAACATACCGGCCGTACTCACAGGTACTGCAGTACTCTGCACCCTGGGCACCTGCTCATCATACTTAGGTACAATCACAGGCACCTGTTCAGCCCAAGCCAGGCCCAAAATCTAGGCACAGAGACTAACCTGAAACTAGAGTACATCCACTGGCCATCATAACAAAATACCTACAGACACTAAACACAAAACACAAGGCACACAAACATGGTACAGAGACAAGGCCCACAGAACAAGTCATACAAAACAAGGGAACAAAACAAAGCTAAAAGTGTCCACGCATCTAGACACGTACTGTTTCACCTCAATCCGGTATACAGGGAAAGCAGTACACCTGTTTCTCCCAAAGTTCTGTTGCCATGCTGTCGTATGCCTCTCTTGGCAAAGTCTCTCTCTCCCAGTCAGTCTCCTTCTTGAAAATGAGGCACCCTTTAAATAGGGCACAGCCTCGTTGGCTTGATTAGCTCCATCATTGGGATCAGGTGAGCCCAACCCCAACCATTATGGGGGTGGAGTCCAAAAGTCTTAAAGGCACCATCCCTTTTTTTCCACAGTGAGGAAGGGGAGAATTCACCTTCTCACAGGTGCCCAGTTAAAATAGTCGAAGGACAAAGGAAGAACAGTTAGCGTGTCTTTTGGAAGAAACCTATCTAAGGAAAAGGTAGATGAGTGGCTATCTGAGCAAGATGCCTGCACTCTGTATAGACCTGTGTTGGTACAATTTCCATGGAACATAGAGTTTGCCCCCAGACCTCTGTACCAGTTTCAAGCAGATCTATGTGACACGCTAGCCTGGATACCAGCCCGAACCCCCCCCACAAAATGTTTGGTCTGGGAAATTCGGTCTGGCTCTGTGCTAGTTGGGAGAGAGTATCATCGGCCGGATTATGCCGTACCAATCAAATTGTCAGGGCGGGCTTTATACGATGATGGACAGATGATCAAGCGGTAGATTCGAAATCCTCCCAAGATGGCGGCGTATCGGGAGCCTGTTTTGGGGATATATTTTATGTGAA
Organism: Sprattus sprattus; assembly: GCF_963457725.1. Taxonomy (NCBI): domain Eukaryota; kingdom Metazoa; phylum Chordata; class Actinopteri; order Clupeiformes; family Clupeidae; genus Sprattus; species Sprattus sprattus. The sequence continues at coordinate 19,799,339 of NC_137928.1, read as the reverse complement.
TTATGCTATCTACACAACTTTTATTAAGTCTACATTGACTCGGTTAGTTGTGTATGTGCAACTTGAATGTTGCCGGGGATTGTATGTCTTAGACCATTATTGTTAGGTCATTGCTAACGCTTACACCAAAAATCCATTGAAACACATAGTAGCTAGTTAGCCTTGCTGCTAATAAGTAACGTGATCAGGCATATCTCAACAGATATTGACAGCGCATTCATTTTGAAAGAGGAACAGAGAAACGTGATCAAGGCATTTGTCGATCGAAAAGATGTTTTTGCCATCCTTCCTACGGGATCATGTTACAGTTTTAATGTATCAGATGGTCATACTACGTTGCACTGATTGGTTCTAGGTATCCAATTGAGCGAAGAGGCATTTCCCCCCCCCTGGTTTGTTGAAACACGCCCCATAATCACAGCCCAATGGGTCAGTATCAGACTCATATTCTGACTAGAATTTTGAGTATGATGTCGTCAGGCTAGCGACACGCAGCTGTTAAAGGATGAAAATGACTGGGGATGTTATTTACATGAAAAGCCTCGAACACACCACAAAAGTATTTGCATGAAACCCATCAAAGTAGGCCCTGAAAACTATATGCAAGTGTTTAAAAATATGTATGGGTTACTCCTACATCACAAGAAAAGACTGGAATTTAAGTTTAAGAAGGGCAATACTGTGCACATATCAAAAATAAGAGAAACTGATACAAAGTAAGAGGTTTCCGCCAGTTTATAAGATGAAAGATTTTCACAGAGAGACTATCGGGGGGAGCTTTTATGAGGCAGAGTTACAGAGGGTGAAAGGGTCCCCTGACGCCTATAGGTTTATCCAGTTTTAAACCAATGAAACGGGTAAAGGCCTGACATGATTTAGTGATACACCTGTTTTATACGGATACAGTATTGATTCTATATTTTCATGCCTGTGGTCAAGACCGGTTTCAGCATAACTAAACCTCACACGAAATATGCGTCAAAAAGCATTTCCTTTGACGTACCAAGCACAGCTACTTGTCGAAACACTACTCCGAATGATGAAGCTCAGAGGGGGAGAGGTTCAAAAACAATGAAACGTAAAACAAGAAAAAGACCACAGAGACAACATCTGCCACCTGCTAAGAAGTAGATTTGGTTGATAGCGAAGTGGGCCTCAACGGCTATCTGTTCAACACACATGGACATCGATGTAGGTCACTGTAATCAGCCAATGTAGTGCAACCCATCATGAAATGTTTGCCAAACTATTCAGCTGAAACACTAGACGCCATTTAGCGCATCTCTTTTCTCCAAAGATACCTCAGGAGCCATGAACAGCGTCCAAACAGGTAATGGTCTGGTTTGAACAGTAGAGCCCTTGCCAGCAGGGTGTCAGCAGAACAGAATTCCAGCTGCGAGGTCCGCTCTACTAATGTCTTATGCTGAATTCTGCGGACCTCAAAATCAAGAGCTAAAGACAAATTTGTGCTTATTGCAGCTCAAAACACAAACTATAAACTCAGATTGCTTGGGAGCCACGGTCTACGTCAAAACGATCGAAGTACCGCCAGCTGTACGTGTTGGGCATTCAGCAGCACTCACTAAAGCCAAGGCACTCTACCTGCTCTCCAGAATAGCTCTCAAAAAGTACTCTATCCCACAAGGGAGCAACATTTTGTCCCAAGAGAACCTTTTTCTGGGCACTCTCCTCTGCTATGTGGTTATAGGCATGGTCGATCGCGTGGCCTTTACGAGTGCCTATCATCTTAACTTGTTCAATTTCAGACACGTAGACTGAGAGTGCCTGGCCCTAAGTCAAGACAGCAGGCAGATCCCTGCCAAAGCTTTTCAGCCACACTTTGATTAAAAACCTCTGCATAAGCTACAGGGTTACATCTGAAAGACCTGTCCTTGCCAATTAATAGGACAGAGTATAAAAACAGTTACACTCTGTTTGCCTTCAACTTATCTCCAGATGAACCAGATGCAATAATACTTTAAACATTCTCCACTGAAAGTGTCTGACTTGAAATGAGATTAAGAGTGCCCTTACCTACGACATTCACCTTTATTGTCTATGCTTGCTTTGATTCTATTCTGGAAATCAATTCAAGAAGGCCTTGAGGAGTTTTATTGTTCTTCTGTTCTGCTCAAAACATGAATACTCTAGAAATTGAGGTGATAATGAGATCCCATTTGAGCAATGTATTTTCCCGAGGTTTAGGCTAGTGACGAATTAGCTTTTGAGAAACACCTGCTTCTTTCATTGCTAACACAGACCCACATGGAAAGAGCAGTGAACTCTGGCTTGCTCTGAGGCTGACTGAAGAAAATGGAGGAGAATTGGATTCAAATGGATTTTTGCCATGTTTTTCTTACTATCTATCTTCTATTCTACATTTTTTTTTAAAGAAGCACTGATCAGATATTATCTACAATGACTGTCAGGTGCAGGAAGCGACCTCCTAATATTTTACCAGTGTCAGAGAGCCAGCGGTCTAACTCCAGCTCTATTCTGATGACTTAACCCTCCAATTATCTTTGGAGTACATTTTCCACCTTTTTCAATGTTTAACGTCTCTAAATAAATGATTGACATCATTTTTTTTTGCTTCATATTTAATGATTTTTCCTAATTTAGTGGGGACAACTGGGTAAACATAAAATGAACATGATGAGATGTTTTCAATGTCCTGTACACATGCTGAACGAATCGGTGTTCTTGGGGTCAATTTGAAGAAACAAATATCAATATTTTACACACATTTTACTATTCTCGATAACAGAAATTGTTTTTCATTCCAAATGTTATAGATAACAAAAATATGTACTTTTAAATTATATTAAGCCATGAAAACACCAAAAAGATATCTCTTTCCAATTTAAGGTCAATCAGTGAGATTTTATGGTGATCTGCGTATTTCTCCATATTCGCATAACAGGGATTCTGGATGAAAAGTGAGGTGATTTATTTAAGGGGCTATTTAGGTAGTCAACAAACAAACATAAAGTACTTGACACCTGACAATCTGACATGGTTCTTTAGCAAGAAGGCACATAGACAGCACATAGCCCAGTACTCAGTCTAAGATGTTCTGGACAGTTGGGCTTAAGGTCTACCGGTAAATAGTTGTATGCGTGTGAGGTCTTTAAAGCAAGAAAAAAAACCTTTTATCGAGGGAACATCCGACCTGGTTACAATGCTGACCTTAAGATTGCCTCATATAATGTTTGTTTACTGATGGTACTGCTGATGACTACTGTTATGGAGGTGCCTGTCCTGCTGGAATACATTTTGGACTAAAAACATTACAGATAAATTCTGATGGTGCGTGTACTGCAAGAAAAGTTCGAAAACCTTGGGCTGCTGAGTTGCTGCTCAAACCACATCATCCAGATCAAGTTTCTCTTGTCAGTAAGAAAAAGTTAATCATCAGTCAGGCTGTCAAGTATTCCTTCGATAAATCTTTATTTTCTTACACAATCCATGAAAAACTTTTTCAACCCAAAAACTTTTTCAACATTCCCTCTGTCCCACAACCGAAAGGCAACTGGAGTCAGGGGTCAAACCTCACTATTTGATGTTTTCCACACCTTTTTTAATAATCGAAAGGCAGTGCTTTGCTGTCAGGGAGCAACCATCTCTAATCAACCATGAAGTGCTTCTGTTGCCTGACCATGTGTAAAGTGAAATCTTATTTGTTCCTTACCATTCCTAATCCTTTTGTGATTTCCTGGTCATGGCAGGATTCTGTATAATGCCCTCTACCATCCGCAACACAGTGTCAAAATGGACTCTTTGACAATTACCATGAGTCTGTATGATGCTCTTGGCTTTCAACACCCCTCTGTCTTTGTGGGCTTTAAAAGCGTATGACCTGGGACCTTAGGAGACCCACTCTAAAAAAAAAAAGACTCCCCTTCTTTGAGCTCATTGATTAACCTAGCTAGATATGGGCTTAGTGGTGGCTGAAAACCACTTGGTCTGGACACCTGGTCTGTGTCGCAGTAGAGTGCCCTGGTTCCCAGCTGTTCAAAGAACCCCTCAGAACCCCAGAATTAGTCCGTAGGCAGTGGTAAACACGGCTAGAATGGAGTTAGTCTGGCCTGGAGATAACATGTAGCAATTTGAATAGCCTAACTTTGTGTCTTGAACACATGCACTCAAAAATATCTTCTGGCTCGCTGATCATATTGATGATTGTTAAATCTATTTGTGCTGTGACAAACTGTTTTGAACACTTGACATGTTTGCAGAGCTAGATTTTTTTATTATTAAATATTAATTATGAATTAATTATTTTGTATTATTTTATTATATTTTTCAGGTTGAAGGCTTAGCGGATACCTTGTTTTTATCAAGTAGTTCTGATCCTTATGCCGTCGACCTTCCTCATCAATGACGGTCTCAGAACAGCCTGAATAGCTGCTTGCCTTTAACAAAGGTCTGAATGCAACACTTAAAAACAGAACTGCTTTTCTCAGCAAAAATCCAGACCTAAGTAAATTCAACAGTCACCCATACACCTGTCAGAGATTGTCTAGTTATTCTGCTCTGCACATGTGCAGCACAGGGTGAATACAAGTTAACCTGTCTGGGTACACTTCCTCTAGGAGGGTACACTTTAGCATGAATTAAGCCAAAGTAGCAGCGTGAGTCATCAAAATGACTGCTAATAATGGTAGGTTACTTATCGGAAAGGGGAAAGCTAACCATGTCAAAAAATGAAATTGTCTACTCGGGCTCTGCAGTATACCTCCAATAAATGGTTGAGTTTCGGCCCCCACATAAAGCCCTACGGGCTTAAGAGGCTCAGACAGCTCAAACCGTTCCAGAAAGGTTTTCACTTCTTACTCTTTTTTAAACGGCTCCATTTCAGGCCTTGAGATAACCCCTACCTGACAACCTGATATCACCATCACAGTACTTTACCATTTCACTGTTGAAATTAAACACTCCATCTTTCCCACTGTCCTACCATGCCATAAACTCTGCCCTCTCACCTGGCCTCATCTAATCAGGGCCGTAAGCAGAGGGGGAGGGTACGCCCCAACATAATCTAGTCAGTCCAAAGAACGGAAAAAAGGTGTGGAAGCCATACTTTCAAAACCCATAGTCTTGGGCATCTGTGCATGAGGAGAAAGGAAAGTCAATGAAGCGCTGTTTGAAATCCTTCTCTGTATAATGTAGCCTGTAATTTTCGAGCCTTGGCTTAAGATGGAGAGTGAGACGTCCTCCTCAATCAAAGTATTTTAAACCAGGTAGTGGTCATAACCCCTTGCTTTATGCACAATAAAAGTGTATCCCTTGAAGTGCAGGGTTCTGAAATAATGCTGAAAAGTCACAATACACCTCAGCCTAGCTGCTCAGAACTATTCACGGTCAAAAGTCTTTTCACACGAGTGGTGCCTATAAGCCTTTAGCTAAAATGGAAAAAAAACTGTTTGTTGTTGGTGTTGTGGTCAATCAAAAGAAGCCAGGCTTTCTGTGTGATTAAATCATTGCAGAGTATCGTTTCAATTTTGCTCACAGCGCCCACGACCTCCATAGGCCTGACAATATCAATGACCAGCTCCAAGAGGCTGTCAGATATCCATGTTTGACTGGACTATCTGCTCAAGCTGCTCATTGAAAGTATATAAAGTCAAATTGTAAAAGAAAGTAAGAGATACAAAATATCTTCGTAGAATTATGCTAATACAAATCGCTTGATTCCAGTCTTATCTGCATGACATTGCACAGTTCCACAGCTCTCTCTAAAAGCACATGCAAAGCACCATAGTTTCTGCACAATGTGGCTGGGAGACATGGAGCATCTGACGGATTTGCAGATTATTAAACTGGTCACGTCTGTCAACTGTCATATCCAAATTATGCGTCCTGCTTGCAGGGTCTGCACTACACTGCCACGCTGGCCTGTTTAAATCTTTGAAGTTAGAAATGTCATAATGATGGTCAGCTGGATAATCTAGTCTGGGCCTCAGACCCCACCTACTGCCATGATCCTTGCCTGGATCATCACTCCATTGACTACACATAGAATCCAGAGCAGCTGGGGATTCACAACACTCTTCTGTGTTTGAAAAAATACATGATTTGAGATTCTGATGGGGATGACAAATGTGGAACATCATCTTCGTTTTCAGCCTCCATAAATTCTGTTAAACTCTGTGATAACGCTCAGCAGGTGCCCCCGGCTGTCCTTAACAAAAGGCCCCCTGACATCTGCTCTCTGGGATGTGTTCTTGAGATATTGGTAACGCCTGTAGCATTTTAGTCATTAAGCCAATGCAGGGGAAGTGTGTCAGATGGACAGTGCGATGCCAGTGCATAAACTGTAGACTTCCTGAATGCATAAGCAATCTTGGAGTAGCACAGACCATTCAACACATTACTGCACTCTCTTAAAAGGATGTTGGTAGGCCGTAACAATTTTGTCCAGTGCTGCTGTTTCAACATTTATGTATCCCTCGTTATCGGTTTTCCAGGTAATCTGTGATTGTCGAGGGGTCAAACATGATGCAGAAGCTGTGCTGGCCTCTGACATATTGGAAACTAATTCTACTTCCAAGCTATAATGAGGGTCGGCTAAGCAGAAAAATAAAAAGCATGCAATCGGATTGAAGTTCCTCCGCAGATAAACTCCTGGACAGGTTCATAGACTTCTATGACAAACAATCATCTCAATGTGACTTTCACTGTTCTGCAATGTGCTGCAGTGTTGCAGGCTTCTAAATCATGTATTCGCCGTCATGATGAGGAGATGGAAAAGGAGATCAAAATAAATTGTATTTATTTAAAAAAAGCTAAATGTATCATGCAGAATTACTGAGCCTCTTGCAGAAATGTTCCAGATAACTTTACTCACCATTCTGAACGGATGATGTCTCCTCTTTTGTATGAGAAAGAGTTAAGTCAAGTCACTAAGGCATCAGAAAAGTTTCCAACACTGTCTGCATAAAATGGCCTCATCTGACCCATCCGCACTAGTGATGGGAAGAAAAGGCAGGGGACATTTCTAAATACCAATCGAATAAATGGATTGAGGTTTATTCGTTTGTGTATTTCAACTTATTATAACTGCATTTCCCATAAGGTAACGCCCAAGCCAATGTCTGGTCCAGAGTTGCAAAAGCACTGACCTGTTGAAGCACAGCACTCGGCCCGTCATTTTCATTCAGAGCCATTGTACAAGGTTCAGTGCACAGTGGTTGACACCAGCTCCAGGTAGCAGACACCTAGCGACCCCTTCGCCAGCAGGCAACCCCGTATAGCCCCAAGTTTTGCCCGGCTGCATACAAAGCGTCTCTCTATAGGGCCAACAGCACTCTCCCGAACCATAAGACTGTGCGTGACATTCTGCCATATGGGGAACAAACGCCAGGGCTCCCATGCACCAACAATTTGCATGCAGGCAGGTCTTGCATATTCATTATGGGATTTACATGCTCTGACAATCATTTTTCCCTCTTTTCATAACATCTCATATTGACACACGCACAGACACACACACACACACACACACACACACGCACTTGACATACCCTCTTGACCACCCCACACCATTCCCTGTTCAAATGTGATGGCACACCAGAAACTAAAATCTCCACTTGCCTGGACTTTCTGACCTAGGGCTATGCATTTCTAATTAAAATGCATATTTTGGGGTTATGTAAGAAGCCCAAGGTTATATCTCTCTCCAGTCATTAGGCCAGAAAAAAACCAAGACCACCCCACACCATTCCCAATCCAGATGTGATGACACACCAGAAACAAAAAACTCCAAAACTCCACTTGACTGGTAAATCTCTTAGTTATGACAGAAGCTCAACATCTCTCTGATTGGACCAGTGACACAATCTAAAGTAGTGTCTTGCAACCCTTGCAAAGAATGCAGCTAATTTTATGCTGTAGCTTAATCCAATTCACCTCCCACCACTTTTGTATTTCCCCTGTTCATCTTTTGGCAATACTTGTCTTTCCCTCAGCCACTGAACTAAGTAGCCAGCCAGAGGCAGTGACAGACTGATAGCTTCTGCCCTTTTGAATTCCACCTGTACAGCATCCAATGCCTTTTTTGTGCCTCTTCATGGTGAAAAGGAAAAGAGAATTTGGGGGTTGATGTGCATGTAAATAGACTGATTTTGGCTGCACTTTTCCCTGGTTGCCCGTTGCACTGGACTACCCACCTCAATTAGTGTGCCACTATGCTGGCTATCATTCAGAGACTGAAAAGGGCCATTTAATGGGGGTCCGCCCATAATGAGCAGTGCTGCCTTCTAGCACATTCTCCCAAATGCCTATTAAAATCTCTCTTAACTTGGTGATTGCCTGTCTCAAGCTGAAATTGGAAATGCGCTAAATTGGACTCAGGGCCTTGGACGCAGAAGCAAGGCAAAAGAGAATGTAATGGACATTATCTGCTTGCCTGGTTGCTTTAAATGGATAGAATGATTTGGATTAATTCAATATGGCTGGATCCCTGGAACTCATAGTTCATTTTTAAGAAAGAAAAGAAAGGTTACATGACAGCTGAGGCAAAAATATGTTTCTTTATCAGAAACCTCAAGGATCGCTCTAAATACTATGGCTAAATACACTGCAAGCCTGACTTAGCATGTTTTTGTGATCTGCCTTGAACTGGATGCTTGTTGAGAATTTGTGAATTTCACAGGCTCTTTATTTGTAACTGTTCTGTGCCAATCTGTACCTTGGTGGCAAGGTTTGGGTTCTAGGCTTTATGTCAAACCCAAATGGAGCATCCTTATCTCCTGCTCTGTAATGGGACTCTGACATAAGCAGACAAGTACAGATGGCACCCTTTGACTGAAAGGGGCCTCTTTCCAGCGCTGTCTTTATGCCCTCATGACAGAAAAAAGACAGCGCTCAATAGAAGTAGTGCGGGTGTTCACACACGCGCACGCACACACACTCCTATACAATCCCACTCCTCCATTCACTCAGTGTCAGAGAGGGCCGAACCCTCTCACAACAACACGGTCATAACCTGACACGAGGTTACATTCCTATTTCTTTCCCTCCATGAACGATGAACTTGCCTTGAGGCTGTGCTCTGTGTGGCAGGGATGGACATGGAGTAAAAAACGAAAGAAAGAAACACAATTAGCGGATTACATGTTACGCATCCACTATTGCCGCATTGATGAGCACACACACGCAAACATGAATATGCACTTAGGGCGAACGTGTGAGTCCAGCTCTATAATCTTGCCATATTTGTTTCTCGTCGCAGCTGCTGAGCTAACGCCGTGCACCTGTTTGACGGTGCAAGAAACATGCACTGACAGCCGGCTCTGATGTTCACCGGGCTTCCCGTGGGCATTTGCGAGTTAAAGTGCCCCCGCCAACATTATAAAACCCCTCCTAGCACTGGTCTGATGTGAGTCATTGTGTTAGCTGAAATATAACTCGCTCAGATTTAAACCTAGGGGCACTTCTTACCTGCCGTCAGGGAACTAGTAGATAGCTAGCACTGGCAGCTTCCGTTTGTGCCTTGAAGATAATCAGCGGTGACATCAATCCTGTATCCTGTCGCAAATTTTAGTATTGTACCGGGAGGGATTTCAGGAGACATTATGGTTTCAGTGAAAGCTGTTGAAATTTAGGATAGCATGAATCACCAGAATCAAAGCTGTCCATTGGGATTCTGTTTCCGGTAAGTGAGTCAATTTGTTAGAAGTCCAAACCCCATAAACATTTGAGAAAGGAAAAAATAACAGAATTTTGGAGGATGTTGGATGTTGTTGTCAATGCAAGGCATTTCACCTTGCCTGAACTGTGAGGGGGGGAAAAAAAAATATGAACACGTTTGGCCTTGTCGGCATATAGTAGCCTATTACATCTTATTAATGGTGTTGGAAATATGCATACCTTCAGAAAGGGAATTAATACTTAGTTTAAAAAAATCATTATAATTAGTATAGCTGTATCTCTTGGCTTAAATACTATGCATCTAAACTTGCAGACAAGACTAGACTAGACTATACTGATTTCCTACAGCTCTGATGTGGTATATTGTGACCAGATGCAAACAGGCCAAATGTGGGACGAGCAGTTAGTCTGTGTGGTCATATTACCAACACTGAGAGGTAACCTTAAACTTTGATATACTGTCTAACTAACTGAATAAGATACATTTGTATTCTGCCTTGTGGCTTGTAAACACCTATACTTTGTCCTCTATTCTATTCCACAGCATACCAGTTAGGCTGTAAATGTACGCTTTTGCTAAAAGATATGATGAGCGCAGTGCTGTTTGTTATCTCAAAGGCACACCAGTTTTGCAACGTAACATGTCTTTATTGAAAGACATCCAAAATGCATTGACCATTACATGCTTATCAAAGGCAACTGTCCTCAAGTAAAGCAGCAGGTATCTTGCAACTCAAGTCTTTCAAGTTATACTCCTGACGAATTCTGCATTCATCGCTCTCTTTTCAGCCATTGCTTGAAAGCCAGGCTTTAGAAAAGCTTGGCTATGTTGCATTTCTATGAGCCAGGTTACTACTTTTGACGTAGTGCCAATAAATAGAATTGAAATGCTGTTCAGTACAACACCAAACGAGACACCTGGTCACCCTGGTATGAAACAGTTCACTTCGTAAGGTAAATGTCTCCTTAGAAATGTCATGTTTATTTTGCCCAAAAGCAAATAACGCATTGCTATGTTGTTGCAGTCGTTTGAATTTCTGAAAAGGTATAGTCAGTATTGTGTTTGTTTTATAAAACCTACAGATAATTGTGGGGTGAGTTCAGCATGAGATATTGCTTATTGTAGTTACTGTGAACATGAACTTAACACAAACACTTGACACACCGATACAAAGGGGAAAGGACCGATTAGGCTTGGTAAGCAGTTCCTCAGGAATTTATATGTGTCATCAGAAAAAGATGCTATTATATGTCAGGAACAACATTGACTTGTGTGTTCTCAGGTCGCTGAATCTGAGAAATTACCTCCAGTGACCCATTTGTCTCCATTTCCTGAACCATTCGTCGGGGGCCAGCTGGCACAGAACTGAGGATGGTTTTCCTATCAATTTATTGCCTGGCCTGGTTTCCATTCACATAAACGGGCTTAATCTCTGTAGTTCGGCCAGCAGATGTGAATGCTGGCACCGCTCTATGCCAACTCCACTTTGTGGCACGGTGGCCTGGTCCTGGCACCCTGGTAAAGGGGATCACTGGACAGGTCTGGAGCATGTAGGGAGGGAGGGAGACCGGGGCCTGAGAGAAAAGAGTCTATTACTCACCCGCCGCACTTTCCCAGCCCTCCCTGGCCTCGTTTGTAGCTTGTTATTGTTGTGAGAGAGGATTTAAAGTTTCACAAATACGGCTGAGGTAGGGCCATTTTTAGAAGTGGAGAGTGCTGTACAGCACTTTAGAACATTTTCAGGAGGATTTTATTTGAACCCGCTCTCTCTTTGCCTCTCTCTCTCTCTCCCTGTTTCTCGGTGAAGGTGTGCTGGTCTCGCCGGGTCAGCTATCAGCTCTCTGCAGCCCTCTACGCTCCCTTTGATTTATTCTGTTGCGAGGCAGTCCCCTCTCACTTCGCTCCCTCTGCCCCCTTTCCCCTCAGAGGTCACCCTTTTTTGGGGAGATTTCTGCTGCAATTTTCCCACTCCCACTTTCAAATGCACATCCAGGACGACCGCTCCACTGAACTCTAAGTTCATATGGGGGGGGGGGGGGGGGGGAGGAGGAGAGAGGAAGGGAGAGGAGGGGAGGAGTGGTACACAGAAGCAGGGAGGGAGTGAGAAGGATGAGGAATGTGTAGTGGTGAAATGAAAGCTTCCATTAGAAGCCAGGAGGAATGAGAGATAGAGAGAGAGAGGCTGCACTTACTAGATGTTTTGGGTCAGGGTACCAACAATTAGACTGCAACCTAACAATCAAGCCACGATTAGTCTCTGCCTACTGTCTTTATCAGCAGTGCCGTTATGGGAAGAGGCATTTTTTCCTTCGCTCCACCCCTCCTCGCGCTGCTCTCACTGGATCAATATGCCCATCGATCCACCTGGCCCTTCACTGGTAAACACTCCACAGTTTATGGTAGCAGAGCAGAGGCCAATTAAAGCGTGGTGCACTGGGTCCTGTCTAATGCAACATAGTCACTCACACACGAGTCTGGGAAGTAGTCGTGAAAGCCTAAACACTTTGGCCGCATGTCCTGTGGTGGGTGTTATATTGACTAGAAAAATAAATGAGACTGGATGCTCACGGCAGCCAGCTATTCATATTCACTGTTTTGTAGGGCTATGGAACCAACCTAGATATTTTTGCCAGTTTTGAGACTATTAAAAGCTGTTTCAATTTTCATTTGATCGATTCGCAAAAGATCGATCGTCTTATTTCAATGGTATTTATTATGCTATTATTGCAGCTACTTTAGGCAACATTAGAATTATTTAGTAACTTGTCCCTATTCCTATATTATGTTTTGTACTTACAGACAATGGCAGGCGATGTTTTGTTTTCTGATCACTGTCAGAATACCAAACCCAGGAGACTACAAGAGACACTTTTCTTTTCACTATGCATCTATTTTCATTATAGCTATGAGTGGCTAAAGCCAGGTAGCTTAAGTATGCCAAAAATGGAACCCTAAGAGCAGACTTGAATTACAGGCTTATGAGTGGTATCATAAACCGTAGGGCTGTTTTTGTTTGATCACAGATTAAGTTATTAGGAGACATCTGACCCCACTCCCCGGGGAGAGAGACACTGTGATCTTCGGGTCTCGGGTATTGCTCTGTCAGCCTGACCTGGGAACGGATCAATGCCCCCTGCATTGATCATGAGAGAGAGATGGTCTCTTTCACATTACTAATAAATTCACTCTTATTGTTTGAATCCACCAAAGCACATAGTCTCCCAAATATGTGCTGAAAGGTCACAGTGATCTTCAGAGATCTGAAGTATTCGTAGGGCGATGAGTTTTTAATGGGAGTGTTTTTTTTCCCTTTTCTTTTGCTGGTGAAATCAGAAAGACTAAGTAAGGCTGTCATCAATTAAGCAGTCATATTTGCCCACACATCATTTTCCCCCTGGTTTCATAAACAACAGCATGTTATTAGAGTAATTTATCATGAAAATAAGATGGTGGGCAGGTGCTGGCTGATTGCTTTTCAGCCATGGCTGTTTATTATGTGACAACAGCTCACAGTTTTGGCATTGAAGGATGAACATAAACATGGTTGTGTATTTAATGTGCATTTTGTATTGTGGTGTGTGTAGGTGTGTTCAAAGACAGGTGTGCGTTTGGCTATGTGTGTGAGTGTGTATTGCAGGTGTGTGAGTAGGTGTGTGTGTGTGTGTGTGTGTGTGTGTGTGTGTGTGTGTGTGTGTGTGTGTGTGTGTGTGTGTGTGTGTGTGTGTGTGTGTGTGTGTGTGAGCATGTGTGTGTTTGTGTGTGTGCGCGCATAGTTTGTGAACATGTGTGATGGTGGATTTTGAGTTGATGTGAAATGAAACTCTCTGACAGAATAAAGCAAAGGCAGAGAGGAGTTCTGTGCTGGCCAGACACTTTCTCCCAGCGATGCTGCGCCTGCAGCCATATGGCTGTGTTAGGGCAGGAGATTGGACGTGATGTGTTCCATCACCCCGAGGTGTAATGAACTCCGAGTTCTGAGGCCGGGGCAGATAAGCATGTGTCCGGGGGCACGTCAGGACAGTGAGTGATGTGATGAGGGATTCTGATGGCTTTCTGGAAGCAGACCCCAAAGCCTTTATACACACACACACAGACACACACACAGACACACACACAGACACAGACACACACACAGACACAGACACACACACAGACACACACACAGACACAGACACACACACAGACACACAGACACACACACAGACACAGACACAGACACAGACACAGACACAGACACAAACACAGACACACACACACACACACAGACACACACACACAGACACACACACACACACACACACACACACACACACACACACACACACACTGCAACGCAATCTGACTGCTCAGACTCTCATCGCATGCAACTCTATATGAGCACAGGGCTCTCTACTCCAATATCATTGGTAAGGCCTGGTGGAAATGAAGTACTCACGATGAAGCAAAACATCAATGCATTTTATGTTGTGTGAGATATAATTTACTTGTCATTCAAATGCTTTTGAGTTGATATTGGAAAGTGTCTTATGCATTATTTCACTTGGCATCTCACTGTCTTGCTATTCAAATAGCATGAATGCGGTACAACATATTTCCCTACAAATATGCATCAGCGAACCAACATTCTCATTTTATGCTTTTGTTCCTGTTCCTTTCAAAATCTGTAATGGCCAGCACCTTTATTCACACCCCACCACGCATCCGCTTGTGAAGCTTCTTTTGCGTAACCCTGGCCCTTTGTTTTTGCGTTGTTGGATTTTCCCTTCCCTTGCAATTTTTCCGCTGCTGCTCAGGGCACGTTGCATAAAACCAATTTTCCCAGACGGGCATATAGGGATTGCGGTGATAATGAAAAATAAAAAAGAGAAATGGATGAGGGGGATGCTAAAACGGGATAGCCGTCGCCGTTACCGCCGCTGTATGGACCTGAAAGGTCCTCAACATACTGTACGCCGGGGCAGCATGCCCCCCCTCCAGTCAACCCCAACCCTCCCCTATCTCCGTGTCCTTCCCCCATGGAGAGATCAGTGAAGGCTAATTGAATGTGGATGGAACCTATGCACACCTGAAAAATGGACCAGGTAATGTGAATAATACAAAATAAAATAAGCTACGTATATTTAACATTTCAGTCCATTGGTGACACACAGGAAAATAGTAGTATCAATGTGGATACGCTGACACAAGGGGGATCTCGGCTAGGAATAAGGCTCAGGGAGGACAAATCATTGGGTAAATCATAAGATGATACTTAAGCAGAGGTGCAGGTTCACAGTCTCTTAGCACTGAATATGCATCTCATAAGACAGGAATTAACGATGTTGGCAACAACACTGTCCATACAGAAGGTAATGCTGTTGAAAGACTTAGATTAAACTATAATACATAAGTGCAAGTACAAGGCCATGTTTTATCAATGCTTATGCAGAGGCATACGTATATGGTACGAGTTTAGCCATGCATACTACAGGGCCTCACAGTTCACTTATCAAGAGTGACTGTGGTCGTGTTGACCTTTCCTTTCTCTTCCTACCTCTTTCACTGATAGTGCTTTCCTGCCTGTGCTGCGCCTCTTCCTCTCTCACTATCCTTACGGGCTCCTCTGTCTATTCAGCCCGCTTGCACTCAACCTTCAGCCAGAAGGGACAGGGATGACCTTGTGTTGCGCGATAGAGAGAGAGAGAAAGAGAGAGAAACTCTGTATTCGAAGCCGTTTTCTCTCACGTCACAGATTTTATTCAGGTACTCAGACAAGAATGGGCAGTAATGAAAAAGGCAGCTGCGGTGCCGGGTCCAATTTGTGTTCTAAAGGAAAAGAAGAGAAGAGAAAAGAAAAGGAAAAAAGAAAAGAGATAGAGAGAGAAATCATGCACAGCACGGCTAATCTCTCAGCCTTCCTCCCTTTATCCCCCAATGCTGCTCTGGGGTCTCGAGGAGATAGCGGTTCCTATTTGAGGAAGAGTCACGCAGACGACATGCAAAGGGACTCGTCAGCTAATTTGGAGCACAATGGCACCCGTGCACCTCTGCCCGTGGAGAGTCACTCCTGTCGCCTCCACCCACTAATAAGCCAGGACAGGGGTGGTTACAGCGATAAGCCCCTTGGCTGTCTGCTTGGACTCCGCCACCTGTGGTGGGGGTCTGTCTGTCTGTCTGTCTGTCTCTGTGCACGTGGTGGCGGAGAATCAGGTTTGTCAGAGGCGTAAGTCAGGTGTGGCTCCATCCACACACACACACACACAGATGGAGCAGATGGGCTTCTCAGCTCCGGGGGCTCCTATATTTAGTGCAGGTGAACTCACTGTGGGTGACCCTCAATGTGGGGCTGTGGGAGATCTCTACGCTCCCCTTTCTCTCTCTCTCTCTCTCTCTCTCTCTGTCTCTCTCTCTTTTGCTCTGTGTATGTGTGTATGTCCTCATCTTTTACCACACACACAGATACACCCACATGCAAGCACACACACACACACACACACTCTCTCACAAACATCATGGCCCAGATCTGTAGCCGGGAACAGATGCTACCGGTGCTACATCATTTCCTCTGTTCCCTCTTAATCACACCCTTTAATTAGCAGCCCAAACGCTGCAGAACCCAATCGCCCCTCCCTCCCTCTTTCCCTCTATCTCTCTTTTTTCTTTCTCCCACTCGCTTGCTTTCACTCTCTTTCATCCCCCCTTTCTCTGTCTCTCTTATGCTCTCTCCTTCTCCATCTCCCTCTCTCACAGAGAATGGACCCGCTAATTAGAGGAGATTTCCTTCCTCTCGCCACAGCACGGAGAAGTGGAGCTGGGGGAGAGGATGAACAGATCACAGTGGGGAGTGAAGGAGGGAAGGGGGAAAAGAGAGAGAGTGTTAGAGAGACAGGAAGGGGGTGGAGACATTGGGAGAGAATGTAAGAGACAGAAAGGGAGAGAGA